>NW_015169176.1:161686-268138 GCF_001447785.1 Gekko japonicus
GTTTTCTGTCTCTAAAGTCATATACAGTTTTTACTGCTCTCGCTCCTGCTTCGCCCATAGAGCCCTTGTCCGTTCCAGAAGTAGCAGAGTCACTTGATTTAGTTTCTTCATCTTTCAGGTCTTCCTCTGATCCCAGCTGACGTCTCAAAAACTCTTTAGCTTTAAAAATGGAGTCAATCTTCTCTCTTTTATCGTTGATTTTAAAAATGACACATTTGGGAATTGCCCACCGATACTGAATTCCATTGGTTTGAAGAAATGAGATGAGCTCCTTGTAGCTTTTCCTCTTTTGACGTATTTCAAATGGAATATCTTTTAAAGTTCTGATGGTTATATTCCCAGATTTCAGTGGATTTGCCGAAGTTGCCTTTAATATTGCATCTCTGGTCTGTCTTCTTGCAAATCTAACCACAATCTCTCCAGGCAGGCTATTTTTCTTTATATAATTGGAGTATGCCCTATAGGCAGCTTCCATATCTTTTATTATTTCCTCCGCTGATAAGCCTGTTACTGGAGCAATAATCTCGCTCAGAGTCTTCTTCAAATCTTCTTTTTCAGTTTCAGGCAATCCCTGAAATCTAAGAGTCATATTAGCTTTTTCCATTTGAAGCTGTAACAAACGAGTTTCCTGAAGTTTTTGTGTTGTTTCCACATCTGTCACTCTTTTCTTCGCTTTCTTATTTGCGGTGTCCATTTCTGTAATTTTTCCAGTAGCTTGCTCCACTTTCTTCTCCGTTTCTGCCAGCTGGCGCTGCTGTTGAGCAAAGGTTTGATTTAATGTAGCCAGTTGCTGGTTAATACCACCGAGTTGATCCATTACCGGTTTCAGTATATCCGCTAGTAACTTCATGACGTCTGCTCCCTCTTCCAGTCTTGGACTCTAACTGCCTGGTTTCGGTTTAAACTTTCCTCGGGAAGCTGCCATGTTCCCTCTTTGTTTACAATTTCAAACCGCTTTGTCAGGACTCGAAAGACTCGTCTTTTTGCTATCGGTACTCAAGTAAGTCTCTCAATATAGTTTCACTGTTTGTTTCCCCCCTACCCCCTTCGCTGCATTGATCTGTCTCTGCGCTCAAGAGGCGTCCCTCCTTGCGCTCCGCTTTTCCCACGGGGGTGGTGGTACTCAGTTTTATCAAAATAGTCCGTTTACTTCGAACTCACGTTCATTGTTGGTCCTTACACAGACCTCGCTCTCTCATTCGTTGTTCCGCTCGATCTCCTGCGCTTGTCCCGGTCGAATTAGCTTGTACCATATGGTCAGTCAGCAGTAGGACCGTCAGGGCGGAGGGAAGCCTCTATTCTCCGATATCGAGCCAACAAAGAGGCTAACCCTCAAAAGCCCTCTGGCCTGGAACCCATCGCAAGGGCTCCGTGGGGGTGCCGCTTGAGGCAGCACCCCTCCTTGCCGCTGGTGTGCTAGTCGCCTCCCCGCGAACTGAGGAGAGCGACTGCCATCGCCAATCCGCCAAGCAGAAGGCCCCCCCCATTTTGATATCACTCATTGGCACTGAAGTCATTTCAAGCATCATAGGGTTGAAAGTTTCCTATTGGCATACTCTCTGTCTGTGAGGACGTGAGACACTTGTCTGAAAACATGGCCACAGAGTTCACGTTTACAACATATATTTAGACATGGTTCCCTCTCCCACAAGTTGTTTGTTGCAGAGATGGAATGAATAATAATTATTTATTGGGATTTATATTCTGCCCTCCCCCCTCCACATTTCCTAGAATGCATGCCCGTGCTCTGTTTGTAACATAGAAGAGGTAGACTCCAAAGTAAAGTTTGGATGCTTTGCGTGAAAATAACTTTATAATATATCTTCTGTATTAAACACCCCACGTGATAGCTCCAGCCACATGGGGACCGGTCACTTCTGGCTGTGCTATAAAGCAGGTCTTACAAAACCTCGCTCTTGAATGAAAATAATTGAATGAAAGTAATTTCAGATTTCTCAACCACCACTGTCTCTCTTTGGCAGCTGGAAACAGAATATTGGGAGGTAATACTTGGGCTACTTTCTTACTGGTGTTCCATATTGGCCCATAGCAGCTTACATTTCCATGTTGCTGCAGTTCTACTTAACACAACTGAACTGGGGATAGGACGGATTGAATGCACTGGAGAACAGCATGGAGAAGATATCATGGGACGGCTTTAAAAGTTTTTCTAGCTACTCAGCCTTCCATAGACCCTGCCTTTGAGTTTCAGTTAGTTTTTTCCGTAAAGTGTGAGATATGAACATGTTGCTTTTAGAGACAGTGGTAACTGAGATCTTCAGGACTCTTGGTTCTATCCTGGTTTCTGAATTCTGTAATTGTTCAGCAAACATGAAATTTGGACAGCCCATTTTTTTATTGTCAACGATCTAAGCATCCAAGGTCTAAGCAGAAACACGGCAGAACAAAATGATGGACAACCCAGAATAGTCAGCAACTCTGCAAAACTAGGACATTCTGATTTTTAAAAATATTCACAAAGTGTATACACAAGATATATTTTTGCCAGCTTTCTGCTGAATTTTATGTATGCAAATATTTATCTTGCAAAAGGGAATTCTTAACCCAGAAGCTTTAAAAGAGCAGACTTCTGAGGATTTGAAAGGGGGTGGGGGGGATCAAAAGTTAGATATGGGTAAACATATTTTCCTGCATGACAAAATTAACTGCCCTCCTAAAGCTTTTGAAGATGTTTGACAGTTTAAACCCAGTTTAAAAGTTCAGACAGGTGTTGAGCATATTTTGCTATGAGAAACTGGTGATATAAACTTATCACATATGAAGTCACACAGGAAGTACGGTAACTTGAAATATTAATTCTGATCACTGAGTACTTTTTTTGTAGAACGAACATATGCAAAATAAACATATTCATCATTATTGTGAATGTTAATTATTTATCTGTTGGGTAGTTGCTTACCAGTTTAGGTTAATCCCACACTGCCTGTACCAAGTCAGTATCCTTCAGCCACTTCCATGCGGGTATAAAATATTGCTATTTTTCGATATTTCCAAATCTAAGTACCAGAATGGTATTGGGATTCAGGGTTTTGTTTGGAAATCCCAATTTTTTTTCAGCTCCATTTTATCCTATGGGGAGGATATAATGGAAAATTGATTCAAGGGTATCTCGGGCTCAGTGAGGGATTTGTTTTTTGAGGTAGAGGCACCAAATTTTCAGCATAGCTGCTGGTGCCTCTCCTCAACCCCTCCCCCAAATTTCAAAAAGATCAGACCAGGGGGGTTTACTTCTAGGGGCCCCAAAGGCGGTGCCCCCATCCTTCATTGACTTCAATGAAGGGAGGAAAGGCATAGGGATCACAGTCCCTTTAAATGCCTTCTCCAAGCCACAACCTGCAAGTGAACTCAGAAGGCATTTAAAGGGCTCACAGTCCTTTGAAATGCCTTCTCCAAGTGGTGAGTTCACCTGGAAGTTGTTTAAAGGGACTGTAATCCCTTTAAACACCCTTTAACTTTGTCTATCTGCAGGTCCCAAAAAATCCTGAATATTTTCAGGATTTTTTGAGCTCGACTCAGCTCGACCATTTTGGATAGCTGAAAAATGGCCAAATAACTATCCAACTGAAAGAACACCTGGAAAATACTGATAAGGTACTTTTTGGATTTTTCCCCCAGTTCAGATTTAGCCAAATGTACACCCCTAATCAGGATTCCAGTGTTCCTGATGATTTGTTAAGGGAGGGACTCATGAGTGCAAAATAGCTGGAATCCTTTAATGAGTTGATGTAAGGTGTGGTGAGCTGATTACCTAAGAAATCTTGGTTTGGTAAACACCTGTGAGACCCAGCACAATAAATAACCAAAGGTCTAGTGGTAACCAAGAAATTGCTGAGTAACTCTAACCAGGTAGGTTAGCTTTTATGTTTCCCGGAGAATCAAAATGAAAACTCTATTTGGTCACTCTAAGTTGGCTACGACTTGACAGTACTTTCCACCACCACCATGTAGACTCAGCTAGAATTTCGGGATAATGGTAGTCTTTCCCTTTGTGACATGATCGAGGTTTATAAGATTATGCATAGGATAGAGCAGGTAGAGAAAGAAGAACTTTTCTCCCTTTCTCACAATACAAGAACTTGTGGGCACTCAATGAAATTGCTGGGCAGCCAGGTTAGAACAGATAAACGGAAGTACTTCTTCACCCAAAGAGTGATTAACACATGGAATTCACTGCTACAGGAGGTGGTGGTGGCAGCTACAAGCATGGACGGCTTCAAGAGGGAATTGGATAAACATATGGAGCAGAGGTCCATCACAAGGTATAGATAGGAACTCTCAGGCTGGGGCAAGGGATGCTCTGTATTCTTGGGGGGGGGGCAACAGTGAGAGGGCTTCTAGTGTCCTGGCTCCACTGGTGGACCTCCTGATGGCACCACTGTGTGACAGATTGTTGGACTGGATGGGCCATTGGCCTGATCCAACACTGGCTTCTCTTATGTTCATATGAAGTGGCATTTTTTTTAAGTGCATGCCCCTAATTGCAAACATTCTGTGGCCCATCTTAAACATCCTGAATTTTGGTCCTGTTTATGCTTAAATCGGTGTAAACCTAAGCATTTTTTATAATAATAGTATAGCTTAAATGTATTTATTAATTTTCTTTGCTTGTAGTTCCTCTTGTGCCATGACTTTGCTCACTCAGAGTACAGTATGGCTGTGACCCTCAAACACTGGGAAGAGCAGGGGTTGGCATCAGTGATGGTGGGTGCTCAGGCTAGAAGCCCAGTGGCATATGTTTATAACCTATTCAACAGAGTGGAATATATAGTCTATCAAGTTTACTTAATGTTGCTTTGTGGGATATATCTTCAGTTGAGACATATATTGCCTGTGCAAGGATTAAGAGAGCTTTTTTAATTTTGCTGCCATGTTCATTCTGTGCAGTCGGTACAATTGTAACTTTTCCATGACATCACTGCTAGCTCATCCAATCAGTGCCAAAGGATGTAGTACTGCACAGTCCTGTAAATAATGGCGGTGGAAAGTGCCTTCAATTCGCAGCCAACGTACGGTGACCCCATAGGGTTTTCAAAGCAAGAGATGTTCAGAGGTGGTTTGGCATTGCCTGTCACAGCGTACTGACCCTGGGCTTCCTTGGTGGTTTCCCATTCAAATACTAACCAGAGCCACCTTGCTTAGCTTCCAAGATCTAATTAGATTGGGCTACCTGGGCCATCCAGGTCAGGACCCTATAGTAGGGTGGTTGTTTTTTTGGCTGACTTAGAAGAAGAGAAGCAGAAGAGATTGGATGTATTCCCCACCCTTCACTCGGAGTCTCAGAGCAGCTTTCCTTTCCCTTCTCCTCCCCACAACAGACACCCTGAGAGAGGTGGGACTGAGAGAGCTCTTTCAAGGACTATTGAGAGAACAGCTCTGAGAACTTGTGACTGACCCAAGGTCACACCAGCAGCTGCATGTAGAGGAGTGGGGAATCAAACCCGGTTCTCCCACATTAGAGTGTATGCTCTTAACCACTGCACCAAACTGGCTCGTAAGATTTTCAAGGCAAGAGTGACCCTGTAAGGTTTTCAAGGCAAGAGACGGTCAGAGGTGGTTTGCCATTGCCTGCCTCCTATTGTAATACCAGAATAAAATAGCAGTGTGTCTTAGGTAAAGCTCCTTCATCTGTAAGATAAAATAAAAAACTAAAACATCTGAAAGATTTCTTCCACAAAGCGACTTCTGATCATTCTCCAAACTTTTTAAAATTCAAATAGAAATTTATTTCTGGACAGGTGTGATTCTCTCAATGAAAGAGCAGGTAGTTTGAGTTGTCATTGGAATAGCTGTCATGCTGGTTTTTATCTATACTTGGGGAACAGCCCGTGTCTGTTGATCTGGAATGCCTGTATCATTTTCTTCTTAACAGGAGGAATGTCTATAGGAGTGTAGGATTAGATGTAATTTCTTTGCACAGAGAAAGGTAGGTTCAAACATGCTTCACCTGAATTTATGTGGAGCTGCTTCTGTGAGGAAAGATAACTACAGCAAATCTTTTTTTTCCTAAGGCTTGATGAGAAAATCAGCTCACAAATACAGCTGAGTTGCCGGTGATAGATTTGGCTGGCTAAGCAAAAAGTGATCCAACTCCATTAATTGTTAAATGGAATAGAAAGCAGTGAGCACAGAGCTACTTCCTGTGTGAGGTTTTTCTAAAGGTAGGAATCCCAACAGATTACAGTGCTTTCTCCAGATTAGGTCCATCATGACTACCTACGTGGTCTCCATTACCTGTGACAGAGGTGAAATCTGTTTTTAAGCAGCAAGCAACTATCTCAAACTGAGATCATCTGTAAAAAAAAAAAAAAGCTGATATTGACCATGCCAGAGGATTGCACAGTTCAGTAAGTCTTACAAAGGCACTGCTGCTGTGGTTTATGTGCAATTTTATGTAATACCACCCTTTGTCAATAGAAAACAACTCCCCAGTTTTTATATAGCATTTAAATATATTCCTTAGATGCCCCATACATACACCCAGCGTGAAGTTTTTTACACCTTATTAATTCATAAGAGTTTAGAATATAGTTCAGTACGTTATTTGAGAGAATTTACGGAATTGATCAGTTTATTTTCTGGAGTAAAGCTGTGTTGCATTTTTAAGTAGTTTGTACTTTGGTTTAGGGGTGTGCACGCAAAAAAATAGTCGGTATTTTTTGGGTTTGGGTATACCAAAACTTGCAAATGTTGTTATATACCAATATTCCTGAACCCCAGTATTGGTATAATATTGGTATTCAGGAAATAATTGGTATTGCCGAATTTATCCCTTTGCTCCCTGAGTTGCACTGCAGCAGCAGCAGCACGCCTCAGGAACTGAAGTTTTAAAGATCTTCCCTTCCCTTGCTGAAGCATGCTGCTGCTGAGGCGCAACTCAGGGAGGGAAACTTTAAATAGCTTCCCTCCCCGAGTTATGCTGTGGGGCTGGACCACCTTTAAATGCCTTCCCTTCACTTGCTGACATGTGTCTCCACCATGGCACAACATGAAGAGGGAAGGGAAGGCATGCACGTGGTTTGGCTTTGGAAAAGCCATTTAAAGGGAAATCTGATTCGGCTGAATAAATACCCCCAAAATACCAATAAGATATTTTTCGGTTATTTATTCAGCTTGGTATATACCGAGCTGCGGTGGTTCAAGTGGTTAAGACGCTGAACTGCAGGCTGTGGAAGGTCGGTAGTTCAGCAGTTCGAGACCCGAGTGTGCCGCATGATGGAGTGAGCTCCCGTCTCTAGTTCCAGCTCCTGCCAACCTAGCAGTTCGAAAGCAAGAAATTGCAAGTAGATAAACATGTACCACTTCGGTGGGAAGGTAACAGCGTTCCGTGCGCCTTGGTGTTTAGTCATGCCGGCCACATGACCATGGAAATGTCTTCGGACAGTGCTGGCTCTTTGGCTTTGAAACAGAGATGAGCACCGCAACCCTAGAGTCAGATTCGACTGACTTTCGAGCAAGGGAACCTTTACCTTTACCTATATACCGAGCACACACCCTACTTTGGTTACTCTGCTGTTTGCAAGGTTTGGGAATAGAATATTGAGTCCTTGAAGCACAGGTTACATTTTTTAAAGTTGCACTGTGGTGTCCCGACTACTGTGAATATGAGCTATGTCCTCCAGTGGATGAAGTGCCAGAAAGTTGAGTAGAAAATATTTTGGGGGTATAGGTATAAGGGGGGGGGGTGAATTTTGCTTGTAACATCTTTTCCAAACTTGCTGTCTCTTGTGATTGCTCAAACAGGCATTATTCAGTAGTTGTAAGAGTTTTGTTTTGCTTTCATATCCTTCCGGAATTTGGAATAGAGAAGCAATAATAACTTACTAATACTTGCTCAGAAGAGCTAATCATGAGCATAAGCTTGTAAATGTGGTGGGGTTTTTTGAACTGGAGCTGTATGAGGAGCTCTGCTGCCATGCCTGGACATTCCGCCTTTACTTTTGGTGCTTCTGAGTCAGACTATGGATAAGCTGTTGCTCCTTCAGCTTCAACTTTTCCTTCTTTCCATCTGCAAAAAATCATTCATTGGTTACTAAAAAATCATTTTCTAATTAAATTTTTATATATCTAATTATAGAATAGTTGTTTTTCCAGGGGGTGCTGTTCCTTTACTACTACAGAGTATTTTTTAAAGATTCTCTTGGTAATTATGCCAGTGTTAAATTTTTATCCATGGGGTGGGGATTGGGGTAATAATGACTACTTGTACATCAGAAAATTCACTCTGATATAGCTTCTCTGAGTAAGTGGCTGGTTAGCTCACCATCCTCTACCTTGATGATAACACAGCCTCTTTTTCTGCAAACAAAACTGTGTATGTGTTTTTACCATAACCTATGGATAGTCATTTGAGTGGGCAGGGCTATTTTTGGGCAGGAACGCACAGGAACGGCGTTCCAGCTGGCTCCCAAGTTGGCCACGCCCAGCAGGAACTCATTAGCATAATAGGCCGGCTGTAAAAAGGCAAATTACATCACCTAATACAGCTCGATACACTGCAAAATCTAAAACTGAATAATTCATTATGCAGGACACTGACTAACATCAACACGACAATCCTAGTCAACCCAAGCCTCAACATCTTTAAATTACTCCAAAGTACTTTTGAAATTTTAACAAGCTTTATACTTACTTGAATCTAGTTAATACTTACTTTGTTTTAAGTCAACGCTGTATTGTATTTGTTGCTCACCAAGCTATGTATTACATTCGAAATTATAGAAAGCTCTATACTTACTAGAATCTAGTTAATACTTACCTTATTTTTAGTCAATGCTGTAATGTATTTGATATTCACCAAAATATGTATCACACTTGATATTTTAGAAAGCTTTATACTTACTTGAATCTAGTTAATACTTACCTTGTTAATAGTTAACGCTACACTGTATTTCTTACTCACTAAGCTTTGTATTACTAGGTTAAAACGAAGTTGTTCATGCATACTTCATCATATGTATAAAATCCTCAACTTCAATAAAAAATTTTGAATTAAAAAAAAGAAAAGAATTCAGAGCATGCGAACCTGATTCTTACTAAGGTGGAAAACCTGTGTCAACACTTTGTCTTTCAGACTCCAGCTGAATCTCAAGGAAAGGGCTGATCTAAAACCCTTCTCCCTGACATCTAGTTTTATGTCTGAATATAATACTCACAGCTGATGACACAGCCTGTCTTGTGAACCCCCACTGGCGGTCTGAAATTGTACAGCCCAGATACAGGTCCACCACACCAGTTGGAAATAGGGCTCAGTCTTGTCTGGTGTATGTGGATCAATTTCCATCATCATCAGCTAATAGAGTTATCAGTTAATAGAAAGAATATGCTTGGATGTATGAAAGATAGCATCTCAGTGGTGGATCCTTGGCTATTGTGGCAAGTGAGAGCCATGTGGACTGAAAGAACACCCCTCCGTGAATGCTGGATGGTTTCAAATCTACATTGTCACTCTGGGGAACAGAGGTGTTTATATTTGGGGAAACTGTTGTAAGCTGCTCTGAGATAAAGTGGGCTAGAAATTCAACTAATCTTCATTCACTTGACTCCTTACTGGAGGATGAATAACAAATACTTTGGCACTATTTTTTATCTTGTCCTAGATTTGGTTTTTGGGAATGTTATCAACAAGATCCTTGCTTTTGTATCCATGCCTCCCCCCCTCCCCCGTTTTTTTCTTCTTCCCAATGCTAAAATCACACTTGGACTGGACATGTTCCTTGTCCTTGGCAAATATGACTGATGGCTCTGTTATTTCCAGTGCACTCTGCCCTTTGGTGTTTCTTCCTATCCTGCTCATGTTGGAGATACATATAGGTCACTGCTCTCTGTCAATAATTTAAGTGTGTAATTGCTGTGGACCTTTGGGACCAGTGGCCAGTTGAGGTTCAAACCACAGTTTCTCTTCCCATTTTCTTCACTGTATATAAGACTTTTCTGTTTGGGGGAGGTTTTTTTGCCATTGCTTTCAGACTGCTAGCTAGGTAGTAAAGACTGGCTTTTAAATGGCTATTACAAGTATATTGGGGGTTTATTGATATGTTTTGTGGTCTGTGATAGCATGGACCATTCTTATGCCTGCCTTTTTGCGTGGGTCAGATAGTCAGGAAATGCCAAAAGAAATAAATTTAACAGTAGCTGGCAGGGGACAGGAGCTCCATCTTGACATGGACTTCAGTCTCCCCTGGTCAGAAAGGCTCACAGTGTGGAAGCAAAAATAACGGAAGCTGTAGCAATAAAGTGCTGGCCTGTTTGTAGCCAGGTGTTTGTGTGTGTTTCCCATCCTTGGTTTTCTCTGTTCCTCCCTTCCGAGATTTCCTGCGGTGAACACAAGTTCTCCTGAATCTGTTATCCTTCCCATCCGCAGCTGTGAGAAAGAACGTATTGTACCAGAGGTTTGGGGGTAGCGTCTGGATGAATTTATAGAATACATATCATGGCGGGGGGGGAGGCTGCTAACAGGAGTAATTAGAGATGATTGAATTGCAGCTGAGAGAAGGGTGCATTCGGTTAATTGGGGGTTCTTGTCATATGGTGTTTCTGGGATAAGCAATTATGTAAACGATGGTGCAGTCTCTCCTTGGAATCTGTAAAGGTAGGTGGTGTTCACAAACCATCAACCAGAGAGTGGCTGCAGGGATAGCAAGAGGCAGGTGGTTCAGGCCTTCTGTCTGTGTGACCTAGAGTAGTTAACATTCCTCAGTCTACAACTGGTAGGAGATCTTGATATTGTCAACAAGCCCTAAATAACTGGATTAGGTGAACTACTCCCCCCCCATGGAATTAGGTGGCAACTTAGTTATCACATTTTCCCCCCTGTATGCATGTGGTCTCTTTTATTAGGGCCCCTAAATTAAATACAATCTGACCCTCTGCAAACAATTCCAAGGACTGAACTTCTAACCTCTGCTTTATAGACCTGTAAATTACAGTCCATCTAATTTAGAACAGTGGCAATACAGATGGTCCGTTCTTACTTTTGCAAATAAGTAAGACAGATGATATATCTGAGTGTTATGGGAGTTCAGAAAGGAAATGAGGGGAAATAGCTAATTACCGTACAATTTATTGTAAAGATGATGCCACTTCCTATTCATGCACAATCGGACAGTTGTATAGACAATAATTGCCACATTATGCACTAAAAATGCATTAACTGGTCACATGTGTTGCCAGTGTTCTTCCCCAGCTGCGTGACAGAATCAGTTTTCCCAAGTTGTAACAGAAGACAAACATCATTAAAAAAAAAGCATAGCATTTTATTATATACATTAATATCGCTCATTGTTTTCCGCAAACCTATATGTACAAAAAACAACTTGGGCCTTGTATAAATGATCCGTAAGTACTACAGCCGTGGGAATTGCTTTCAAAACATGAAAGCCCCTGTTAGCTTTTAGCCTGCAGCTAAATAGAGAACTGGATCGTATTAGTGTAGAGCTATTTTGCTGTACACCAACTCATACAAAATAGCTGGTAAAGTGAGGATAGAAGAATGACAGCTTTCATTTCTGTCTTGCGTACACATATGCACACACGTGATATGATAATGAAATGTCATTTCTCTGTATGCACACACACAGAGATATACGGACACAAACACACACACGCACATATATGCACTGACCTGGATGACTCTGGCTAGCCTATTCTCATTAGATCTCAGATACTAAACAAGCTTAGCCTTAGTGCTTGGATTGGAGACCACCAAGGAAGTCCAGGGTTGCTATGCAAAGGCAGGCAATGGGAAACCACCTCTGAATGTCTCTCACCTACAGGGTGCCATAAGTCAGCTGTGACTTGACAGCACTTTCCATCACTAATATGTACGCAGATGAGGCATGAGTATCACAGAGAAGTTACTTACTGTGTAAGAATTACTTACTGCTTAAAAACTAGATGCCCTTTTTCTTTACTTTTGTGACTCTGATGCTGGGTTTATATCCCCACCATTTGGTCCTTGAACAAGTAGGCTACAGAATAGCTAAAGAAATGCATTTTACTAGCTAAATGAATAGCATTGTCAAATCTTGGTTTAGCCATCGAACAGTGTAAGTTGTATCTGTCAGCCTGGCAAACAGGCAGAAAACAGCATTCAGTAGAAAGGAAATCCTGAAGACTTTGCTCAAAATATGGTTGCCACTCTTTTAATGAGGGATGGGGGGAATGGAAGGGGCAGCTAAGATGAGAACTGGAGCTGGGAATGTATTTCTTCAGGCTCATTGGGCGTTTTGAGTCTGATGAGGCTCCAGATGGAGGAATGTTGTTTATTTTTGCTTTGTTTGGATGGCAAGGGCAAATGTGGAATATGCAGCAAAATTGTAGAATGAATGATACATTTTAAAATGTGTCATGTTCATCAACATCTGGTGTGAAATCATTTTAGAATAACAATCTAGATTAAAGACTTATTTTGTCTAGCTCTGGGCTGAAAAGAAATAACAGTGATCAAGAATGACTTGTTAGATCCACTTGTTTGAGACGGTGATCAAGAATGACTTGTTAAATCCCTTAGTTTGAGACGGTGATCAAGAATGACTCGTTAGATCCATTTGTTTGAGACGGTGATCAAGAATGACTCGTTAGATCCATTTGTTTGAGACGGTGATCAAGAATGACTCGTTAGATCCACTTGTTTGAGACGGTGATCAAGAATGACTCATTAGATCCATTTGTTTGAGACGGTGATCATGAATGACTCGTTAGATCCATTTGTTTGAGACGGTGATCAAGAATGACTCGTTAGATCCATTTGTTTGAGACGGTGATCAAGAATGACTCGTTAGATCCATTTGTTTGAGACGGTGATCAAGAATGACTCGTTAGATCCATTTGTTTGAGACGGTGATCAAGAATGACTCGTTAGATCCATTTGTTTGAGACGGTGATCAAGAATGACTCGTTAGATCCATTTGTTTGAGACGGTGATCAAGAATGACTCGTTAAATACCTTTGTTTGAGACGGTGATCAAGAATGACTTGTTAGATCCATTTGTTTGAGACGATAAACAAGAATGACTTGTTAGTCCAGTAGCACCTCAAAGACCAGCAAGAGTTCCTGGGTATCAGTTTTTGAGAGTCAAAGCTTCCTTCATCAGACACGAGCAGAATAGAAATGGAGATAAAAGGACTCAGAGATCTCCATTTCTACTCCATTTGTGTCTGATGAAGGGAGCTCTGCCTCTTTAAAGCTGATATCCGGAAACTTTTGTAGGTCTCTAAGGTGCCACTGGACTCAAATCTAAACATTCTACTGCAAACCGACATGTCTACCCTCTGAAAGAATGACTTGGGGACACCGAATAAAACAAGAGTCCAGTGGCACCTTGAACAGTAAGAAGATTGATGCCAGCATCTGCTTTCATGAGTTGGAACTCACTTCGTCAGCTTCAGACTGAAGCCAGTGTCTAGTATCATCCTTTCCTAAGCTCTGTTCAGTGGGAACTCTCAATGACAAAATGGCTGTTACGCCATGGAGGCAGAGTGAAAATGATAATACCATGCCCACACGTTCAGCTGGGATTTAGAGTATTAATGTTTTTACAGTATTTCATTGCAAGGAGATTAATCTGCTTCATTTAGTGTGCTGGGAAAGGAGGTTCAGTAACAAAGGTGTGAAATAAGCTATGACGGCCTTAATTAACAGTGCATTACTTAGGAGTGAGAGCTGGAGGTGCTAGAAAGAGAGAAAAAGGAGCTGTTTGCATTATCAAGAGGAAAACAATATATTGTGCAGCCTAAATGAAGGGGGGGGGGAACCTAGCAAAAATTGATCCTTGTGAACTGTGTTGTGCCGAAGGCTTGTCCACAACAAACGACAATGAGATCATCTCATTCTGTGTTGATTCTTACTAAATGCTGATAAATTGCCACTGCTTAGCAATAGGCTCCCGGCTTCCGAGATCTAAGTAGAGTTCTCACCCTGGTGTACAAAATCTGAGAAATGCAAGAAAGAAAAACTTCTGTCTTGATAGGCAAAAAGCATGTGTTTGATAAGACCTTTATATTTCCAGCGTGTGTGTGTTGAACTGTAGCTACCCCATCCTGCAAGAGGAGTTGTGTGAAAGGGGGGAGAGACAAAGCACTAGTTTCTGATACCAAATGAAGGTGCCTGGAGAGGGGTAGTTGCTATCAGGGTTTTACCTCCAGCCCTGCCAGCTTAAAGAGGGCTGCCAAGAAGGAAGGGAGGGAGGGCCCAGAGAGAGACTGTTGCCAGCAGGGGCAGAGCTTTTCTAGTCAGGGTCAGTAATGGCCCATCTTTGGAATTAATGTATGATTACATTCCGAATTGAGGCTATTACTTGGGCCGATATTTGTTTTCATTGAATTTATAATAAATACTTGTGCATTTTTGTATATTTGATAATATTTATGCTTTAATTTTAGACTCTTGGGCCCTTACATTCTGATTTCCTTAACCTTTTGGCTCTTAATTCAATTCATTTTGGTTTAAGTCCCCCCTCCCCCTCCATCTGTTTTAGAGCTTTTACCACCTGCCCTGCTCCTTTCCCCTCCCCTGTTGATTGGTTTGTCACTGCCAGGTAGATTTGTTGCATCTTTGTATGCAAGTATTTATGTATGCATTTATGGCCTGTTATTTTCTTGTATTGTAAGGGGCTTAGAGTCTATACCTAGTGGAGAAAAGTGGGGTAAAAGTCTCCAAATAAATAAAATTAAAATGAATAAAACTGCTGAAAGAGTTGGGTATGTTTAGCCTGGGAAAGAGAAGGCTTAGAGGGGACATGATTGCAGTCTTCAAGTGTTTGAAGGGCTGTCATGTAGAAGATGGAGAAGATCTATTCTCTCTTGCTCCGGATTGCAAGACTAGATCTAATGGGTGGAAATTACAAGGGAGTCGTTACCGGCTAAATATCAGGAGAAACTTCCTAACTGTAAGAGTGGTTGAGCAGTGGAACAGTCTGCCTCGGGAGGTGGTGGATGCTCCTTCGCTGGATGTTTTCAAGCGGAGGCTGGACGACCATCTTTCGGGTATGTTGTAGGGCTATCTTTCGGGTATGCTCCTGCAGAGTGCAGGGGGTTGGACTAGATGACCTGCAAGGTCCCTTCCAACTCTAACATTCTATGATTCTATGATACTACTAGAAAAGGGTAGAACTACATGGTCTACATGGAAGCTTAAGTGTGTTTGCATAGTTGGGATTCTTATGATTAGAAGCAGTCTGCGCTTTAGCTCTTAATGTATCGCTACACTTCCCTTTTCAGCCATCAAAAAATAGCAGAAGGAGTAGAGGTGGTCATACCAAGTTTTGAACATGCTGGTTCATGGAACATGCTGGTTCCTGAAACATGCAAGAGGAGACAAATAGCGCAGAGCAGCTTCAGGCAGGGCTCCAGAGGTTGGCACACGCATTGAGTTTCTATGCCCTTAATTCCATTGACAAGGAGTTCACTTTCTAGTCTTGCCCTCATAGGATATAGTCTAGGATTGATTTCTTCTTGGTTTTGCCAGTAATTGTATTGAGAATACAGAAAATTCCACACTGTATTCCACAGCTGTACTGAACTCTACTCCATGAAAGTTTATACTTCAATAAATCTGTTAGTTTTTAAGATAGAAAAAGACTTTTTATTTAATATTACAGCATGTTCAGTGTCTGGGTCTGGGTCTTAATCGTGTTATCCTGAAAGCAGTCCTGGGTTGGGAGAAATGTTTTGAAAACATCTGTCCTCTCCATGATTTCTCAGGCCAGTCTATGTCGGGGCTTGCAGGAGAGATTTGGTGTTTGATATTCAAGCTCAGACATAAAGATCAGGCTACAGCTGACTCCCAGGAAGTAGCTAGGTTCTCCTGGTGGCCCAGACACTCGCCTGGCGATGATTCCAATATTTGGCTTCCTGAGGGTTCATCAAAATTCTGGCCTTAATTAACAATTAAAACTTGCAGCAGAATAATCAATCTTCTAGGACCACCTAGGAGTCTGCCTTACAGTGCAGATATGATGACCTCACCTACGTCCCTCCCTCAGAGGCAAGATGTCCTCTCCATTTTTCCTTCCCTTTCTGAATGAGCAGTCCCTTCTATCTACTTTCTTTTCTGAAGATTTATGGCTGTCCCACCCTGTCACAGTATATTTTGCTGCTGGTTCAGCCCAGGAACTTGAGGGAAGAGACAAGATCACCCTCTTAACTTCAGCTTCTGAAATGGCACACAAGAGTCTTTTTAAAGTTTTTATAAAAGGTCAAGTGAAGTGAGGGGTAAAATGTCTGAGGTAAATCAGTATAGGTATAGACTACAGTTCATATGTTTCAAGCAATTGAGAGTTTCTTTTCATACAGTTTTAGAATCTTGTAAGATGAGACACTTTTGTTTCAGTGTTTCCTAAACACTCCAGTATACTTCCTTGAGTTTAACTGACTCTTCAGATTTCAGCAGATAGACCAGGAATCACTCCACTCCTTAGAACTATCTTCCTTTTTAACTGGATAGGAAATGTGAAGATATGTCAGTGTGAATAGGAGTCTTTACTGATCTACTCACTCCTCCTTGCCAACCTTCCTAGTTCTCCATCTGTGTTAAACTACTCTCAGTCAGGGCTAAACACAAACTCAGTCAGCACCCAACTCTTCTCCATCAGGGCTAGACTCGGACTCAGTCCTCTTCAGCATTCAGCTCTGAAGTCTTTCTGCTCAACTGATGCTAACCAAAGTTCTTGTCACTCAAGCTCGCTGGCTTTAACCCTTCATAGTAAAGGTAAAGGTTCCCTTGCTCGAAAGCCAGTCGAATCCGACTCTAGGGTTGCAGTGCTCATCTCCGTTTCAAAGCCAAAGAGCCAGCGCTGCCCGAAGACGTTTCCGTGGTCATGTGGCCGGCATGACTAAACACCAAGGCGCACGGAACGCTGTTACCTTCCCACCGAAGTGGTACCTATTTATCTACTTGCAATTTCTTGCTTTCGAACTGCTAGGTTGGCAGGAGCTGGAACTAGAGATGGGAGCTCACTCCATCTTGCGGCACCCGGGTCTTGAACTGCTGAACTACTGACCTTCCACAGCCTGCAGTTCAGCGTCTTAACCACTTGAGCCACCACAGCCACCTTCATAGTCCTTTGCATATTTACACAGCACTTTTTAGCTTTTAAAGTGCTGTCCATCACAGCAGACTTCTTTGGAAATCTAATCATAAAAGAAAGCCAGGGCCATCACCCACCTCCTAGCCTTTTCAAGTGGACAGGGTACCACTCAGAAGATCCCGCCTACCCATTACCCCACTTGGTACCCATCATTCTCCTTTCCTTTCTTGTGACAATTTTTGAATGGTTTTAGCTTTTTCGGTTGTCACCTTTACACAATCTCCTAATAGGAGCAAAGATCCTGGCATTCCTTCAATTAGAGACCACTCCAAATTTCCTCATCGCAGATAGAATTCTGGAAATTTAGCCCAATGATAGAGAGAATCCGAAAATGCCAGCAATAGAATTTGGCCAAGAGAAAGCAGGATAAAGAGGTCATCCAGAAATGAGCAAATGGGGTTCAGTTCTCCATTCCAGGCTGTTTCTCCAGCACTACAGGATAAGGCTTAGTGGTGTAAAAGTTTGATCTGACCCTCCCCCGACGGTTGCTCCTCCACCACTGGAAATCACTGGACAGAGACCCCCCTTCTCACCTAGACCCCTCTCCTTCACTATTTCAGAATGTCTCCACTGTGTTGAGATTCCTGGATCAGGCAGTATATGAAACTTTCTTCTTTTCTGTTTTAATTCGCTGCCTCCTCCCCATCTAAACCCATCCCTTCCTTTCCTCTACTCTGAGTGCTGCTCAGTGGAAGAAGTCTTACCCCTTACCCTCTGATTAACCCCCATCCTCCTCCCCCCGGGAAAATGTTTGGTCGTATCAAATACCGAGGATGGATTCCAACTTTTCGACTAGCCCAAGGGAGGAGCACTTAATGTAACTGGGAGGGCTCCCACTAGGACTCTTCTGATTTGCATATTGTTGCTCACTTCACAAACACCAGTGTGATTTTTACATGCCATCTAGCTATTTGTGTTTCAGTACTTCCCCAAATTTTACCTCCGTTTTCCTGCTTTTCCTTCTCTTTTATTTATTTGATTAGATTTATACCCTGCCCTCCCCACAGAAGCAGGCTCAGGGCGGCTTACGTTAAAACTTAAAACAGATTGAAATAATAAAATATTTATAAGGTGCTACATATAGGATGGCGAGAACACAGTTTTAATATTAACCAATCAGCAACAGTTCTAAAACTGCTGTCCAGGCCCCATAATATAATATAATATCTAACAAAGATTAAAACTTAAATACTGTCTCTCTCAGTATCAGTTTTTCCAAACCCATTCCCAGGGTGATGTCCAAGTTATGCTCATTTCAAGCACAGACAAAAGATCCCTTGACCCAGAGGTCTGGGAATGCATGTGTGAAATGAGTGCCCATGTGTACTTTAAATGTTTGTGAAAGAAGACAATAGTATATATTTTGGAAACGTTCTGATGTTTATGAGTGCTTAGAGAAGGGTCACATGCAAGAGAAAGAGCTGCAACCTAGAGATAAAATAGCTAACAGTCCTATGTAAAAAGAAGGTTCCAAGCCAGAATCCGACACGTTCTCCGTGAGTAATACGCATCCAGGCCTAGATGAGGAAACTGTGTAGCAAAGAAACAAGAGCTGCTAGAGAGTCCGGTTATTGGCACAATCATTGACTTAAAATTAATTGATGGTGCTGCATCTTTATTATGCTGAAAGGGCTGTGTAAGGATAATAGCCATCTGGAGAGCTAGCAAGTGATATTTTTTTTAACCTCCTGCAAAATATGTTTAGATCAGGGAAAGTAATGTATTTTGATTCTTAAGAGCATGCTAGAAGTGCTTGTATTTGGAAAACAGAGCTTTGGCCAGTTAATATGCTTTTTAGAAGATGTCTTCAGTTAGGCCTTCTGCATATAGATTACTATACAGGAATTTGTTTAGTCTTGTTTGGCTGGGGGAGGTTTCTTATTCTGTGTGTGTGTGTGTGTGTGTGTGTGTGTGTGTCCTGTTTTGTTGCTAGAGCATCTAAATTTCTTCCATCTATATGTATTCATATATTTACTTCATTTATATTCTACCTTTCTCTCCAGTGGGGGGACCCAAAGATACTGTTCTCCACAGCAACCCTGTGAGGTGAATTAGGTTGAGAGCAACTGGCCCAAGGTCACCCCAAAAGCTTCTGTCGCAGAGCAGGGATTTGAACCTGGGTGTTCCGGATCCTAGTCTGGCACTCTGGCTACACTTACGTCCACCCTACCCCACCCCAGCCCAAAAAGGAAACCTTAAAACCAGAATGTAACAGTAATGGAGACAATTTTGTATTATGGCCATATTGAATGGAAGGAATAGTTGTTAGTCAAATTTATTATGTTGAGAAGTTCTCCTGTTCTAGGATGCCTTCTGGAAGGGTATTCCTGGAGGCTTGACTAATTGTTAATTTACCAGCTTTCTCCCCCTTTTTTGCTGATTATTTTCCTCGGCCGCAGTGCCCACTTGCAAAAGCCACTTAAAGGGAGTGGCTTGCAAGCTTGGAAGTGGGAAGGGGAGTGAAAGGGATAACTGAAATGGGCATTTTAGCAATCCCTTTCACTCCTCCCACTTGGAAGGGGGGGAGCAAAAGGGATTGCTGAAATGGCTTGCAAAAGCCATTTAAAGGGAATGTTCCCTTTAAATGGTGAATGTTCCCTTTCATTGGTTTTTCGAAGCCATTTCAGCAACCCCTTTCACACACACCCCTTCGGGAGAGAAAGGAATTGCTGAAATTGCTTCCAACTGGGAAGGCCTTTAAATGCCTTCTCAATTAGCTTGTGAGTCATGCTAGGTGGCAGCAGTGCCGTTTGCAGAAGCCATTTAAAGGTATCCCTTTCAATGGTTTTTGCAAGCCCTGTCATCGGTGCCAGCGTGTCTGCTGACACAAACCACACATACCCACCTGGAAGGTTTCTGGGAAGTTTGGGGGTTTGTGAGGGTGGGATGGCATGAACTCAAGTTCGTGAACCATGAACTAGGCCAAGTTTGTGATAACTTAGGTTCATGGTTTGGTTCATGCCTATCCCTACTGTGAATCACAACAAAAACGTTGTCCCTGTTGTGTTGTAATGATGCTTTGATTTACTTCCATATACATGTTGCTCCTCTTACAAACAAAACCTGAACTTTGGTCTCTTAGAAATGTTGTAGGTAAAACCACGAGCTGTTGGTAGCCCTGAATTTTTAAGCCATATCCTTTTGGCACTTGACAGGCTAGTGAAATCGTTAGAATGCTATTTTATGATACCCATATTTTCTGATGTGTCTAAAATTACCTTTTGCTTTGACCCTGTGTTGTTCAACAGTTTCTGTTGCTTGAGAACTTTGCTCCTGAAATCAGAAAGAATAGAGATAAATATTAAAACTGGAAAGCCCCCTGAGGGCATGTTCATTCCTACGCTCTCAAATGGTAGTTGAGTTCTGTGTTAAAGTACTTCACTTTCGTACTACACACAGTTCACTGCACGCACCATTTTGGACACAGTAAACTGGATTGCTAATGAAGCCAGCACTGACCTGGCTTCCCCAGTCTAGCCGGATCGTGTAAGATCTCAGAAGCTGAGCCTGCTTCAGCGGGGAGGGTGGGGTATAAATCAAATAAGTAAATAAATAATAAGCTAACTAGGGTTGGCCCTGGTTTTTATGTGGATGGAAGACCACCAAGGAAGTCCAGAGTTGTGACGCAGAGGCAGGCAATGGCAAACTACCTCTGATCTTCTTTTGCCTTGAAAACCCACACCAGTGGTCGTCATACATCAGTTGTGACTTGAAAGCACTTTCCACCACCAGTGAAGCTAACACAATGATATTTATTGAAGTAAACAACTGTGCTGTAAGCATGAATACAGTCTTCTTTTTAGTACTTCCCCTACATTAGCTCATTGTTCCTCTCCGGGGATCACTACTTATTCTCGCTTCCAGGCTGATCTAGTTAGAAATCTTGTGTAAACTGTTGTGTAAATTATTGAACAATTATTGAACAACTGGAAGGAACAGAAGAGTGAGTGAAAAGAGAGTACGCTGAATTGGCAATATTTTACTGCAAAAAGAACTTTATACAAAGTTTTAAGGAACAGTAATGCAGTCCCTTGAAAGAGCATAAATTGCTTGCTTATATGCTAGAAGACACAGATAAAGTTAACAACCCCTCTGTTAGATTTCAGAACAACTCATTAAATGTTCTGAGTACTGACAGATTCGTTTTGGCCTGTTGCCAGCCCCTAGGTCTGAGCAGGGGATCCACCGCTTTCAGGGGCTTCTCCCCATCGTAGACTGTTTGATGCGATGACCTCACCTGGAAGTGATGTCATCATGTCAAGGCCGCTCTGGTTTTGAGGCAAAACCCTATGGTTTGAGGCTGAATTTACCATGGAGTTTCACCCAAAAACCAGAGTGTCACTGATGTGATGATATCATGCAATGTCTCTGCCCACCCCTGGAATGCCCCCCCCCCCAATCTTCCCGCTGGATCACCGAGGGGACCTGGTAAGCCTGGATGGGAAAGATCCATGCAGGTAGCATGATGGTCAACAGGGATGTGCCAGTAAGCCACAGGCTCCACCAATTGGGCATGACATCTGAACTGGGCATAGGACTCAAACTGGGGAACTAAAGCTCATACCTCTCAAGGGCATGCACATAGAACTGCCTGTTGGAGCAGGCGGTTGTGTATCATTTTGATGATCTTTAGTTTCCTAAAAGTATGTGTAATTCTGTGAGGTACTGTTTTGAGAACATAGTGAGAATTATGATTCTGCTGACAAATTATGCAGCCGTCGTTTCTTTTATTTTGCTTCTAGTAAATACTGGATTTTCGCTTTTGGCATCTGCTTTGCAAACTGGAGATCCAAAATAAAATCTCAGACTTAATTTTATTTTATTTACAAATTAAAGGCTTACCACACTTGTTAAATTGTTTGCACCTGCTAAATAATTGCTTGATTTAGGGCAGCATCTTACGTTGGTATGTTTCTCTTTTTCTCCCCTGTTCTCCAGTGGCAGATGAAAGCAAAGTTAGCTTGCTGACAGGACAAAAAATAGGTAAGAGATTTTTGGTTTGACTATGTTGAGCAAACAGAATACCTATAATGAAGTATGGGCTCATCCTAGTTTATAGAAACTGGTGGCTGATATGTCTTTAAATGTTTTTTTTTTAATTAAGAGTCATTCGAGCTCCTGCAGTGATAAATTAAGATTTATTTATTGTTTGGCATTATGTTAAAACATTGAAACATATCCAGGCAAAGCAATAATGTGGCTCTTCTTAAATGATGTATGATTACGTCAGTAGAGCAAACAATGAGTATTTGTGAATGACAGGACTAGATGTTGTTGAAGGCTTTCATTAGTTGTTGTAGATTTTCCGGGCTGTATGGCCGTGGTCTTGGCATTGTAGGACCTGACATTTCTCTAGCAGCTGTGACTGGCATCCTCAGAGGTATAACACAGAAAGATGGAGTACTCTCTGTGTCAAGGTGAGAAGAAAAATGGTAGGCCGGTAATTTCTATCTACTCAGGAAGTTAATGTAGGGCTGAGTTATTATCTTGTAGGAGTTCCCCAGGCTGTGACATGCTAATGGAGGAGCTTTCCTGAGGATGTTCTTCTGCGTATGGATTGGCTGTTGAAATTCTAATCTTATCTGTAGTGCTATTGTAAGCTGTAGAGCATTTTGTGTTTTTCAGGACAGGAAACCATGCCCTATTTATTTTTAAACTCTCTTCTTTCCTGTTGAAATTGTGTTTACATTTATGAATTTCAATGGCTTCCCTGTGTAATCTGACATGGTGTTGTCCAGCCTTTCAGTGTCTTGGAATAAGATACTGTGTCCTGTTTGAGTTAGGCTATGTTCAGCCACTGCCGAAAGACACTGCAGACTGGGCCAACCTGAAACAACAACTGACAGGGTTATACTTTTACTCAGCTGTACATCATCAGACAGGAGGGCCTGGCGGGATATGGTCCATGGGGTCGCGAAGAGTCGGACTCGACTGTGCGACTGAACAACAACAACATCATCCTTACGTTGGACTGGCCATAGTGTCCAAGAGTTGGAAGGAGCCTTCAAGTCCACCAATCCCAACCCTACTGCTCAGTGCAGGGAATCTAAAAGCTAGCATATTCCCTTCAGATGGCTGCCCAGCCTCTTCTTGAAGACCTCCAGCTAGGGTGGCATTGTCAAATTGCTGTTATGGTTAGGACGTTTCTCCTGTGTTCTCTGTTTCCAGCCAACAAAATTAAGAGTAAGCATTATATCCAATTATGGCTAGATAGAAAGAACATTTATTTATTTATTTATTCAATTTGATTTGTATCCCGCCCTCCCTGCCGAGGCAGGCTCAGGGCGGCTTACATTAAAAGTTAAAATATTAAAACACCATAAGAACATAAGAGACGCCAATGTTGGATCAGGCCAAAGGCCCATCCAGTCCAACACTCTGTATCACACAGGGGCCAGAAATACCAGTGCCATCAGGAGGACATTAGAAGCCCTCCCACTGTTGACCCCCCCAAGCACCAAGAAGACAGAGCATCACTTGCCCCAGAGCCCCTATCTATACCTTGTGGCTAATAGCCACTGATGGACCTCTGCTCCATATGTTTATCTAATTCCGTTTTGAAGCCGTCCATGCTTGTAGTCGCCACCACTTCCTGTGGCAGTGAATTCCATGTGTTAATCACTCTTTGGGTGAAGAAGTACTTCCTTTTATCTGTTCTAACCCAACCGCTCAGCAATTTCATTGAGTGCCCATGAGTTCTTGTATTGTGAGAAAGGGAGAAAACTACCTCTTTCTCTACCTGCTCTATCCCATGCATAATCTTATAAACCTCAATCATGTCACCCCTCTGTCGTCGTTTCTCCAAGCTAAAGAGCCCTAAGCGCTTTAACCTTTCCTCTTAGGGAAAGTGTTCCAACCCTTTTATCATTCGAGTTGCCCTTTTCTGCACTTTTCCCAAAGCTATAATAGCCTTTTTAAGGTGTGGTGACCAGAACTGCACACAGTATTCCAAATGAGGTCGCACCCTTGATTTATATAGGGGCATTATGATATTGGCTGATCTGTTTTCAATACCCTTCCTAATAATCCCCAGCATGCATTGGCCTTTTTTATTGCAGTCACACACTGTCTCGACATTTTCAGTGAATTATCTACTACAGGTCTCTCTCTTGATCAGTTTCTGCCAGTTCAGACCCCATCAATGTGTATTTATATTTAGGATTTTTGGCTCCAATGTGCATCACCTTGCACTTGGCCACATTGAACCCCATTTGCCATGTTGATGCCCAGTTGCCCATCCTTGACAGATCCCTTTGGAGTGCCTCACAATCCTCACTGGTTTTCACCACCCTGAACAACTTCGTATCATCCGCAAATTTAGCCACTTCACTGCTTACTCCCAACTCTAAATCATTAATGAATAAGTTAAAAAGCATCGGACCGAGTACTGATCCCTGCAGTACCCCACTGCTTACCTCTCTCCACTTAGAGAATTGCCCATTTATACTCTCTGTTTTCTATTAATCAGCCAGTTTTTGATCCATAAAAGGATTTGACCTTTTATCCCATGATTTTTGAACTTACTTAGGAGCCTTTGATGAGGAACTTTATCAAAAGCTTTCTGGAAGTCAAGGTAAACAATATCTATTGGATCCCCCTTGTCCACCTGTTTGTTCACCCCCTCAAAGAACACTAGCAGGTTAGTGAGACAAGATCTTCCCTTACAGATCACCGATGCATTGACACAATGCAACATCATAAAAACTCATAAACATAACAAATCAGAAATACAGGTGAAGTAATGATGGCCCAATAGGCCATGTTCAGATGGGAACAAAAGTATGGCCCATATCGATGTCCAGAATATCCCTAGCCGTTGATGTTGTTGTTGACATAGAGGGCCTTAACAATTCAGTTGTTATTAGTAACGGCTCCTAATCGAAGAAAAGTTCCGAGTCCTATCTTGGCCTCAACTCTGTGTTGAAGATTAAGAGCTAATGGATCTTCCCAATACCTCCCTGCCCAACTCTTTCACTAAATTTAGTATTATCTCAGTTCTCCATCTGCTATTGGGATTTTGCACTCCAGGAAGAGACACTTTGAGCCATGCTGGGCAGTAAGAGGGGGAGAGGGCCCTTCCTCTCTTACAGGCTGTCCTAGTGTTGCATAGGGAAACAGTGACATTTGACAGGAGAGCTTGAGGCCACAAATCAAGCTGCATGGTCCAGAGGGTGGCAAACTAGCAATGATCTTCTCACAGCATGGCACTATGAGTGTGGATGAAGCTTTGCAGTGCCACATACAGATCCCTGTTCCAGGAGGTTTATTACTGATGTGCCACTATCTCCTCTCCTCCCTTACCTCAACAACCAGAGGGTTTTCCCCATCTTTACTACTGATATCAAGCACGTTCAGCACCTTTCAACTTAGATGCTGTACTTTTTGCAAAAAAGCCCCACTATTTGAAATGAAACCATTTTCAATAAATGTTCTTGAGTAACAAATTTTGTAAAAACAAATAGTAGAACGTCATATGCAATATTAGCAGTTTGATGTTTCTTGGAATAAATAGCAATAATAGAGATCGCGTGGAAGAACAGTTATTCAGCAGCAAATAGCTCCATGTGCCATCTAAATGTCATTTCTGTGCAGACTTCTGACATTTAGGCTGCTCATATTTCCTTGGTTCAATGCAGATAATCCTTTGCATTTTTTTTCTTCCTGACTGTTCCCTCGTGCTTTCTCTATATGGCAGATATTTTCTATTTGAAACTGAAAATTCTCAGCTGATACTTTCTGTCTTCCATGTACTTGAGGATAGCCTCTGAGTATGGAAAAAACTTCCAAGAAGTGACTCAATATTGGTTGGAAAGGTGTGCCCCAGTTTAATCAGAAAGAGGCTTGTAAACACTGCATTCGCTCTCCATTTGCCAAAGATAAATGGAAGCGCTTCCTGTCAATCCATGTTGGAACAAAGCCAATCTCAGTCACAGCATTTGGCAAGCAATTGCTCAGAAAGTTAACAAGCTACCACTTCAAGTTGTCAGTTTAGAACTTCGTTTTTGAAAAGGAACTCAAATACCTCCTGGTTGTCTAGCAGTGAAAAAAAATAACATTAACTTTGGGTTTCTGTTACTCAAAGAGAAAAAAAATATCGACCCCAGAGATGAGTGTTGTCTGTCAGGACCTGTTATAGTGGCAGTCACGTGTTATGTTTTACTCTCGGCTACATGCTTATACCTGAGCATGCGTGACTTGGGCCACTGCTGTTGTCATCCTTGCAGTTGCCTCCTCTCTTGAGCAGTGTTCCCTCTAAGCTGAGTTAGTGTGAGCTAGCTCACAGTTTTTTAGCCTCTGGCTCACACATTTTTGTCTTAGGTCTGGAAGGATGGCTCCAGAGCAAACTAATTTATGCAGCAGCCAAATCACTCGTTCACAGCTTTAATGCCAGTAGCTCACAAAATAGAATTTTTGCTCACTAGACTCCACAGCTTAGAGGGGGCATCGCTCTTGAGCCCAATTTGCTGAAGTCCATTTCTGCACTGAGGAGAAGTAGTTTTGCTGGCCGCCGTCCCCAGAGGATTGGGCCCAGAAGCAGGAGGCAGTTGGCTGTATGAAGAGAGCAGAAGAAGGAGCCATAGGCTGGCAAAGACAACGAGGTATACATATAAAGGGAGAAATGAGACCCATTACAGATCCCTTGTACAGGTCCTACCAAACCTCAGTTGTCCCTGGTAGGATAGGTCTATTCACTGGCTTGAGTTCCCTGCCCAGCAGCTCAGCCAGTGGCCCTGGTGAGAAGTTGGCAGGCTGCTGTCACAAGACTGACATGCTGCAGTGGTCACGGGCAGCAGCAACAGCTGCTCCTCCATCACAGCCTCTTTCTTCTATCTGCCTGGATGGCTCTTCCCAGGCACATCTTCATCTTAGCTCGGTGCACCACTCACCTTTGGGTTTCCCTGCCCAGCACTGTGTGCTAGCAAAATAAGTCCCATGTTGGCTGTTGCTACTCTAGGCTGGGGAACAGAGCAGAGAGTTATCACTTCACTTTTTCTGTGTGAAAAAGGGTGCTGGGTGAGATGGGCCACAGGTCTGATCCAGCAGGGCTCTTTGGATGTTCTTATGACAGTTGATGCTGTGCCCACTATCTGCTACTGCTGACTCTTTTGCAGGGTTGTCTGTAAGCAGCTTAAGTACAGGGGCATGCATGTAAACGGATTAAGTCACCATGGAAATGGCAAGTACTCTGAATGTAACCAGGACAGGCCACTTGGAGTAGGATCCCAAATACCGAGCAATTTGACTGTGCCCCTTGAAACTTCAGAGTATTTAATGAGTATTTCCCACTTAAATTACAGCATTCCTATGAAGTGTATTGTTGTTATTATCCCCATAGCACAAATGGATGGGGACTGAGGTGAAATTTGGGCCAGGGGTTCCCTGCCTTGTCCTCTCAGCCTTTGAACTGTACCAGTTCTCCTGCCAGCTCTCACTCTAGCACGCGGTCCTTTTTCTAGTGCCTTAGAAAGGCAGTGGATATTCTGAATAATAAGCGTGGTGGTCTCTCATTGGACATTGGGGATTGGCCAGTCTCTATCCTAGTCTCATAAAGACATTTAATGTGTAAATTAAAGAAAGAGTATGGTGATAGAAATTGATAAGTGAAGGTTCTGAACCTAAGGATGGCTTAACCTAAGTGAACAGTCTTGGCTAAAATGTGAACTATCCTTAATTACATTTACAAAGCACCTTCACATACCTGTTAAATATTTAGAAGTATGGTGAATATTTTTTTAAAAATGAAATTGGGAGTTAAAAGAGAAATATAATTGTAGGTAAACTGAGTTCTCATCAGATCTCAGAAGCTAAGCAGGGTCGGCCCTGGTCAGTATACGGATGGGAGACCACCAGGGAAGTCCAGAGTTGCTGCACAGAGGCAGGCAAGGGAAACCACCCCTGCATCTCTCGCCTTGAAAATCATCTGGGTTGCTGTAAATCAGCTGTGACTTGACAGCAGTTTGCACCGGTTTGAGTTAGCTGTTCTTCCACTCCCACCATTTTCTCCAATATGCTGAGGTTTTACTAGTAAAGACTCTTGGGTGAACTGTGGGTAGTATACAGTTGCCTGATTCCAGGTGGTAACTGGAGATCTCCCACTATTACAACTGATCTCCAGGTGAGAGAAATCAGTTCAGTTGGAGAAAATGGCTGCTTTAGAAGGTGGGCTCTAAGGCATTACACCTCACTGAAGTCCCCCCCCCTCCCCAAACCCCACCCTCTTCAGGCTCCACTCCCCAAATATCCAAGTATTTCCCAACCTGTACCTCGCAATCCTAGGGTGGTAGTACTGAGAAAGTTCTTAGCTGCAACATTTCCAGAACATCAGACTCCAGACTTGCTTCTTGAATAGTGGTTTTTTTGTTTTTGTTTTTTGTGGCAGGGCAAATGTGTTTACATGGTAGCTTTAAACCTTATGCAAGGAAGTGTCATATAATGATATAGCATATTTTGCCATAAGTATATATGAAATGTGCATCAGAATTTAATCTGATATAAACCTGCAACTAACTGCTTTATGGCAAAGCTTTTATAATGGAAGAAATAGGAAGGATTAATGTACAGGTTATTGTTTGTAGTGTATGTGAGGGTAAACAGTGCCCTTTCCCCCCCTTTTATGCAAAGTCACAAATAGTATTCCATTAGCCTTGCAGCTATTTGCTTTATTTTCATTTTTCATATCATCCCTCCCTCCTTTTTGATTTAATGCCTGGGACTCTCTTAATATGTATTGACTGTCTGCTGAGGCCTCTGCTGACACAGCTCTTTAAAATGATGCAGTACTGGAGAAAAGCTGATGAGTCTTTCTTTACGAGCTTTGACATATTAATTAGCAAAATGGACTGGGGGGAAGAAAAAAGAGAAACGTCTCCTGTTTTCTGTTTTAATTTTTAATTTTCTGAAACACATGTATATTGAGATGTTAAGCCACCAAAGCACTAACGTGAGATAGGAAAGTTCTTGCAGGTTAGCAAAGTGATCTTTTCCACCCCTCAAAAAACCCACTGGTGGTTAAGTTGTGTCTATTGTTGTTGTTGTTATTTTAAATTAAAAACAGTTTCATCAGGAAACTGCCTATCTTAAAATGAGATAATCCAGTAATTTATGCTATTCTCCTACCAATGATACACTAATCTGCTGACCAGAAGTAATAACTCGCTTGTCAGCAAGATATTGTCTGACTGGTTCCCCGGTCTCCTCGTAA
Organism: Gekko japonicus; assembly: GCF_001447785.1. Taxonomy (NCBI): domain Eukaryota; kingdom Metazoa; phylum Chordata; class Lepidosauria; order Squamata; family Gekkonidae; genus Gekko; species Gekko japonicus. The sequence continues at coordinate 190,994 of NW_015169176.1, forward strand.
TCAAAATGTCCCCACCACAAGGGAGAGTCAGAAAAACAGGGTGATTCATAATCTTCCCCATAATATGTTGCTCTCATATACTTGTTGATTATGAAATGTGGGACCCAAAGGGGACTTCCAGTTTTTAGCTATGGCCAATCTAGCCGCAGCCACTAATGTCAAAATAAAATTTTTCTGTTGTTTTGGAAGCTGTGGGTCTGAAATCTAGTAGGAGAAATTCAGGCAAATATGGAAGAGAGAAGTCCACAAGTCCACAGATGGGCTTATGAACTTCTTTTCAAAAAAGTTTGAATAACATTACATTCTTACCAGTTATGGAAATTAGTCCCTACTTGATTACATTGTTTCCAGAAATGTGTGTCTTTTTTGTTTTTATGAACAGCCTCCATGTACAGTATCTGTTAATATTACAGATACTGTTTGTTACAGTAAACACCAGTAAACTGTGGATTTTCAGGCTGTGATGTTCAAAGGAATTGGATGTAACTCACAAAGTGCCGTTTGACAGCTTCTACCCAAAGGAGCAATCTCCTACTATGTCACCTGGAGTTTACAGTAGAAAGTTGTGCTCTGTAAATGTGGCTGCGATATTTCTTATTTCCTTCGAATTAGATTAAGGGCTAGATTGTGGGTTACATATTTGTTTGTAAGCTTCATTCATTATGGGTTCCTCCTTCGGGACACTCAGCCGAAAGCAAAGTTTTATCAAACCTGTGTTAAGCTTCTGTTTTTGTTTTTAGCTTTTCCTTCTTGTTTTTCATCCCTCAGGCATTAGCCACTGTTCTAAAGAAATAAACTAGAGAAAATAACCCACCATAGGCAATTATGGAACTTCAGGATCAGAGTTTAGGGAGGTGGAAAGGCATATTTGTTGCAGAATAATTCTACTTCTTCCTCTCCCCCCCCCCCCCCCCCTGCTTGGATTCTTAGCTTCTGTACATTTTAAGAGAGTAACAGTCTGAATTTCTCTAATGTACCAGTGCTTCCTTGCTGCTCACAGATTCACTTGTTTTGGCTCAGGATGGAGGACTTAGTCAGTGGTCGTTAAGTTCCAGGGAAATGCTTTGTTACCTCTCTTTCCGCAGAATCATGGACTGTGAGGGTTCATGGATGACACACCCCATGCGGAGACCTTAATAGTTGAGGTGGAATTTGTACCTGGCTTTTCCAAGTCCAGATCCTGGGAGGGTGGTATATATAATAAATAAATAAAAATCCAAAAAGGGTACCTGTAGTATCATGTATTGTTATGGTAAATTGAGTTGGACTATGGTTTCAGGTAGCCATGTTGCTCCAAAGCAAAATTCAAAAACAAAAGTCATGGAATACTTTTTGTTAATGCCCTGACCTGGATAGCTCAGGCAAGCCCAACCTCGTCACATCTCAGAAGCTAAGGAGGGTCGACTCTGGCAAGTACTTGGATGGGAGACCTCCTTAGAATGCCAGCAGTCGGGAGACGGGGACAGGCTTTATTCAGCCACCTCTCGGAATATCCTCCAGCCCCCCAGTAGGGGGCAGTCACCAGAGGTCACCCTCACATGCGCACAAACATGCACATATGAAAAAATACAAAAAAAATAACACACACACCCCCAAAAAAAAGGAAAAAAGAAAGAATAATTTTTGTTAAGACAAATCAAAATAAGCTGTTGTAGATTTTCTGGGTTGTATGGCCGTGGTCTTGGCATTGTAGGACCTGACGTTTCGCCAGTAGCTGTGACGTCAGGTCCTACAATGCCAAGACCGTGGCCATACAACCCGGAAAATCTACAACAGCTAATGAACTCCGGCCGTGAAAGCCTTCGACAACAAATCAAAATAACACTGATCTCTGGGCAAGCTTTAAAATTTCTAGAACTGTTCATCATGCTGAATGGAAACTGTTCCCAAAAAGAGGATGGAGGAGAAAAATGTTTCAGGCCATGGTCTTAAGGTCCTTGGTGACTGTCCTGTGTAAGATGCTGAGCAGGTTCCCGTGCATAAAATAGGGCTGGTAGAGCCAGTGTCAGGTTGCATCTTTGGTCTTCTGGGCAGAAGAAGCAAAAAATGGAAGCAACCAATGGGGAGTATAGTTGATTGTCTGTGCCCTGTGTTCACTGCTGTTCTACATTGTGTACAACACCACTAATGAGAAGTAGTAGAATTATACTTGCTACTTAGTCTGCAGTAGGAATCCAGAGAAGATCTGAGGATAGGAGGTTCTAAAGAGCAAGTCATTCTGTTTGAAGACAGCGAATATGCTTAGCTTACAGGTGGAAAAGGAAGCACATTGCTGGTTACCAATATTATTATTGGTCGAATGTCAAAAGCAAATGATTGTTCACTGCACAGTCTTTGAATGGGGAAAGAAGCTAAGAAGAAACCGGTTTCAATTATATAGAATGAAGCTAAATAGTAGGAAGGTTTGGATCTTCATGCTTTGCAAACTGGCAGGGATCGGTTGAGCAACGACTGCGATGCTTTAGAAGTTCAGACTGAGATGAGCTGAGGTGGAAGCCATTGTGTTTTGTGTATGGGGGGGGGCGGATTTTCTTCAGACCATCCCTGTGAACCTTGTCTTTAGTTTTCATTTGTGGGCTGATGCTGTCCTAAGTGCTCCACCCTCAGGGCTTGAAGAAGCTGCTGGCTTTCAAAATGGAAAATGTAATAAGAGACAGAGTGCCCATAGTACAGTTGCACAGGTGTGCTGCCCAGTGACTGGAATTGGAGCGCCAACCCTTTCCAAATCCTGAGTTGAAAGTTATCTGTGTGGTTGGCTCCCTGTGTGCCTCCAACCCCTCGTTTTTGTTGGTTGAAAGCACTGGAATGGTTTGAGGAGCCGACATCACTCAAATGTCATCTTTCCAGAGCACTTAGATAATGCTGCCCCTCCCAACAACCCATCTTGGAAGAAACCTTTTCTCCAAGGCCTTTCGCTTAACCTCTTACTCCTCATCCTGTGCAGAAACAATGTATAACACGCATTTGTGGATATTTGTTCTGTCTTGCACTCGGTGCCATCTCCTACCTCTGATATTTAGAAAGCAAACTTCTCAGAGCAGGGGCCTGTAATTTTCTTATGATCCTTTCAATGGCACTGTATAAAAATGTGGAGCTATTTTTTTCTGCATTTACCCCCACCATGCTGTTGTTTGCATGAATGGGCAGGGCCGTAAGGTTCCTGATACTCCTTTCATCCTAAAGTGCAAGGATTGGAACTTCTCTCCCCTGCATATGTCCTATTGCTGTTTCTTAAGAAATGCATGAAAAGTTCTTTGCCTTTTCATTGCTGCAAGTATCAATTTTAGTAATTTCAACTTCTCTCTGTGACTAAATAGTATATAACCTCCTATCCAAGTTTTATGGCATATGCCATAGGGGGGGAAATAATCAAATCTATCCCTGTCTATCTACATGTGCCCCCTTGCCCGGTTAGCCCGGAGGCATGGGTTGAGTTGTCATCAGTATGCTGATGATACCCAGCTCTATCTGTTGATAGACAGACAGTCGGACTCCACCCAGTGGAGTTGGACAAGGCATTACAGCTGTGACTGGATGGCTCCAACAGAGCTGCTTGAAACTAAATCTACACACACTTGATCTTAGCCAAAAGGCCGAGAAGCAAAGACGGAGGTCCTGTACCTGAGTCATAGGGATTTAGGATTGAGAATCCAGCTCCTAGCCCTCAGTGGGGCGCCGCATATATTGGTATCAAGTGTTAAGTATTCCTGGATGCCTTCCTTTCAGTAGAGGCCCAGGTTGCTGCTGTTGCTCGATTGGCCTTTTACCATCTGCTTCTGGTCAAGCAACTGGTTCCCCATTTCTCCCCACCATGCTGTTGTTTGCATGAATGGGCAGGGCCTTAAGGTTGCTGATACTCCTTTCATCCTAAAGTGGATTGGAACTTCTGCAGTAAATCTCTGCCCTGCAAATGTCCTATTGCTGTTTCTTAAGAAACGCATGAAAAGTTCTTTGCCTTTTCATTGCTGCAAGTATCAATTTTAGTAATTCCAACTTCTCTCTGTGACTAAATAGTATATAACCTCCTATCCAAGTTTTATGGCGTATGCCATAGGGGGGAAAATAATCAAACATTGTTTTTGACTCTTTTTTAAAAGAAGGTCCAGTGGTCTGTAGAAGAACATTAGAGTTGATTTACTGACTTTTGAAATATTAGAGGCTCAGCTACTGTAACATCCTTTGTGTGGGTCTGCCCTTGAAGTATACTTGGAAATTTCAGTCAGTACAGAGTGGAGCAACCATTTTGCAGTTGGATGCTAGCCAGTGGGAGTATGTTGCTTCCATTTTATGATCTGTTATTTGGTTGCCGGTTTGTTCCTAGGGCCAAATCAAGGTGCTGCTGCTTACTTTTACAGCCCTTCACAACTTGGGTATCACATACTTGAAGAACCCCCTCAGCTGCTACCTGTTGATGGGCTTAAAAAAGAAGAAGTAGTAGTAGTTGCCCCTTTTCTGCTGAAGAGCCTTCTGGAAGCAATCAGGGAATGCCTCTGTTTGATGTCATTTCTTTGGGGATGCAAAACAGAGCCCTTTGTTTCTATCCCTGTCTATCTACATGTGCCCCCTTGCCCGGTTAGCCCGGAGGCATGGGTTGAGTTGTCATCAGTATGCTGATGATACCCAGCTCTATCTGTTAATAGACAGACAGTCGGACTCCACCCAGTGGAGTTGGACAAGGCATTACAGCTGTGACTGGATGGCTCCAACAGAGCTGCTTGAAACTAAATCTAGCAAAGACGGAGGTCCTGTACCTGAGTCATAGGGATTTAGGATTGAGAATCCAGATCCTAGCCCTCAGTGGGGCGCCGCATATACCGGTATCAAGCGTTAAGAGCCTAGGGGTATTCCTGGATGCCTTCCTTTCAGTAGAGGCCCAGGTTGCTGCTGTTACTCGATCGGCCTTTTACCATCTGCTTCTGGTCAAGCAACTGGTTCCCGATCTGACTTCCCAGGACCTAGCTACAGTGATCCAGGCAATGGTCACTTCCAGTCTGGATTATTATAACTCGCAAAGCTAAGCAGCAAGAGACTGCTATTTGCTTGAGGACTCTCTAGCTCTGACTTTGATAGTCACACAGGTGCTTTTTGGACCTAAATTGGAATATGTTCTAATTCAGCAACTGTGCATTTGGCACCAGACACATGACTTTCACCTTTTGAGGCCTCACAAACATCTTTGTGATGTGTCTTTAGATCTTGCTGCTTAACCTTCCTCTTCCTGGTCCAATATTCACTTATTGGTTATCTTATTGCAACATGTATTTAAGTTATGTGTACCTCAATATTGTTTGACCTCTGAAGAAGGCCCCAATAGGGCAGAAACGTGTCAGGTCATGTGGATTGGCCCTTGTGTTTAGGCTTTACTTTTTTACGAGGCTTTCATTGGGCCCTAATGTATGTTTTTAACTATCTTTCTAGTAAATACATGTATTTTTGTATATTATAAGTTTTAACTAGGTTTTTAATATTGGCCCTTCATTACACTTCTCATCCTTTTGGTTTTTGATTCCAGTTTTTCAGTCAGGTTTGTTTTCGCCTCCCTGTTTCTTACTGTAACCCTCTCTGAACCTACTTGCAGGGAGGGCAGGATAGAAATCAAATACTATTAGTAGTAGTAGTGGTGGTGGTAGTAGTACTATTATATTTAATTTATACCCTGCCCTATCCCACGAGTGGGCTCAGGGCAGCTTACAACATAAAATCCACAAAACAGTAAAAACAATAAAACCAATGAAACAATAGATGGCACAATAAACAGTTGCAATGAACCCTGTATATTTTAAAGTTGTGTCAGCTTATTTACTGGATTTCCGTTGTAGATATTTGTAACGCTTTATTTTTCTCTGTGGCGATTGTTTTGTCTTGGTTGCCTGCCTTGAGTCTCGGTTCCTGGGAGAAAGGCGGGCTCATGATATTTGCTGATCTAGACAGGCAGTTCTCTGTGTGTATTTCTGGATGCTGCAGAAATAGGTAAGCTTTGCAGGTGATGGTGGTGGTGGTGGTGGCTTCTTCGTCTGCTTATTTGCCCTGTAGGTGTGCACCTTCCTTGTTTAACCTTTTATATTTTGTCTGGTCTTAGTAGGGAGTAATTTAGAGCTTTTCCCAGCTCTTGCACATTGAAGAGATATTAATAATATTGCCTTCAGAAAGTCTGCTGTTGCGTTATAAGCTGCCAATTATATGAGCTGCTTCTTTGACTTTCTGGCTGTGGCTCCTTGAGGACCACATTTCATGAATATGAAGAGCAAAGAGGATTTGCTGCTGATGCCACTTCTGCACTACCAAATGAAATTATCATCATCTTGCAGGGAAGAAGTGCAACTGCTTTATCACTGCACACAGTAGTTAGATTTGTATCGGTCACAACATTGTCATACCTGTGTTTTCTGCGCTAAGCATGCAAATGCTATGAACAGGTGCATGCCTTTTAAACACCTGTGCACACATGCCTGGGAGTCTGGATTGGCTGCCACTCCTCCCAAGCATTTAGTTTGGTATTTAAGGATGTTTGGGTTGCCCCACTCGAAGTGGTACCTAGAGATCTCTGGGGACTACACCTGATCACCAGGCAATAGAGGTCAATTCACCCTGGGTAAATAGATGCTTTGGAAGGTGGATTCTATGAGAGCCAGTTTGGTGTAGTGGTTAAGTGCATCAGGACTCTAATCTGGGAGAACTGGGTTGGAGTCCCCACTCCACCACGTGAAGCTGCTGGTGTTACCTTGGGTCAGTCACAGTTCTCCCAGAGCTGTTCTCTCAAGAGCAGTTATTTCAGAGCTCTCTCAGCCCCAACTACCTCACAGGGTGTCTGTTGTGGGGAGAGGAAGGAAAGGAGATTGTAAACTGTGCCAAGACTCCCAAGTGAAGGGCAGGGTATAAATCCAATCTCTTCTTCTTTTTGTGACATTGAAGTCCCTCCCCTCCCCAAGCCCCACCCTCCTCAGATTCCACCCCCAAAATCTCCAGGTATTTCTCAACCTGGAGCTTGCAGCCCTAAAGGATGTACATCTATAATTCTGTTTTGTGTGGTTTCATCTGTGTTGTGTCCGAACAACAAAATTACAGTTGAATCTGTCACCAGAAGTGGAAGCCAGTTTGCAGTTCTGGTTTTCAGAACACACACAGGCCATAGTTTGCAGGTTCTGAAATAAAGGCAAACTATGTTTTACTTCTAAACTGGAAAGGAGGGGAGTCATTGCATTACAGGAAGAGAGGAAAGGAGCACATGAGCCGAAGGCTTGTTCTAGTACTTGTCACATGTTATTAGTGAACTGACCCAAAATATTTGCAGGGTGGAAGCAGCAGTGTGATGTACTGTGATATACCTGCAGCAAATATGGCCGTTTAAAGATTGGACCCTTTTGAATTCCAGAAGGCTTGAATTTGGGTGTACAGTCTTAATTAGCAGTTGGCAGAGAGAAGGAGTCCAATGAATGTCTTGCGTGTTCAGCTCTAGCACACTGCAGAGATCTCACGGAGTTCATATAGTCTGACCTTCGGTGTGAAGTCTGAATCTTGCAAAGCCTGACACCAAAGCACAGGAAAGAAGGAGCAGATGCTGAGTGTCACAGTGTGAGGATGAAGGGATGGGGTACCAAATACCACGAGGAACTAAGTGGGGCAAGAAGACTCAGATAGCCTAGGCGTGTGTTCAGATCAAGGAAAATAATCCCAAGGAAGAATCTTACAGAAAACGTCAGAAGTAAGGAGCCAGTCAAAGAGCACCTGTTGGAATAGTGAGTTTGTGATTCCTTCTGAAGTTCCTCTAGACTTCATTGGGCGGTGGTGGCTGTTGTTGTTAGCTGGACAAAGAGCAGCACAAAATCTTGGAATTCATGTGTAATGTTTTAATCAAATAAATTTAAATATAAAACTGTATAATTGCATCTTACCGTAACGCACAACATTCTTGGCAATTGCTACAGAGGCACAGAGGGTCCTAATCCCTCAGTATCCTCTGCTTGGGAAATGTAGTTTGCATTTCTGCACTGAAATCCTGTGATTCTGAAATGTTAGGTTGAGTTTTAAAACTTCATAAGAGTTCTGTTGGATCAGAGTCATGGTCCACCTAGTCTAGCATTCTGGATGGCCAACAACAGAGCACAGAGACCTTCTCCTGGTATTGCCTCCTGGCAATCGGGCATTCAGAGGTTTACTGTCTCTAAATGTGGAGGTTGCCTTTACTCACCAGGGCTAGTAGCTACTGATACATGAATCTGTCTAACTCCGTTTTAAAGCTGTCTGTGCCTCTGGCTATCACTACATCCTGTGGCAGCGAATTCCACATTTTAATCACTCATTGTGTAAAGAAATATGTCTGTCCTGAATCTACTTTCCATCAGCTTCAACGGATGCAGTCAAGCTCGTAATATTTGAGGGTGTGTGTGTGTCTCTCTGTCCACTATCTCTACCCAGTGCATAATTTTATAAGCCTCCTATCATGACCTCCCCTTAGTTGTCTCTTGTAAACTGAAAAGTCCCGGACTCGTCAGCCTTTCCTGATAGGAACCTCTTAACCATCTTGGTTGCCCCTGTGCCTTTAAATTAACTCTGGTCCTTGCCACACAGGGGGGGGAAGTACGGCCAAAGTGCGGCTTTTTAAAGCCGCACCAAAAGAAACATGCGGCGGCGGGATCACATAGATCCCCTGAGCCGCCGCGCAGTTCCTCCACGGCACAATCAGATGCTGGGGGGGGGGGAAGCTCCTGAAGGGAGAGCGAGGCGGCCGCATGTGTGCACGTGCGCAGTTCGGCCAGGAGCCTGGATTGCTCCGGATGACAGGTGCAGCGGTGATCCCATGGCCATGCTTGCTGCGGTGGTTCAGGTAAGTCCTCCTCTGTAGGAGGTTCTTTTTTGCAGCGGTTTTTCCGGGTTTAGGGACGGATCGGGGACGGGTGTGCGCTGCTTCCCAGATGTTGCGGTGAGATCGCGCCCATTTGCTGTGCCCCCGATCCGTCCCTCTCCCGGGCCAAAATCTTCCGTGCGACCAGGGCCTTTGAGAGTTTCTTAAGCAGTTGCTTTCTGGGTTCAAACATGCTGATGTAGGACAGCTATGAAGTCAGCAGAAGAAAGGGCACCATGGGAATTGTCTTGAGGGCTTCTGTACCAGGTTAGAACCTGCTTGGGTCGTTGCAGAACTGTTCAGAACGGTGGAGTACTTTGAGCTTACTCCGTTCTCCTTTTCCGCTGGCTTCCAACTCCTAGCTCTGTACCTCTGGCTAATGAGTGTCTGGAAAACTTTTTCAGGCCCCCCTGTACTGATTGAGAGCTCAACAGATGTACAGTGGAAGGGAGGGGTGAAGGGGACTACCGGCCCCTTAGAGACTTGAGAAATTAGCTGTTGTCATTGGCAAATCCTGTGAACTGCTGTATGCTACTATTGAAACCTGCACTTGCTGATGAATTCCTAATTTCCCTTAATCCTTTCCCTCCAGATGATAGATTTTTCTGCTCATGACACTCTTCTGGCAGTGGGTATGCTGAAACCACTGATGCCTTGGACTTAATGAAGTTGGAATGTTTCCCAGATAGTACATCTGCCCTCCTGGTTTATACCTCAGCGAAGGAGGGTTTTCAAACTACTGCTTTGCTCTAGCTGTGATGCAGACTGTGAATTGGCTAGTGTAGCCATTCACACACACACACACACACAAAAAAGGGTTTGTCTTTAGGTTCCGCTACCTCCTGTAATAAGTCTATTCTTTTCCCCATTGTGTGGAAAGGCACCACTTCAGGGGGGATGGAATGTCCTGGTATAGCCTTCTCCCTGATGCATATGCAGGTACTGATTTTACATGAAGGGTATTCCATTAGGCAGTTCTCCCACTTACATCCTGGAGTTGTGCAACCTTAAGAGGACTCCACCACGTGCTTCTTCCAATCATTTGAATAAGCTCTAAGAGGGTCTGCTCATAACTCATCTATGAGTTGTTGTGGTTTACTAATCAGGAAGTAAAAATCTGATAGTTCGGATGTGCAGCCTATACTCCGGACAAGAGGCTGCTATTAGGACAGAATATGAAGAAACAGAATGGTTTCCAGTTGGTAAAGGTATCAGACATGGATGTATTTTATTTCCCTGTCTGTTCTGTCTGTATACAGGATATATCATAAGGAAAACTGGATTAGATTTAGATGAAGGTAGAGTGAAAATTGGTGGAAGGAACATTGACAGTTTGAGATATGCAGATGACACCACCTATAATTATAGGGAAATGATAGTTTCTACAAATTTCTAACATGCTGACCCAAATTTCACCACATAACCACATTAAAATACTATGAAATGCAGTGTGTTGCTAGTATTCTCAAGGCCTTTCTATAGAACAACTAGTGGTACAAAGGAATAAAAGCTTTCATTAACCCCTAAAGAATTGCCCTGCTGGGTCAGACTGGGGCCCCTTGTCCAGCATCCTGGTTCCAGAAGTGACCAGAAAGATTTATTTGGGAAGCTTACAAGCGGACCATGACTTACTAAGTCAATTCTGGGGGGGTCTTCTGTTGATTTTCTCTTACTGTTTGGCAGTTGCTTATCTGTTTGTCATTAATTTTGGTTTGCCTGACAGCTGTTCATCTTGGTTGTGACTATATTTACTCAGACGTAAGTCTCAATTTGTTCAGTGGGATTTACAGCCACTTAAGTGTGCTTAAAATGACAGCTATCCTCTTTGCAGCAGATCTTCTCCAAGGATTGGAGCTCTGATTACCGTCACCAAGGGAGTGGTGGGTGGGAAAGTACTGTCAAATCCACAGCCGACTTACAGTGACCACATAAGGTTTTCAAGGCAAGAGAGGGACACAAGTGGTTTGCCATTGCCTGCCTCTGCATAGCAACCTTGGACTTCCTCAGTGTTCTCCCATCCAGGGACTAACCATGGCCGGCCCCGTGTCTTCTGAGATCAGGCCAGCCTGGCCCACAAAGAGGGAACCATCTAAAATGGCCTATGTATGACAAATGATGCCTAACTATAACATATGGATCTCTGTAATCTATTTGGACTCTCTCTGCCTCTGTAGTGATTGCCGAGAACACAGAATATATATGTTTGAGTGTAACATTTGATATATCGTGGCCAGAATACAAATTGCAAGATGCTGGGTAGTTGGTTTGGGCAATTTTTCAGAGCACTCTACTAAGCCCTTTGCCTTCTGTGGCCTTAGAAGGATATACCTCTGCTTAGGACTATACTGTTATTGGGGCAGGTGTACTATTTGTTCCAATCCTAAAATAATCAACTTAAATATAGCTTCAGGTAAATTTCAGTTGTCTTAACTTATGCTGTCATGGAGAAGTTTTTCCTGTTGTTTTGCAAATAACAACTCCTTGAATCTAAGAGCCATTGCAAGCAACGCTCCCTCTAAGCTGTGGAGTCTTGTGAGCAAAAATGCTATTTTGTGAGCTACTGGCATTAAAGTTGTGAGCGAGGGATTTGACTACAACATAAATCAGTTTGATCTGGAGCCATCCTTCCTGAACTAAGACAAAAAGCTGTGAGCTGGAGGCTAAAAAATGGTGAGCTAGCTCACACTAACTCAGCTTAGAGGGAACACTGATTGCAAGTAAGAGGTAGGTGTGTGTGTGTGTGTGTGTGTGTGTGTGTGTGTGTGGTCAGCCCTTAACCAGGGTCCATTACTCAATAACAGTATGATTGTGTCAATGCCCAATAAGAGAAGTTTTAACTCCTCAAATGAATGTGAAATCTGCTCAAATATAGGAATTCACTTGCCCATCCTATTGTTTGCACAGCAGGTACAGTCCTAAGGAAGCAGGTAACATTGTAATGGAACCCTGGTTTTGAATTCTGAGTGTAAAATTACAGTACTGTTTATAACTTGTGTGGAAGACCATATTTAATAAAAAGCAAGACAACACTGAATGTTAGAATGTAGGCCCACTGTTGGGTGGAGCGGGGGTTAGACTAGATGGCCTCTATTGCCGCTTCCAACTTTATGATTCTGTGACCCCCTCCTGGGGGGGGGGAACAGTTATACACACAAAAATGTTTTTATTACTGAACCTAATGGTAACTTTATGGCCAGGGTCCAACATACCTGAGGGACCACCTTTCCCCATATGTACCCTAGAGGACTACGGTCAGGGGCTCAAAACCGGCTGGCCCTCCTGGGCCCCAAGGAGAACAGACTGGCCACAACCAGGGCCAAGGCCTTCTCAGTGTCAGCTCCATACTGGTGGAATGAACTTCCAGAAGAGATCAGGGCCCTGTGGGACCTTTTACAATTCTGCAGGGCCTGCAAGACGGAACTCTTCCACAAGGCCTTTAACTAAGGAGCTGCTGTCACCATCAACAATCCTAATGATAGAGCCCCTGGCCCTTGGCTTTGACATCCACAGCCTGTGCCTGTGGATTACATCAGGGAAAGATCAATGAGCTGAATATTCAGATAGACCATTTACCACCATCATTAAACAATTGCATTAAAACAAACACTGCTAGCACTTTACGATATTAGGAGCATAAGAGAAGCCAATGTTGGAAGGCCAATGGCCCATCCAGTCCAACACTCTGTCACACAGTGGTCAAAAACACCAGGTGCCATCAGGAGGTCCATCAGTGGGGCCAGGACACTAGAAGCTCTTCCCCTATTGACTCCCCCCAAGCACCAAGAATACAGAGTCTCACTTGCCCCAGAGTCCCTATCTATACCTTGTGGCTAATAGCCACCGATGGACCTCTGCTCCATATGCTTATCCAATTTCCTCTTGAAGCCATCCATGCTTGTAGCCGCCACCACCTCCTGTGGCAGTGAATTCCAAGTGTTAATCACTCTTTGGGTGAAGAAGTACTTCCTTTTATCCGTTCTAACCCGACCGCTCAGCAATTTCATGGAGCGCCCACGAGTTCTTGTATTGTGAGAAAGGGAAAAAAGTATATCTTTCTCTACCTGCTCTATCCCATGCATAATCTTATAAACCTTGATCATGTCACCCCTCAGCCGTCATTTCTCCAAGCTAAAAAGCCCCAAGCGCTTTAACCTTTCTTCATAGGGAAAGCGTTCCAACCATTTTATCATTCGAGTTGCCCTTTTCTGCACTTTTTCCAAAGCTATAATATCCTTTTTAATACACAGTATTCCAAATGAGGTCGCACCATTGATTTATATAGGGGCATTATGATATTGGCTGATCTGTTTTCAATACCCTTCCTAATAATCCCCAGCATAGCATTGGCCTTCTTTATTGCAGTCACACACTGTCTCGACATTTTCAGTGAGTTATCCACTACAACTCCAAGATCTCTCTCTTGATCAGTCTCTGCCAGTTCAGACCCCATCAACGTGTATTTATAGTTAGGATTTTTGGCTCCAATGTGCATCACCTTGCACTTGGCCACATTGAACCCCATTTGCCATGTTGACGCCCACTCGCCCAAAATTGACAGATCCCTTTGGAGTGCCTCACAATCCTCACTGGTTTTCACCACCCTGAACAACTTTGTATCATCCGCAAATTTAGCCACTTCACTGCTTACTCCCAACTCCAAATAATTAATGAACAAGTTAAAAAGCAGTGGACCAAGTACTGATCCCTGCGGTACCCCACTGCTTACCCCCCTCCACTGAGAGAACTGCCCATTTATACTCACTCTCTGTTTTCTATTAATTAGCCAGTTTTTGATCCATAAAAGGACTTGTCCTTTTATCCCATGATTTTTGAGCTTACTTAGGAGCCTTTGATGAGGAACTTTATCAAAAGCTTTCTGGAAGTCAAGGTAAACAATATCTATTGGATCCCCCTTGTCCACATGTTTGTTCACCCCCTCAAAGAACACTAACAGGTTAGTGAGACAAGATCTTCCCTTACAGAACCCATGTTGAGTCTCCCTTCCCCTCCCCACAACAGACACCCTGTGAGGTAGGTGGGGCTCACAGAGCTCTGACAGAAACTGCTCTTTTTTCAAGAACAGCTCTTATCAGAACTACGGCTTGCCCAAGGTCATCCAGCCAGGTGCAAGTGGAGGAGTGGGGAATCAAACCTGGTTCTCCCAGATTAGAGTCCGCACACTTAACCACTGCACCAAACTGGCCCACCAAACTACCCCACAGGGTGTCTGTTGTGGGGCGGGGGAAGGGAAAGGAGATTGTAAGATGCTCTGAGACTCCAAGTGAATAATAATAAAATAACAACAACAATAACAACAACAATAACAACAACTAGTCCATGAATGTAAGATGGCCTCTTTTTATGATAAGTGTGTGTGTGGGGGACCTAGTCTTGCATTTGAGTGAATACTGTAGATTAAATATGTTCTTAATGTACCTCTTTAAAACATTATATTGTATGTCCAGAGAGAAATGAAAACCTTATAGAAATACACTGTCAGTTTTATACTATAAATAATCTTTTCAGTTTAGTGTGCCGCATCCTTCCCCCCTCTTTCAACAGCAATAGATGAGTGAATGTTCTATAACAGATGTTGATTAGTGATGGGAATTTCAGTAGTATGCAAATGTCAGTCTAAGTAGCTTCTAAGGTTGTCATCTGGGAGGAAGCAGCTCACGTTGATCTGTTCCTCTGCCTAGAACTTCCAGGAAATTTCGGAAAGGGTCTGGGGTGGGGGGAACAGCAACAAGCTTCAAAATCTACAAGTACGACCCATATCCAAATTAAGGATATTCAAATGCCATTCATTTACGTTGGAAAGAGTTAAGCCTATTCTTAACTCTCCCATTGAAATCAATGGTCCTTAAGAAAGGTTAACTGTAAATGCATAAGGTCAAAGAAGCAGAAGTCCATTATTATGTGTACTTGGTAGACTGCTTTTGTTTTACTTGACATTGATTGGAAAGGCCATCCATATTCTGTGTTCAACAGGAAAGGGTTGAGAGTAATTTAATAAAATTACAAATTCTAGAACGGCAAATACCCCTCTGAAACATGTGGCTTAAGACCATAAGTGTGTGGTATCTTTGATGAGGAATTTGTTTTAATTTTAGATAGCATTTTCCAATAGTTTTACACTGTTCAGAAGCCTGAAATCTTACAGATAGTCAGTTTTAATTTTTTAAAAAATTAATTAAGAAAGTCTTGAGGTTGATAAAGAACAGTTATATATTCTTTGGTGACATCAAACAGTACTAATCAAAGCGGTTTGTTCCAGATTAAAATTCAGGCATGTAATGGCCTTCAGCAATGCTCAAATCAGTAAGTTTGGTGCTACCAAAAGATAACATTTCAGAATTCAACAGCAATGACGCATTAATTTTATGTCACTGTCACTTGTCTTTCCATTACTGGAAAAGGTTATCCATAAATATTAAATGATTATCAGTAAAATGTGCACAGTTAGAGAACTGTGGATTGGATCCAGCAATCTGTCATAAGAAGGTGCTGATGGTCACGGATATTCTCCAGTTTTCCTTCCCCACCAGCAGTCCTTTCTGACCCTGAAAATGTTTATTCCTAGGCTTGCAGGAGGACCCATGCAGACTAATAGCCACATGGGTTGGAGAAGGGGACAAAACAGCCCTCCCCCCACACCTTTCGCAAAAAGAGGCAGAAGGGAGTGATTCAGCCCCTTCCTACTGCATTTGCCCAACTGGCATGGCATGCAGATCTCATGACCCCAGGAATAAACTTTCCCAGCATCGGAAAGCATTGCTGGCAGGAAGAGAATGTAGGAGTGATCCACGATCCTCATATCTGCAGTTTGCTGGATCCAGTCCTGTGTACTTTTCTCGTAGAATGTAAGAAAGGTAGAAACGAAGTTCAAACATTCGGTATTCCAAATATGCAACTCCTGTGCTGACAGGGGGGGGGAGAAGGAATGATCCCCAGTCCTTGTGGCAGCTACAGGGTTTATGTCCAGCTCTTTAAGTCGCGTAGATGGTGCTTCTTATGTCTTCAGCTGAAGATGGTGCAAGGAGGTTGACTCCTCCAGTTAGAGAACTTTCCTTCAGTATTCATCTCAGTTACTGTTGCTCAGCCATTAAAGCATTATATGGCATCAGTGGGCATCAGATCAGCTGCTGGCTCATTTTAACTTTTAAGGGGAGACATGTAAGTAGACTGGGGAGAACGGGCCGAGGAGCCTGCTTGTGTTTTCATATGCCTGAAAGAATAGATATTGCAACCTCTTGGAACACTCACTGCCATTCGGAATTATAAAACTGTGAGGGAAACTATTAAAGTGGAAGGCTGGAGGCTAGAATAAACCTGCTCCAAAGAAGAATGCCATGTAATAAAGCGAGGGAGTACCACAAGCTTATAAGAAAGCATATTGAATGAGATGGGTGAGCTATTTTTAGGCGGAGCGATTTCGAAGACACTCGTGAATTATCCTCCACTCCTTTATTCTGTTCAAGGACATATTTGTAATAGGCCAGGAAGCCATGAAAGAAAGACTACTGGTAAACTATGCATGGAAACCCATCCTGTGGTACTGAACGACCACAGGATGACTGGGGGGAGGGGTACCAGTGTATGACAGGACAGCAGTGAAAGGCAGATTCAGTAATTTGATGCATCACCAGTGTTCCCTCTAAGCTGAGTTAGTGTGAACTAGCTCACAGTTTTTTAGCCTCCGGCTCACACATTTTTGTCTTAGGAAGGATGGCTCCAGAGCAGGATAATTTATTCAGTAGCCAAATCGCTCACTCACAGCTTTAATGCCGGTAGCTCACCAAGTAGAATTTTTGTTCATAAGACTCCAGAGCTTAGATGGGAACATTGTGCATCACTGATATACTCCTAGTGAAGACAGGGAAGTATCCTTGCACAAATACCTCCTAGTGAGGTCTCTGCTGGAAAACGATGTTCACTCATGTTCAAGAATGAGGAATTATAGCAGGTAACAGTTTTTTAAAAAGCAAGTGAAGACTTTCCCTGCTGTGCCAGTTCCCCCTACCCCGAATTTGCAAACACAGTGGACAGTAAAAGGGGGGGTAGTAAAAGTACATTCCTTCAGCACTTAAAACTCTCTGGATTTGTTGACCTTGGCAAATGTGCTCTTAAATGTTCCCTAGGGTTCCTTGAACATTAGGGAAATCATAGGAGCACATTTGTCTATATTGTGAGTTTGCATAAGTACGCTTCTATAACACTGAACAATCTTTTTTTCTAAGTGCTAAGTTCCTTAAAGATGCACCACTGGAATCTAAAGAGCTCAATTAGAACAGAGAACATTTTCTCATTGCTAGCATTGCTTCTTGGAACTTTGAGTTTTTTATACACACACACACACACACACACACAGACATATGGTTAGGAAAGGATTTTTGGGTTTCTTTCACTCAGAGATGTGCAGCTACTGGAAACCGAGGATGTACATTTAAATATTAAATTAGCCAACAAGTGAGCAAAATCATAATGAATATATTTACCTCCTGGCAGTGGGATTCAGAGGTTGACTGCCTCTGAACATGGAGGTTCCCCTCAGTCACCATGGCTAGTAGCCACTGATAGACCTATACTCCATGAATCTATCTAATCCCCCTTTACAGCTGTCAGTTCTTGTCTCTATCACTGCATCCTTTGGTAGTGAATTCCACATTTTAATAACTCTCTGTTGAAGTTTAAAAACTTGAATAGACCAGGATGAAGCTGTATCTATTTATGTATATTGCACGCGTGTACACACACGTACACACAGTGCATTTCCATTGAACTGATATTCAAGGTGGTTTACATACCTTAAAACAAATTCAAAAACAGAACCAGATTTCAACTATAAAATGCGTGCAAATTCAGAAATAGCAACACTGAAATCCAAAAAAAAAGTCCATAATTAATAGCTGCCAAAGGCTTTAGTAAATATTATAATTGACTTGCTATCTAGCTTTCCTTGCATGAAAGAAGGTATGAATTGCTTTAGGGTGGTGCTCAAGAATGGACTGTGGGAGTTTGCTCTACTTGTGATGTTCATCAAACTTACTTCATTTTCTTCCCATCTTGAGGGACCTGATCAAAATAATCATGTCTACAGATAAGCCATTTGAGCTTTGTGGAAGGACCCTTTGCCAACCATCTGTCCATTGGACTGTTGCCTTGGAGTTCTTAGTTGCTGCCAAGAAAGTGAGACAATGGTTATCAAGCTCAGGCAAAAGTTCATGTTAGAATTTTGTTGGGATCATTCTCTGAGAGGAATCCATCCTCAAGTCTTACAGGATGTTGTGAGGTAATGTGAGGTATTTTTAGATGAGCTTCACATTCTACCAACAGAGAAGAAACACTTGTAGAAAAAAGCAAATATCCGAAGCCTGTTTGGCTGAATGGCCAGTTTAAGTTTCTCGTCTGTTTGACGTGTCTCAGTGGTCCTGAAGGATATACAAGCAACTATCATCCCCCGACAAAAAAGCACAAAATATTTAGTAGCTATGTGAAAACTTGTAATCAGGTTGCCAGGCTACCCATTGGAGACATTATCAAGACTCACTTCCCCAAGTCTTACATAATTTTGGGTTTCTTTCACTCAGAGACGTGCAGCTACTGGAAACTGAGGATGTACATTTAAATATTAAATTAGCCAACAAGTGAGCAAAATCATAATGAATATATTTAATATACTGGGATGACTCCAGCCATCCAAAGGCTTTGTGGAGCCAGACTTACTTGTTTTTCCTTCCTGGTACAGTCCACTGAGCACTTAGAAAGGTTGTTATTGTGAGTCAGCAGACCCTCAGGAAAAGGAGGGTCTCTAGTAGGAGTGGGGAACTGGCCCCTCTTCTGGACTTAAGTGTCACTAAGTCTTTAGAAGTGTGTTTTTGGATACATGCACCGAACCCACTTGCTAAAAATGACAGCCATCTGTGGAGATCTTTGAATGTAAACATTCTGGTGCCTTGCTGTTTGCTTCTTAGTTGCATGAGGTCAGGGTTATGGCAGGGACAGTGTGGACACAGTGTGACTCAGCAGATAAATTGGCAGGGCTGTCCCTAATCAGAAGAACCAATCCTCACTGGTTTTCACCACCCTGAACAACTTTGTATCATCCGCAAATTTAGCCACTTCACTGCTTACTCCCATCTCCAAATCATTAATGAGAGAGAACAGATGTTCCTGCAAAAAAAGGATCATCATCATCATAGGTGTTCTTTGCACAGTCGTTGAACCTTCTGCCCCCCCCAGCACACTGCCTCAGTAGTTTGGGAAGGGCTTTCTTGATGCTGTATAAGTAACAGTAAGTTCCTCTTTGCTTGTTACGTTTAGCAGGGTGCTTTGGTACTGCATGCGTAATACACAGGCTAAATGTTCTTTTTATATTGTCAGAAATGCAACTTGGGGTGTGGATTTAGGATGATAGAGGTAGAGACAGTGCCCCCCCCCGCAAAGATAGGTAGCACATCTACAGTGGAGGAGAGGCAAATATTTCCTTGTAGGAAGTATTGTTTTGCCCTGACCCGGGTAGCCCAGGGTCGTCAGCTCTCACCAGATCTCAGAAGCTAAGCAGGGTCAGCCCTGGTTAGTAATTGGATAGGAGACCACCAAAGAAGTCCAGGGCCACTATGCCGATGCAGGCAATGGCAAACCACCTCTGAATGTCTCTTTACTTGGAGACTCCACAGAGTCATCATAAGTTGGCTGAGACTTGGTGGCACTTTCCAACATCATCACCAGTGCTGCTAAAATCTGGGAGGAGTTTATAGTCAACTGTGGCCCCTCCCCCCAATTAAAGGTGCTCACACAGACAGATTTGAGGGCAGTCAAAATGAGACAGGAGAGATCCATTGGGAGGAAGGATCTGAGATACCTCTGTGTGATTGAAAAGTAATGAGGATCGTTATGAAATCTTGATGACTTCAAATGATTTAAAAGCAGCCTTCGTTTAGAAATTTGGATTGGAGCCAACACAAACAGCCTTTCATGGCCAGACTTGGAGATCCTTATGTATCTACACACAGATCATCCAATTAAGGTGTAAAGAATATTTAGAACAACAAAATAGTTGATTCTTTCCCCCCAAATATCTTGCTTTCTGTGGTTTGAATTCAGCAGGCAGAAAACAACTGAACCAAGCAGGGGAAGTCAGGAGTGGTGTAGTTCATCACCTTGTCTGTGGGCACCCCACCCCATTTGAGGCTTGTGAGGAAAAGGGGAGAAACACACAACAATGCTACCATGCTTCTCTGTGCCCATTTTGAAAGTGAAAATAATCATTGCTTATAAAATGAAAACACTTTCTCCTTTCTGCCTGAAATTTGGCACTGAAAATCATTTTTGCAGTGGGGTATTATCCCTGAGAATTTCATTTCAATTGGATGAGAGAGAGAGAGGGAGAGAGAGAGACAATTGCAGCCAGAAATGTTTCACACTGAATCCAATGGAAATGAAAACCAAATATAATAAAACAAACATGTGCAGTAGCTGTAATAAAGAAAATGAATAAACATTTTTTTAAAAAAAACTGAAGCAAAAGGAAATTAATACAGTTTCTATGCACATCACTCCTGGAGGTTCTCTGAGAGAGCAATCTGTACTCTTGTATGTACATCTGCTGCCCACCAATGATTTAACCATATATCATTAGTTTCAGACTCAGGGCTTGAGTGGCAGGAAAATAAAGTATCTAGAAATGACTATTTCAGTTCCCTAGACCATAGACAGGTAATTAATACTCCCATTTTACAACGCAGAACTGAGATGGAGCTGCAGTTACTTACTGTGGATCAGCTGTGAATTTAAATCCATGACCATATGTACTAGATGTGACTGCTTATTGTCAGTGCGTAGGTCCGGCCTAGTCATGCTGGGAGAAAGAGGGTACAAGCTTCCATGCCCAGTGCCCCTGGAAGACTTGAGGTTAGGAAATCCATGGAGATTTGGGGACCGACCCTGGGGAGGGTGAGTCTTGGGGAGGGGCATCCACAGGCTATAACGGCGCGTGGAGTCGCTAGAGTCCAAAGCACCCATTTTCTCCAGGGGAACTGATTTCTGTAGTCTGGAGATCAGCTGTAGTTCCAGCAGATCCGTGGGCCCCACTCGGAGGTTGGCAGTCCTACTCACGAGTTGTCATAGCAACACCTTTCGGTAGTCCCTGGCCCCAGGGATGTCTGACTTGCCTCGACTATGGCCAGAGCCTTTTCGGTCCTGGTCCCCACCTGGTGGGATGAGCTCCCGTATGAGATCAGGGCCCTGCGGAAATTATTACATTTCTGTGGGGCCTGTAAAATGGAGCTCTTCCACTGGGCTTTTGGTTGAGGTGGCAGACGTCCTTCCCCCTCGGTTGATCTCCTATCAGTGGCCGGGATCTGAATAGCCATCCAGGAACCCACACTTCTGTTACGTCTAAATTACAGAGACATCTGACTAAAATTTTACACGGTATTTTATAATCTATGTTATTTCAACTTGTTGTTTTAAAGTTGTTTTTAATTGTACTGTATTGTATTGATACTGACGGAACCTTCCTTGGTCCTGTTCGCGGGGTAGGGCGGGATACAAAAATAAAATAAAAATAGAATGTAAGTATCTGATCCAGTAAATATGGGAAACTCTGCTCTAGTAAATATGGGAAGCACTGATCCTTATCCGACTAGGTGTAAAGATGTGTGTAAAACAACACCCTGCAGAAACAGGGCCACTGAGAAGGGATGACCTGGAGACTGAATTTTTGGGGCCCCATAATGCTGGCCAAATAGGGTTGCCAGCCTCCAGGTGGGGCCTGGGGATCTCCCGCTTTTACACTGATCTCCAGTTGACAGAGATCAGCTCCCCTGGAGAAAATGGCTGCTTTGAAGGGTGGACTCTATGGGATTGTACCGTGCTGAGGCCCCTCCCCTCCCCTGCCGTCTCCTGGCTCCACCCCCAAAGTCTCCAGGTATTTTTCAACCTGGACCTGGCAACCCTATGGCCAAATGATTGAGTGACTTTCATTCAGTGATTTGGTTGGCTGTGGCTGGTGTGGCTGGGGGCCCCAGAGGAAATCTTTGCCTAGGGGCCCACAGTGGGTCTTGGCAGCCTTGTGCAGAAATACCTGGCAACATTCTCTGTGGCTGAGTGAATCTGCCTCTAACCTTTTTTGCTGTTGTTGTTTTTAACCTAAGCATTTTCCTTCTCCAAGTCCATTTTATATTGTTTTCTGTTTTTTCCTCTTAGATCACTCTTGCCTCTTTTCCCAGTTCCTTTCCTGTTGTGCACATGCACTTGCTTTTATAGAAAAGGAAATGATTCAGCATGTTATGAGACAGCAATAATATTATTGATCCTATCTAAACATCTTATTTTAGCTTCCCGAGATGAAGCAGAATCTGTTGATATGAATATTTATCAATCCTAAATATTGCAGTCACAGATAAGGGGGGGAAATATCAAGCAGTGCTTATTAAACATGAGTAGATTTCAAACCGTAAATGCGTTTTGAAGTATTCAGTCACCGCAGAATTGAACTCAGGAGCTGGGGAGCATGCAGCCGTCCTTCTAGGACCCAGCTCTGGTTGAGAACTTCCTGGCAAGCGACTGTCATCCTGAAACTGCTGTGGTCAGAAGAAGGAGAGAGAGAGCCTCTGAGCAGGAAATCCATCCAAGAAATTTTTGTCCTTGAGATGCTGCCAAAGAGACATATCCAGGAGGTATTCTGCAGGCAATTAATGAGACATTTCCATTTTTCTGGAAGTTTTCTTGTGTTCTTTCATGGAAAGGACAGGGAAAAAGTAATAAGTTCCTATCTTTGGAGGTCTGTGTGCAGGGATTAATAGCTGAGGCTCCTGGAAATTGTAGAGCAGACCCTCCATTCCATCCTCCGAAGAGGCCTCTGTTCAAACTAGTTGGAGACTAGGACTATAGACCACAGCATCAATTGTTCTCTCCTTTTCCAAAGGAATAGTACAATTTCTTATGAAAATGCTCCTACTAACAGCGAGCATATTGGTGTGTATAGAAGGAGACGGGGTGGGAAGGAACAAAAGAGTTTAAAACGTGGATCAGTAGTGTCACCAACCCAGATGTTTTGGCCAAAATGCAGAAAAATCTACTGCACAGGTTCTGAGGAGGATTGATGAAGTAAACTAAAGAAGATGGCCATTTGTACACATCTGGTCAGAGTTGACTAAACTCTGCAGCCTTAGACAAAGCAACAAATACCATAATAAGATGTTCTGCGGTGGAAGCACAATTGAACTGGCAACTTACTAGGATATTTGCAAGGTGGCAAGGGAAGTATCCACGTCGTGAACGCAGTGAAGTTATCCAAAGTTCCAGGCACTTTTGTGTGAATGTAAATGACACCCTTCCACAGTTTTCAGTCTCTGAATATGGAAGTATACATATAACTTAAGCAAGAGATGGGAAAAATTGATTTTATATTAGCATTTTAGGTATGTTGTAAGTACAACTGAAGATAAGTCATGTTGCTCCTATATAAATTATTTAAATGGGTTAATCGGTAAAAATCCAACAGGAACAGTTCTGTAATCCTTCTTATTGTAACCAACAAAATGATAACAAAGTAGTGAGTAAAACTTCATGCTCCCCAGGATTATTTTTCATGTATAACCATAAACATAACGTTGAGTGTGTGTATTTGGACAGGGGGGAGATTTCATGATATGGTGGGAAAGCCCCACATCTTTGGATGGACTACAAGAGCTCTCATAAATAGATACACAAATTATCTCAGGTTACACAAAAGCTACTGAGACAGAAGCAGTAGCTATTCATCGTTGTGGTTTCTGTGCTGTCCCACATGGGGACTGTGCAGTTGCAGGCCAGCTGTGGAAGAGCTAACAAGCTTTCTAAAGATGTTTCTAGAACCTACGAGTGCTCCCCACCTCCATCTTCAGTGTATCTGTTTTCCTGCCCATAAGCCATGTGACGGGGGCAGGGTGAGCACTCTTCCCTCAGTTTGTTCTTTGTCACCAAAGATTGCTCCTGAAAAAAGTTACTTTTTCCCACCATAGAGAACAATGGAGGGGATGGGGGCAACCTGTTTTGGGGCCCATAGAATTGGACCCCCTAGTTCAATGTTCTTGAAACTTTGTGGGTATCTTGGGGAGAGGCTCCAGCAGCTACTCTGTGAGTTTGGAGCCTCTCCCTCAAACCCCCTCTCCTCCAGCCCCCAGAATATACCATATTGAGAGTCAGTTTGGTGTAGTGGTTAAGTGTGCGGGTTCTAATCTGGGAGAACCGGGTTTGATTCCTCACTCCTCCACTTGCACCTGCTGATTTGACCTTGGGTCAGTTGCAAGCTCTGGCACAGCTGTTCCCGAAAGAGCGTTTTGTGTCAGAGTTCTCTCAGCCCCACCCACCTCACAGGGTATCTGTTGTGGGGAGGGGAAGGGAAAGGAGTTTGTAAGCTGCTCTGAGACTCTAAGTGAAGGGCGGGTTATAAATCCAATCTCCTCTTCTCTTCTTCTTCTATGTTTTCGCCATTGATTTCAATGGCCCATAGGCTATAATGGGGCCAAGTTGCCGCCGAATTTTGGCGGCAATTCAGCAGCAAGCCGATTCAGATCAGAGAATCTGAATCGGCCCGCAGCAGCCCTAAAGGGGCCCGAATGGGCCATTTTCGGGGGCGCATTTGGTTCAGACGAACTGAATGTTTATCCCTACTGAGCTCCTTGGTGAAAAAGCAGAGTACCAGTTGAATTTGTCAACTCGTGACAGCTCTCAGTGTCCTGACATGTTTATTATAGCACTCCTGTGTTGACTTTCTCCAACAATCTCGCAGGGGGGGGGGAGAAGCAGGAACGGGAGCATGTATGTCTTCTGCGTAGTGTTTTGTGGTCTGGATCCATATCATCACACAGTCATGAGTTGATGGGTCACAAATTTAAAGGAACAGGGCGCATGTAGGAAGTGGTATGATCTGAGTGGGCCCACCAGGTCAGACTTCTCTTACCATTGTTGAGGTGAAATTGGTCTAATCTAAGCAGATGCTCCCATACCACTACATTCCTTAAATTTGGCATCTGTACTAAGCCAATTTTATATTCTCAGGGTCTCCCCCCCCCCCCCGACTTGGCGACTTTCCTAGTCTTGTATGCATTTGCAACATGCTGATGTACAACTGGACTTCTGATAGGGTAGGTGAACTTGACATGGAGTTTAATTGCCCCTTAGCTGGCAAATATAAGAGTCTCACCTGCTATGTCAAACGGTAGGAATTTAGGCCCCACAAACTCTATGAATGAGAAAGGGCAAGACAAATACACACAGCACTTTATGTTCTCTTAATTCAGGCCCAAGTGGATTGGGATGGAGTGTTTATTTAGTTTGTTAGCTTCTTCAGATACGTTGCCATATTGATTTCTTTTATTACTGGCAGCCATATAACCCGACCTCTCCCTGATCCAGTATTTTAAAAGCCATAAATTTTAACTTTACTTACGAGCAAAGGCTAAAATGCCGTGAAAGCCTTTTTATTAGTGGAGTTTTGCCTTGTTCCATGTTCATGTGTCACCCATGGCAACAATATTTAGAGCTTCTTAAATTAGAGTGGCTGTTGGGCAGTTGTGGGGGGAGCCCCAATAAAGCAAACTCATAAAATCTCAAGTGTGTGGGATTCACTGACCAGGCTTAGCTGGCAGGCATACAAAACCCTCGATTTCCCCTTGGTTTGTTTTGCTACATCTGGTTTTTCTGGTAGTCTTAGAAATTCCATGTGATTGGCAGAAGAGTGAAATGTGTCTTTTTATATTAAAAAAGTGCTCTTATAAACAAGAAAATTGAATTCTTTCTCAACCTCATCTTTTTTTTCTTGCATTAATTTTTCACGTTGTGATAATACTTCCAAGTAATTCTTCCAAGTAACGCTTGAAGGAGTCCCCTCAGCCACATTGCTTGAAAAAATAAAATGTTTAGGTTCAATTTTCTGTCAAAAATTAGTAGAAGATATTTGAACTTCATCAGTTTGTACGTTAAATAATTATTCTAAGGAGAACAGTTTTCCATGCACAAGTAAATGACTTGCGGGGGGGGGGCTGGAAATTATGCACTGCACAATTTAATTTTTAATTGACTGCTTCACTTCTTAAATACTGTATCTAAGATATGGTTTCTTTTAAAAAATTGATAAGACCATAAATTATATGTAAGCCTTCACATAGACCTTCAGAAAAGCACATTCAAGTCATATTACAGTCAGTGGAATTTAATTATATGTGCAGGTATTTGACTAAAATATTTCAGTATTGGGCAAAACTGCTGTTCTTGTTTCTCATCAGGTATTTCCTCGTGTAAATTGTGTCCATCTCCCCCCCCCTCCCCCGGACAAAGGATCCTGTTTTGCTATATTAGGAGCAAACGTTTGCCACTTTCCACTGCAAAATCATGAGACTAAGCAAATATGGATTTCGGGTCTGCTCTCGAATCCTTTTGCTCGTTCCTGTTAGGGAACTGTCCATGAATTGTGACTGGCCATCGTATCCTAGGGGTTTTCCTTCTGAATTCTCAGGTAGATTTCCCCCATCTCTGCAATATGCATAGACCCTTTGGTTCGGATTCACATGGAGATTTAGAGTACATAGTCATTCTTGTATGGCCTTAGCCCTGTGTTTTCAGTTCCTAAATATGATTATATGCTTACTGATGAGATATGGGCAAGAGTCCAGTAGCACCTTAAAGACTAACAAAATATGTGGCAGGGTATGATGAGATATGGGTAAGCTGATTAAACAAACGTGACATAAAAATGGCAACAAATGGAAATTAGTGGGAGTTTCCATTTCACTCTTCCCGAACTCTCTAGAATCACATGAAACTATGGTTTATAGTTAAATTACCTGTGGGAACTACAACAGAGTGAGAAAGCACATGTACAGGCAGTTGTTGGTTCTTGCCCATTTGCAGGTTGGTATCTGCAGAAGCCCCTTCTGACATGAGCAGAGTTGTTGTGGTGGAGCATAGAGAGAGAGGCGGTTCCATAAATAAGAAGGGCCAAGACCATAGAGGGCTTTTATATGTGGTAGCCAATACCTTAAACTGAGCTCAGTAAAAAATGGGCAGCCAATGGAGGGTCTGCATATATGGGAAACAAAAGGTAGTGAGAGCCTCTAAGAAGCATGGAAAGCAGTAATGTTCACTTATGGCCACCAAATGAGAAGGGAGCACTCACTGGAGAAGACCCTGATGCTGGGAAAGATTGAAGGTAAAAGAAGAAGGGGACGGCAAAGGATGAGATGGTTAGACAGTGTTATCGATGCAACGAACATGAGGTTGAGCAAACTCCAGAAGACGGTGGAGGACAGGAGGGCCTGGTGTGATGTACGACTCGACTGTGTGACTGAACAACAACAAAAATGGCCTAATGCATTTTGAGTTAGAATGTTTGTCGGTACAGCTGAATATATATATTTTCCAAGGTGTTGCATGAAACTGTCGTACGTTGTGGGTTGGATCCAGTAGTCCCGTTTTACGTAATGAGCAATGTTTCATTGAAGGAAAGAACCCATCCTTTGAAGTTCTTCCTCCATTAGAAGATTCCTCCACAACGGACAGGAACCATCGAGTCCAACCCTTTCTACACTTAAATAACTTTTAAAACAGCATAAGGGGGAGGCGGGGGATGAAGTTAGTTAGTTCTTCTGTAGCTGTTTCTTGTAGTGTGTTCTAAGGAATATATTCAGTTCCCTCTGATTAAAGAGTTCACGACGCAAAGCACATTGGCTCATAATAAACAGTGTTGCTTTTTCTGGCCCTTGGGGGCTTCTCCCTCTCTTGTATTCCATCAATGGAGTCGGGCTGTTCCTTCATTATACATGCTCAGTGAATTGGGATGACAGTGTATCAATGCAGCGAAGGTCCCGCCACCTGTTGTTAAGAACATCCTTTGCCAATAGTCTTTGGGCAGGTTCCAGAGACTTGCTTACTGTCCAGAGAGTAAAGATCATTTGGCATGTGCAAGTAAACACTAGCAAATAGCTATCAACTTTATGGATTGGGGTTGGAGAGTGGGATGAAGGCCTTCCTCCATCCCCTTTAGGCCTTGATCCAAGCTGCTTCCTGAAACACTGGGATGCATAAGCCGGCCTGGCTGGTGTAATTTAAGTAATAGACAGAAGGGGCTTGCTCCGAGTACCTGCAGTTTGCCAATATTAAACCCATTCGCTTCACAGATACAGCTTGGTGTATCTATATAGATTTGTTCTGGTAGTAGTGGTAAGTAGTGTCAAGTTGCAGTCTACTTATGACGACCCCATAGGGTTTTCAATGCAAGAGACATCAGAGGTGATGTGCCATTGCCAGACTCCGCATCATGACCCTAATATTCCTTGGTGGTCTCTCTTCCAAGTAATGGCCTAGGCCAACTCTGCCTGGCTTCCAAGATCTGACAAGGTCAGGCTATCGCGTCTGGTACATCTGTGGATAGTTCCTTCATTACTGTAACTTTCTGCTGTCTCTTTATGGGGGTCTGAGGAAAGCGACTTGTAACACGTAGTGTTGGAATCAAGTTTCCTAGTCTTTGAATTCTTCCTCTTTACTACTTCATTTTCACTGGACATAACATACCAGACCTTTTATTTCTGTTTCCCATTTCTACTCTTTTGCTTAAGGCAAAAAACCAACTAAAAGATAATTGTTATCTCTAGTTTTTGAGTGTTAGAGTTTTAGCATATTTCTTTACTTTTATCGAGCCTTCCATACTCCTCTTTGTACCAGTGTTCAGAAGGAGTGAGCAGTGACCAACAAAAGCTCACACCCTGCCGCAGATTGTGTTAGTCTTTAAGGTGCTACTGGACTTTTGCTCTTTTCTACTGCTACAGACAGACTAACACGGCTACCCATCTTGAACCAGTGTTGTTAATCCCATAACACCAGGAGCACCTCTGATAGCTATTCAGTTGAAGCATGCAAATTAAACAGTGCAGTGCATATTGAAATCTCTGTGTCCCTGATAATTGTTAGTATCTCTGCAGAGATCATGCCTGAAAAAAAGTGTGTGTGCATATCAGTAAATTGATGGAAGGGGGGAAGGGTAAAGGAATCTTCATTATTTGGCAGAAGTGTTACTCTTAGTGCTAATAAATAAAATGAATCCAGTTCCAAAATGCTACTGACCGCTTCTGGTGGCTAGGGAGGCAGCAACCCACTTAGCTATCTTGTTAGGGCTGATGTAACAGACTTTTCAGCAATCCTGTGGCACTACAGGAAAGGCCCTCGATTTGAACAGTTGGGGAGTGGCTGAGGAGAGGAGTATTCATCTTATCAGTGGTAGAAGAAGAAGAGGAGGAGGAGGAGGCGGCGGAGGAGATTGGATTTATACCCTGCCCTTCACTATCCAAAGGGAGTCTCAGAGCAGCTTACAAACTCCTTTCCCTTCCCCTCCCCACAACAGACACTCTGTGAGGTAGGTGGGGCTGAGAGACCTCTGACAGAAACTGCTCTTTTTCAAGAACAGCTGTGCCAGAGCTATGGCTTGCCCAAGGTCATCCAGCAGGTGCAAGTGGAGGCATGGGGAATCAAACCCGGTTCTCCCAGATTAGAGTCCGTGCACTTAACCCCACCGAGTGAAGGGCAGGGTATAAATCCTATCTCTTCTTCTACAGTCCTAAATGAAGTTTTTTCAGTGGGCTTAGAAGGGTGTAACTCTGTTTAGGATTGCACTGTTAAGTCACCATTCCACTACAGGAGGAGTCATTTTACCCAGATTCCTTGTGACAGGTGGCATGTATCACCTAAGGATGGTTTGCAAGAAGCAGCAAACAATTGTGGCAATCCGGCTTTGGTGAGCAGTGGGTTTCAAGTCACAGCTCAGCTCCTAACCTCCATTCCGTGCCAGAAGTGTTTTCCCGAGAATACTTGGCGCAATCCAGACTTTAATTCCAAATAAAGCAACTTAATGGTACTTTACACACACACACACACACACACACACACACATCTATAATTTTTTTCAAGGTAACCATCGTATTAAAATAAAACTTTACAATATTACAAGGAAGAGTCCATCATTCTCAACGAGCACCCGGATATAAACTCATTTCGTCCCAATCTTCCTCAGGAGTAATCCTAATGCATTGAAAGGTGTTAGCCTCTTAATACAGCTCAGTGTTACGTTAGGAGCAGACCAGTGCTCAACTTCTTCTTCACTGTCTTCAAATTATCTTGAGGGTCCCTGGGAGTCTCTGATCTCACCATGATGCTAACGCAACAGAGCAGCAAGAGAGTCTAGCCACTAATACCTCAATCAAGGTTATACAATGGAACAAATGCCAGCAAGAGAAACACTGAAGCAGGAAAGTGAGGGAAATATTATCTACCCTATATTCAAGACCCTTTGGATCTTATCCCTAAGACTGAAGAAAGCACCAATAAAACCATTTGCTGATGTTGTGGCACCAGCCAGGCACTTTGTTGGCATTTTCTGAGCTCAGTCTGTGACAGAGAAGCCTTGAAAGGAGATGGGCACCATTAACTTTCACCAGAACCTCCTGACAAATAACTTCACTATCTCTGAAAAAGAAGTCACCAAGAAAATCCTGTACTGGCAGTTGAGAGGTTTGAAGCAGTTTGTCTCACTTTGCTTGTTATTTCTCTCACGCACTACCAATCACTGAGACCCTTTTCAACCTGAGCAAATGGTGGCCAGACCACCAGTGGGAAGGAAACTTGCATGTGTCCAAGAGTTTTATTATTATTTTTAAAAGTTGACTTGGATAGTCTATTATTTTTACTGTGGACCCAAGCCATTTAGGCTCCCTTTCCTATTACTTAAAATACATTTTTTTCAGTTCCACGGCAACTCTATATATAAGCTCTATATTTTCCATTTGTATATCATATTCTAATGAACTACACACATCAAATCCCAGTCTTTGTGATGCTGTCAGAATGGTTTAAAATAAAACAAACCACCACCGCAGAGATGTATCTCTGAAGACAGTGAGATTGGATTTAATATTGGTGGAAGAAGTGTGATTGGTAGGGTGATGGAAAGTATTGCCTGGGTGACTGAGAAGTCAATAAAACTGTTGTAGCAATGTGGACTTGTTGGCTGAGAGGGAGAAGCTACTTTTTATGTTAGGGGGAGTTGGTAACTTCATTAATTCCACTCCCCTTCCTTCTATAATGGCCATAATATCATTATAGTATTTTAACATTTTGATTTTTGTTGTGGAGTGGCACAGTTGAGTCCGACTCTTCGCAACCCCATGGACCACATCACGCCAGGCCCTCCTGTCTTCTGTCATCCTCTGGAGTTTGCTTAATTTCCTGTTCGTTGCAACAATAACACTGTAGCTCTTACATTCCAGGTTCCTATGCAGTATTGTTCTTTGCAGCATCTGACTTTCCTTTCCCCATCAGACACATCCACAGCTGAGCATCCTTTCGGCTTTGGCCCAGCCGTTTCACTCTTTCTGGGATTACTTGTACTTGCCCTCTGCTCTTCCCCAGTAGCATACTGGACACCTTCCGACCTGAGGGAGCTCATCTTCCAGCGTCATCTCTTTTAGCCTTTTGTTACTGTCCATGGGGTTTCCTTGGCAAAGATATTGGAGTGGGTTGCCATTTCCTTCTCCAGTGGATCACATTTTGTCTGAGTTCTCCGCTGTGGCCTGTCTGTCCTGGGTGACTCTCCCCGGCATAGCCCACAGCCTCATCGAACCACGCAAGCCCCCCTCACCACGTCAAGACAGCGATCCATAAGAGAGAACATTTTGACAGTTAACCCGTTTTTACACGTATCGATCCTTCTCACCCGGCAAGCACTTCTTTTAGCTTAAGTATTCCAGAAAACGATTGTGCAACATAAATTAAATGTCTGGGTGATGTTTGGGAAGGGCAGGGAGCTCAGCAGGGATGTGATGCCACAGAGTCCACCCTCTCAAGCTGCCATTTCTTCCCAAGGGACCCGATCTCTGTCGTCTGGAGATCAGTTGTAGTTCTGGGAGATTGCCAGGCCCCACTTTGAGGCTGGCGACCCTATGTCTGCTCTAGTACCTATAACTTGGTGTGCAGATAGAGGTACATTTAGTTCAAGTCCCCTGAAAAGAGAGAGTCGCCGAGTAGCCTTGTGTCAGACCCCAGTCCAGTTATACTCGACAACTCTCTCTTGGCAGTGATAAGTTTATTGAGGTATATGCAAGATCCAGAAAGTCACTGTCAGAACAAAAGACTTTTGGCAGGCACCAGCTTAATATTAAATTCAAAGAAAAGCCCCTTCCCCAGACACAGGTCACATTCATACCATGCCTAATGTTGCCATCCCAACCAAGTAAAACATATATGTCATGGTTATCTGCAGTCTAGGTTGGTACAGAGAGCTTCTCAAGGACACCTTCCCCTGGGAAAGAAAAAGGAGAAGGAGGATGACTTGGAAAGTTATGTCTTGTGGAAGCGAAAGGTCTCACTCACTCACTCACACCACCCCCTCCCCTCAGGAATTCCCTCCCCCCAAACACAATGGCAACCAAAGCAAGCAAAGCACAGTGAGGTTTGACACCTTGCTTAGTTTCGATCTGACGAAATGTAGGCAAGTGCTGTGAGAGAGCTGCTGGTAAGTCTGAATTAACCATTCGATATATCTAACAGATGCAAGTGTTCCATTAGAAAAAAAAACAAGAGCCTTTGAAGTACGAAAAGAAGACTTGGAAGCAAAATTACTTGGAACTTGTATAGCAAGCTATCGACTGGCTGTTTTTCTTATGCCTGGTTTCAGTATATTTCCCTGGCATGGAAGACTGTCACTTCTGCAAAAGCATCAACAGTTATCGCCCTTCTTCTTCTGTTGTACAACCCAAAGGAATAAATGTGACCTCTTCCCAGCATCCTTTACGTTTCTGAAATTAAATGCAAGCTTATCAAAGAATCATTTTGAATGAGCTGTCCCAGCTTTACTCTCGAACTTGATTTCTTAATATTGGTTTGTTTAGATTCTGTTCCTGTGCATTCCATGAGCTGACATATTTCCAATTAGGATAGTTATCTCCATACAAATTCCAAGCAATCTTAGAGTGCAAATCGGTATGTCAAAAAGCGTGAGACCAAGTTAATAAACTAGATCTGAATTGATAGGTTCAGGAGTGACATGGGAATGGCTGCTGGGATGGGTGGAAGGAGAATCTGCAGCTAAGCTATTAACGGATTGCCCAATGTGGCATTTCTTTCCTGTTTCTTTGATTGAAAGCTGCCTTCTGCTCTAGAATGACAGTGTAGAAATCAAATTAGCTGTTAATTGCGGCTAGTGGACAGGGTATGCTTTCAGTTTAGTTCTAAAAGCGGCAGTGGTGCTGGATATTCATAGTGGGTGCACATTTGTTTTGCAACAATTGACTCTGTGTAAATGTTCAAGTGCCGGGTTGAGTCTGTTCAAAGGTATACTTGCATCTTAAAACATCAGCAACTTTGAACGAGTATGAGAATTTTCTAGGTTTAAGTTCTCTAACTTATGTGGAAACAACTACGGTTCCGTTGAAAAAGATGCAGTGTGCCATCCCAAACAGAGCCACACCCTTCTGAGGCGGTTGACTTCATTGGATTTAGAGGGTTTAAGTCAAATCCCGAAAGCGAAGGAGGGTCAGTACTTGGAAGGAAGACTCTGCAGAGGCAGGCAATGGCAAACCCCCTCACTTGCCTTGAAAGCCCCTTGCTGGGGTCGCCATAAGTCAAACGACACTTTACACCCCCACACTCAAGTCTGTTCAGGACTACACTGTTAGCTACTTCTTCCTTCGGGTTTTCTTTAATAATCCTTTCCCCTCCCCCTTTCCTCCCTGTTTGTGGCCTGTATTGGCGGTATCGATTCTTTTGATTTTTCCAGTCTAATATCTATATCGTGTGCTTGAGAGAGATCGAGATCAAGAGTGGTTCTGCATATGGCCTCCAGTATTATATTCTGCATCATAAATTATTCATTGAAAACTAAAAATATCCCTGCTTTTCAAGTGCCCCCCTCCCATTACAGGATGCATTGCAATGCTAAATTTTTTGCAACTTAAAATCTTTGGATGAATTAGAGAGTGCTTTTTACATCAACAAATCTGTAGCCAGTCTATATATATTTTAATGAGCATCCTTTGCTGTAAAGATCCGCTGTCCTTAAACCTTTTGTTTCTGACCCCGCACAAGTACTCTCTGGGAGTTTTGTCAGCAGTTGTAACTGGTACAGGATAAAAATCTGAGGCTATAAATTGATCACTAGCTGGGGGGGGCAGTTGCGGTGAGCAGTGAATCCCTCAAGGACAGCATATAATCTATTATTGTTATTGCCTTCTGGTCTTTTAATAACAACATCATTTAGTCAAAGAGTGTACGTTTCTTAAATATATTTGAAAACACGCACTGGGTCAGAATGATGGAACCTGACTCTTTTTTCTTCTAGGAAAAGAGGCAATTGCAACTTTTTGTGCCTGATATCCTCCTAGGGCCCAATCATATGTTACTGGAGTAGCGTGTTCCATAACTATTCTGAAGCTTACAGGTGCAATATCATATAAATCAGGCCTAATTAGTCCTAAGACTTTGTTATAGAAACTGCTTATGTGTACATTAAGGTCTTCATCATATTAATCCTCTGAGAGTGCCTGTTGAATCTATTGCACATTTTTAGCCAACTTCTCCAGGTATTTCCGAAGACTGGAATAAAAATTTACTTGGAGCCTCATAAAGAAAAGGGTTCCACTTGACTCTGACCATGTGCCGGGTTCTGTCTGCTGCTTCATTTTGATTAAATATTTTTTAGGCACCAAACTTCAAGAAAAACTCACTGGGTGACCTTGGGCCAGTCGCACTCTCTTAGCCTAACCTACCTCACAGGGTTGTTGGAAGTGAAGATAAAATGGAGGACAGGAGAACGATGTAAGCCGCTTTGGGTCCTCGTTGGGGAGAAGGGCAGGGCACAAATGGAATAAATAAATATAC
Source organism: Gekko japonicus (assembly GCF_001447785.1). NCBI lineage: Eukaryota > Metazoa > Chordata > Lepidosauria > Squamata > Gekkonidae > Gekko > Gekko japonicus. Next base: position 225,744 of record NW_015169176.1, read on the forward strand.
TCAGGGCTTTTTTTGTAGAAAAAGCCCAGCAGGAACTCATTAGCATAATAGGCCATACCCAACAGCAGGAACTCATTAGCATATTAGGCCACACCCCTTACAGCACAGCTCATTAGCATATTAGGCCACACCCCTGTGTTACCAAAAGTGTGGTCATCCAGCCACACCCACCTTTTGCTTCTTATTCTGTTTACCTTGTCTGTTGTCAAAACCCAGGGCTTTTTTTTTGGAGCAGGAACTCCTTTGCATGTTAGGCCACACACCCCTAATGTAGCCAATCCTAATGAGTTCGTGATGTTGGGTGTGGCCTATTATGCTAATGAGTTCCTGCTGGGTGTGGCCAACTTGGGAGCCAGCCGGAACTCCGTTCCTGTGCGTTCCTGCCCCAAAATAGCCCTGAATATACTTAATTGGGATGTGTGATCAACACCCAGGTGCTTTCAGAAGTAGCAGGGTGTCTTTTTGTCTTAAGGTATTGCAAAGACATGGTGGGAACTTTGGCACAGAACTATGGTCAAGTGAGCCTACCTTGATGGATCTTCCTTGCTTTCATTTAGGCCAAGCTCCTGATCAGATAATCTTGGAGGACCTTGTCAAGCAGCATACTTGAGCAGCTTTGCACCAGGCTATAGGGCCAGGTCAGTCTTAGTAATAAGTGAGGCATAACAAACTTGCTAAATCTTCTCAGTCACTTCCAAATTTCCCAAGTCAAGTCATTAAGATAACCAGCTTGTCAAGCATGAAGGATCTCTTTGAGTTTGTCCACTCCTTGTGCCTATGCAGCCAGATGCCTGCTCTCAATGAGAGGTATTTTAGGACGGATGGACAGGCAGCTTGAAAATAGCCATGGCACTTTGTTTCTGTATATGATTACAGCAGCAAGGTTACTTTATGCACAGAATTGGACATCTACGAAAATAAAGATGTTAGAATTTGCAGAAATGGCCAAACTTACTTCTTTGATTAAGGAAAAGACAATATGCACTTTTATTGCTAGCTAGAAGCCCTTTATTGACTTTCTGCATGCAAATGGGAAAAAAAACCCGAATTGATGATTTTTCGATTTGATGAATAAGGAGAAATTTCAGTAACAGAAAAGAATAATGATGTATCGTTATAATGGTTGCGATATTAGAGTAAGTGGCCTTTGTCATCGAGAAAATTGGGAAGTTTTTCCTTTGATTTTTCTTTTGTTTTCTTTTTATTTTTGTTTATCTCCTATTTTTGCTGTATTTTTCTTGTTTTATACATATATACATACATATACACATACACATACATATATATATATATATATATATATATAGAGAGAGAGAGAGAGAGAGAGAGAGAGAGTTTAAAATAAATAAATGGGAGGCAATTTAGACAAAATCTGTAGATTTATTGATTGTATTGGGCTTTGTCATCAAAAAATTTGTAAGTTTTAATTTCTTTTTCTTTTTCTTTTTATCTATTTTTCTTTTTTCTTCTATTTTTCTGCCTTATTTTTCTTACGAGTGTGTGTGTGTGTGTGTGTGTGTGTGTGTGTGTTATAGCAAGTTTAAAAATAAATACATGGGAGGCACTTTAGACAAAAGGTAAATTCACCCTGCTCTAAAATGTGTGGACATAGTAATCTAAGACTCACCTTAGTGTCCAGCATGTAAACATGGCATTATTTTTAAGTTACTGTGAAACTGCACCATCCCACACCTCTGGGGTTATGCTGTTTGGAGCCTTGGTCATTGGCATGTGGCTCTATAACAACAAAAGGAACAAACAAATGCTTACAAATATTATTTCCTGAGCAAAATCTTATATTTATATAGCCTTTCTCTGCCTCGACACCCTCTTCCCAGGCAACAAACTCTGCTATTGCAATGGCAGCTGATTTTTCTGTGATCCAGTAGACAGTCTGCCATTTTGTTTTTCCCTTCCAACATGCATTCCGCACATGGACAGAAAGACGTTGCAAAGTTTCTCTGTCTTGGACCACAAGGCACTTTTTAAAATGTCTGTAACATGGTAATTTACAATGGATTTCTACTGGAATTTGTACAGATTATGCCCCATGGAGGTGTATTCTCTTTGCTAAATTTCAGACCGAGAGAAATTATATGTATTTTATGCTGAATATAGTTTTAGGTATTAAAATGGTAGAACCGGTGTTTCTTAACTAAGCCTCTCCCCCTGGCTCCATAACAACTTTGATCTATATTGGAAGCTTGATGTCGTGGGCCAGCCTGCTTTAGTTGAGGATCACTCAGCTGATGCTGATTACACTCCTGTCATCAACTCTGAGGCTCAGCCAGCTGAGACAGCAGAGGCAGGTCCTAGTGCCCCAGTTGCTGAGGAAGGCATGTGTTCCAGCTGCATTGAGCATTGGGAACATGGACGAGGCAACCCGGAGAGGCGGTGCCTCAGCAACCCAAGATCTTGGGGAGACTTCACAGGCTGTCTTGCCTCCCCTTTCCCCAGAGCCAGGGGAACGCAGGAAGTGGTCAGCACGCTTGGAGCTCCTCAAGAGGAGGCGGAGCGCATGCCTCACTGCCCAGCGACTGCCAAATCAAAAGAAGAAGAAGAAGAGAAGAGATTGGATTTATACCCCGCCCTTCACTACCCAAAGGTGTCTCAGAGCGGCTTACAAACTCCTTTCCCTTCCCCTCCCCACAACAGACACCCTGTGAGGTAGGTGGGGCTGAGAGAGCACTTGACAGAAACTGGTCTTTTTCGAGAACAGCTCTTATCAGAACTATGGCTTGCCCAAGATCATCCAGCCAGGTGCAAGCGGAGGAGTGGGGAATCAAACCCGGTTCTCCCAGATTAGAGTCCACGCACTTAACCACTACACCAAACTGGCTCTCTCAAAGAGGAACACCTGGGGTTAATGAGCCAAATGGGTGGCTCTCTCACAAGCAATGAGACCCAGCTGTGAGCCAGCCATAAAGGAGGGGCTTCAGATGGAGCAGGTGTGGGAGCAACTCGTCAACATTCTGGAAACCTGCAACCACACCACCCACACCTGTTTTGTTCTGCAACTCTTGAATCTTTGGCTTCGACCCCAGACCTGCTTGGACTATGCCTCTTGGACCCTCGGCTGGCTTCCCTCATGGATGACTCTTTGACTGACTTCTCGACTTTGCGATTCTGGTTAGTGATTCTGTCTTGTCCCCTTGGTCTCGGCTGAGTCTGCTCTGACCCAGGACACTTAATACTGAGACCTATTTAATAATATGGAAATAAAGGATATAGATGCAGGAGGCATTTTTAGGAGAAATTGCTAAAGTGTGTCAGGTAAGTCCTTGACAGCCTAAACAGGGCTAAACACTCTGATTGCCCCTGGGATTGGTATCCAAGAGCCAACTTTCCCCTACACTGTAACATTTGGTTAAACTCAACATGTGGGTCTTGGCCCTCAGTAAGTGAATTTTCCTGGCAGAAGTAGGAAAAACTCATTACATCATATCAAGGACTTCCAAGATAAAAGCTGCTAAATGTTGTGAGAGTGTGTAAGACTCACCAGGGAGATGCCAATTCCTGTGATGAGTGTAATATATTTCCTGACTCTTTAACACAGTTGCAAATACTGAGTAATCATCAGTTCACAGGATTTATGTTGCTACATGGAGTTTTGTAGTGTGGCTTTTCATAAACTGAAGAAGTGCATCTGTAAATGGATTTGCTAAGTGTTTTGTTTTAATAGAAGTGATGATCCATGGGTGTTTGCATGGTTTTTGATGCACGTTTTGTGCCCATTTTCCATTCATGCGTATGCCCATCCCACATTACTTCACCAGCTGAGAGTCAAAGCAGACAGCACTATGGGACTTCCATGTATGAGGGCCCAAATGGACTCCCCCCCATTTTAAATAGCCATTCTGGAAGATCCTATTTCATTTGGAACCATGACACCTTGGAGATGGTTTAACCTTCTCCTGTTTGTCGGTGGTGGAGGTGGTTTGAGCCATCGCTTGAGACGTTTTTGTTTGGCCCGTTGGTCCTGACGATGCAGATCCCCGTGGGTCCAGATACACTCATCTCAACCCCGAGCTCTCACAACAAGTGGTGGTAGACGTTTCAAAAACTAAAACATAGTGGGTGTCTATATTTCCTGTGTTTGTGTGTGTAAAGGTAAAGGTTCCCTTGCTTGAAAGTCAGTCGAATCCGACTCTAGGGTTGCGGTGCTCATCTCCGTTTCAAAGCCGAAGAGCCAGCGCTGTCCGAAGACGTTTCCGTGGTCATGTGGCCGGCATGACTAAACATCTTGCGGGATCTTGTGCAGTTCCGCAGGGCCTGCAAGACGGAGCTCTTCCGCCAGGCTTTTGAGTAGGAGCCCCCGCCCCTACTATACCACCACCACCATGGGTAGGTTGAGGCCCTGAGGAAACATCTGAATGGAAGAAGCCCTAAGCCATCTACTTGGAACTCCGGACCGGCGATCCGTCATCTCTGGACTGTGGAAGTCACTGAGCACCTTGTTTTTAAATTAGGATTTTAAGATGTATTATGTTTTAATCTATTATGTATATTATGTTTTATTATGGTGAGGTCTGCCTTGCCTCTGTAAGCCGCCTTGAGCCCTTTGGGGAGGGTGGGGTATAAATATAATAAATAAATAAACACCAAGGCTCACGGAACGTTGTTACCTTCCCACCAAAGTGGTACCTATTTATCTACTTGCAATTTCTTGCTTTCGAACTGCTAGGTTGGCAGGAGGTTTCTGTGTGTAGGTGTACAAAATATCCCATTTTCCTTATCTGCTTTCCAGCATATCCTTTCACTGGGAAGTTGTTAATGTTGGAACTTTTTAGTGTTGCCAGTAAAAAAGTCAGAATGTTATATAGCTTTAGAAAAGGGGCAATGAAATATTCAACTATTAATCTAACAGAGAAAATCCTCAGTACGTTTTTGAATAATCATGGATAGCTCATTTTAAGTGGCAGAACCAAGGAGGTGACAGGGAAACTTCATTTTCGTTTCAAGGGAATGTACTGGGTAGTTAATCTTTGCCATTTCACTCCATATTTTGACAGAATCACTATTAAATATGGTTAGGCCATAAACCTGTTCAACTTATGGTCTAATTTTAGGTACGTTAGTGAATTTTTAAAATTATATAGTGTAGTGCTCTGTTTACCTACAACATAAACACTGCCATATTTTTCTCTTTAAAAAAAATAGATAGGAAATTAATTTTCAGAGGGCTTCTTTCTTCAGGACAAGCTCAATATTTATGCTGAAATTAAAATAACTTGCCAGTAATTCCATTTCCCATGTTGTCATTGGGTATGTAAGTTCTCTCAGAAATCCAAATAACACTTCAAATAAAAATAGCAATAAACACATATGTAGTGCTTTTCAAATTCTCAGTCCTTTGCTGCTATTTGTGAAACTGATGTTCATTGTAGCTTGGGTAAGGGGAAAGCTAGTGTGGTATAGTGGTTAAGAGTGGTGGACTCTAATCTGGAGAACCGGGTTTAATTCCCGGCTCCTGCATATGAAGCTTGCTGGGTGACCTTGGGCCAGTCACTGTTCTCTCAGAACTCTCTCAGCCCCACCTCCCTCACAAGGTGCCTGTTGTAGGAAGAGGAAGGGAAGGAGATTGTAAACTGCTTTGATACTCCTTTGAATAGAGAAAAACAGGGTATAAAAACCTACTCTTCTTCTTCTAGTTGACTGGACATTTATGGGACGTTTTATGGTTGGCAGTTGTTTCAATCAAGTTGGTCTTCTGTATGTTGGCAGTGATTATATTTAAAAAGTTCTATCCCATTTGTAACCTGCTTGAGTGAGCTTTAAAATCCAACGAAGTGTCAAACAGAATTGATAACAGAACCTAGGGATACCTGATCACAGCCATCTGCCCACATTAGTGCACCAAGAGTGGCATTATCCTTGAGTTGTACTTTCAAAGGCAAAAATGGCATTTACTTTAAATGGAAACTAAGCCTCCCAAGCGTCTCTGTGAACACATATGGCATCCATCCATATGTCATCGTTTATGCCATTTGTCTTTGCTCTCTAGTTTCACAAGTTTATCAACCTAACTTGACTGATACGGGAAACAAGTTTCTCATTTGCCGTCCATTAGTCTTAATTTAACCGATTTCATAGTATTAAGCCTTCACAATGAACATCACTACCTTGGTTGACTGTGAAGAGAGTCCCCTCAAGAGCAAAGACAAATAGATTCAGTAGCTTTTTCTTCACATATCATCTCCGTAGTGTTGGGACTTGGTCCATGAGACCTTCATAGTACTTGGAGACTATACATGGTAGTTGAGTGAGATCATGTCTTCCTACTATATCCACCAAGCCTGCTGGAATCCTTGCTTACATGTCTTGCATTGCACACAACTTGTTTATACTACCAACTATGACCTGGATGGTCCAGGCTAGCCTGATCTCGTCAGGTCTTGGAAGATAAGCAGGTTGGGCCCTGGTCAGTATTTGGATGGTAGACCACCAACAAAGTCAAGGGTCACTATCCAGAGGCAGGCAATGGCAAGCCACCTCTGAATGTCTCTTGCCTTGAAAACCCCATGACATCACCACAAGTCAGCTGTGACTTGATGGCAACAACAACAAAAACAAAATTATACAACACTGTGAACACACTTCGTGTAGTTATCACTTATGTTATGTTAACTAGTAATAACTGCATTGGGTACACTGACAGGTCTGTTCTTGGGATCCTGGTCAACATACAGAATCTTCCTGTGATCTGAAGTCTCTGGGGGAAACTGTGAAACATCACGGGAAGTCACTACTCCCGTTTTTACACCCAAAGACTTATTCCTCATGAACAGCATAGGCCATATAAAATCTATTTCTGGATTCTGCTGCTTCTGGCTGAGAATGACAGCTCGCGGGAGTGAATGTTCTTCTATTAAATGTACATCCAGAGAGACACCAACAACAACAGCCCAAAGAGAAAAGTGGCAGGTGGAAGAGTTCTCGTTTAGCCCCCTTCCTGGGGCCAGTTTTCTGTGTGTGATGCATTTGTTTCTTTTGTACGGGCCATTATGCTGTCATGCAGGTTCTCCGTCACGGTATGAAGTGGTACAGTCTGGCAACAAGGCCGAGACTTTTTGCAAGAGCTCGGCAAAAGCTGTAGGGAGCTGCAAGGAGGACCATGTCTTCTCTCCCCCTCCCTTCCTATTTCCAGTGAGGTATAATTGCCTTGTGTTCTTCACAGGTGTCACTAGTCTCATGCTGTTTCACTGTAGTTGTCTTAGCTATGTGAGTTTCAGCGCAATCCTAAGAAATGAATAGAACTGGGAAGGATTGATTGCTCTGTTCGTGTGGCTTTACGTTTTGTCCAAGGAGTAGCTGAGCACTAAGAGAGGGGGGGGGGGACTTTCAGAAGCATTCTCTTTATTATCCGTACATCTTGCAGGAATGAGCTTGGATGCTGAAAGCAGGTTTCGGGGCTCAAATGAAGCCTTGGAAGAGAATCGTGTATTTTGAAGCGTGTGGCGATTTTCCCGTCGAAAGCCAGCAATCAAAGCTTGTTTTCTCCCCGAAAAGCCTCACTGCCTTTTCTCTGCTCTGATCAGGAAAGGGGGGGGGGAGCTTTTCCTGTATCTTTTCTTCTTCAGTGATTAGACTTCTCTTTGCTGTTCTTCCTTCCCAGCCCCAAATGGGTACTGCTGCACCTCTCCCAGATGCTTATATGCCTTGAATAATTTTAAGCACCTTTATATCACAAGCAAGGCAGTGCTCAAAATCCATTTCAGCAGTTGCTAATCTGGCAATAATGGTAGACTCCACAATGGCAATTAAGGAACAAAGGTAGCTTGCACTTTGTGACCTAGCAACCAGGTTTCCCTTTAAACTGGGTTCTCTCTCTCTCTCTTTCTGTCTCTCTCATACACACACACACTAGATGTCACAGTCCCCAGGGAACAGCAGTGTAAATTGCTTTCTGTGTTGGCGATCATTCCCCATTTGGTGGCAATGCTTACTCTTATTCCCCCCTCTCTTTAGCTTCATTAATTGCATAGATTTATTTTAGACGGACTTTATTTCTCTCTCATCTTAGTATTGCTTGATATCTTACATTCAGTACCAAAAATCGGTATTACCAGCCCTGCTAAGGTTACTACATATTGTAAGCGGCAGCAATCATTTGGAATATTTAGATCAGTGAAATCTTTCAGTTGTGCCGTTCTGCATGTCGTTCATGTAGGAGTTGTGATAGGTCGTCTTGTTTTGCTTTCTTAAATTTACCTAAATTTAAAACCCATCAGACAGTTCTAGCTTTCCAGGCTTCCTTGTTTTGCTTATGCATCACATGCCTTTTTAAAATCTGCTACTTCACCTTCATGTATTTTTTTACAAGATTACCACACCTGGTAATAGACAGCCAGCTCTATAACTTCCACAGATCCCTGTGAAATTGGTTCCTGATGCAGTTCTCTTGTTGGCCTGGCTGTTCCACACATAAAGAACAAAAGAGAAGCGAGGGTGGGGAGAAATCCTTCCTTCTCCAATTCAGATTTGAAAATCATGTCCATAAAGGCTAATCAAGTCAAGTCAGCCTTTATTGGCATAAATTATCAGTACCATTTATACATTTAAAACCAGTTAAAACTCATATATACAATTCTAGAAGAACGTTTGGCGCAGCTTTAAAGCCAAGCAGAGAAACTTAGCCACCTTCTCTGTGATGTCCGGACTGAAATCTCTTAAAAGTCTATTCACCTTAAGTGCATCAGAGCAAGCACCCATGCTGGTTAAAAGAGAGTGTAAGTAAGTGATCGTTAGGTCCATATACAAATTGCAGTGCAGGAGAACATGAGTGATAGATTCCACACATTTCGATCTGCAAGGGCAGTATCTGGCCAGATGAGAAACCTTGTTAAATCTGCCAAATAAAATGGCGGACGGCATAGCATTACATCTGGCCAGGGTGAACGCTCTACGTTGTTCAGGGAATAAAGGGTAATCAAATGTGTTAAAGCAGGATGTTGTAGAAATACTTATACTTAATTTATGGAGCCCGCCATGCTGAGTACTTTGATAGCACCTTGTTCAGCCACCATAGCTTGGCATGACTTACTGAAGACATTGCAGGCATTTACCAACTTGTTCCTTCTAATCTATCCTAAAAACAAAGCCTTTTTTGTTGTTTGGGTAAAATCGTCTGCTCCTTTAGCATTCTTTCTAGTAGCACCTATTACGCAAGGACCCCATGAGTCTCCCTTGCCCCCAGGGCTGGCTCCCTGCCCTCTGGTTTTCCTAGACCAAAAGAAAGTGAGGAGGAGGTCCCCAGTGCACCCTCAGAATTGGGAAGGAGAGGGAGTTCTGACACACCGGTCCTGTGTCACCTTTGGCCTGGCTCACACTGGCCTTCTCTCTGTTCTTCCAGGAGCTCAGTATCTTCCTTCCTCCTTTTAAGGGATTCCCTGGTTCTACCCACACCTGGCCTGTATTCATCCCCCTTCCACCTGCTCCGCTTTCCCTGCCACTTCCCCTCCTGCCCGCTTCCCAGCCCTGTTCCTTCCCCAGGCTGCTCAGGGCTGCCTCTTAGCTCCTCCCGTCCCAGCCTTCCACAAGTCCGGGCTTAGCCTTGCCTTCTGACCGCACCCCTCCCCACCACTGCCTGGCTCCCATCCGCCTCCTCTCCTGACCTTCCTCACATGAGTGAGTCTGGCCACAGACTGTCCTGAGTCAGGGCCAGGCATTGGCTCCCAACACACACAAAACTGGGAATGGTTTCAAGTCCAAACTGGGCTATGTAGTGCTATTTTTGCACTACATCAGTTGTTCACGCCTGGTTTTTTCCTGTGTGGAGAAGCCAATCCAAATGGTAGCTTTAGCTCAATGAGAGCACAGTATCCAACAGTGTATGGATGCAGAACCAGAAGTAGGAACATTTAGGCTTCTAATGAACAGAATGTTTCAAGATTAGAGTACCTGAAGCCTTCCTTATGAGGTGAGTGAGTGACATCATTTCCACTTGGGGCATGAAAGAAATGAAGGAAAATTCAGTGATTTCCTCATAACCCAGGGAGACTTAAGAACATAAGAGAAGCCAATGTTGGATCAGGCCAATGGCCCATCCAGTCCAACACTCTGTTACACAGTGGCCAAAAATACCAGGTGCCATCAGGAGGTCCATCAGTGGGGCCAGGAGACTAGAAGCCCTCCCACTGTTGTCCCCTCCCCCAAGCACCAAGAATACAGAGCATCATTTGCCCCAGACCAAGAGTTTCTATCTATACTTTGTGGCTAATATCCACTGATGGACCTCTGCTCCATATGTTTATCTAATTCCCTCTTCTAGAATTATCTGTATTATCACTGTGAGAAATGTATGATGAGGTCCATGAGAACAGTGATTTTTAAGTTTAGAAGCTTTTGCCTGCTTCTAGTGAATGTGTTCCTTCAATAATGACTTCAGCTACCCATAGATATATCAGTCTCCAGCTCATCTCAAGGCTACAGAGATCAGTTTCCCTGGAGAAAATGGATGCTTTGAAGGGTGAGCTGTATGGCATTGTACTATACTGTGGTCCCTGTCTTCCACAGGCTCTTTCCCCAAATATCCAGGAGTTTCCCAGCCTGAATCGGGTAACCCTACCCCCCCCCCATCCACTACCGGTGGCCGGGGGACCTGGCAACCTAGATACCCCTTCCAACTTTAAGTACCCTGTCATATCCACAGTTATATTACATTGATGATTCCTCCTGCCCAAGGTTATTTAAGCACGCAAAGGCTGATAGTAAACTTGAAAAATCTAGCCAGAAGGTATCTTGGTACGCAGAAATGGCTGGGTTCCCACATACTATTCTTCAGGGCCCTCATATACTAGTCCATTTTGCTGGTTTCAAGCGATGGTGTGCTTGCATGTAATAGAATCCTTGCTTTACGAGGCACGTTCCTGTACATGAAAGAACATTTTTAAAATGACATTTTAAATATCTTTTCTTAAAGGAAAAGACCCAACAATAAAAGGGAGCCATAGATACGCTTTGGTTTGTCTGGCAAACAGATTTTGAATTTCCATGGCTGTAGCAAGAGAGTGATCCCATGTCAGTTGTGAAATTAGATTGGGATCCTGACGGAATAACCTCGTTTAGGCCAGCCGTTTCAGATTCTTTGAAGAGTCAGAATAGAAATGCTGTTTTTGACTTCCATATATCCACAGCCTCCATGACTGTGTATGTTGTCTGCACCTAGGAGAACTGCAAGTATAATTTATTGGAGTAAAAAAACCAAAACAAAACTCCAGTAAAAATTGGAGAGCAAGAGGTGACTTCCAGTTGTTCAACTGCAGAATCTGACACTTTACAGGAATACTACATGGAGCTCTTTTATAAAACCATGTGCATGTTATGATTTTGTCACCCCCCATTGAGTAGTTTAAATGTATATGTTTCCTTTTTCTTTCCCTCAGAATCTCCTGGCAAGGATGTTGGTCCCACTCTTGGTTTGAAGAAGTCAAGCTCTCTTGAGAGTCTGCAGACTGCTGTGGCTGAAGTGAAAAAGAATGAGCTTCCTTTCTACAGGCCCAGGCCTCACATGGTCCGTGGTAGAGGCTGTAACGAGAGCTTCAGAGCTGCCATAGACAAGTCATATGATGGACCTGAAGATATGGCACAAGGTATCTCAGGGGCTTTTCTCCTCTAAGATCAGGGCCATTTCCATTGCAGTCTTTTGTTCTAAGGTACTTAAGTGTTTAGAGCTAAAGCCGTGATCTGATTAATGTAGCTGTGGGTACCGTTTAAGTTTTCTGTATGATAGTGAAAAAGGACCTATAAGTTATTGGGAACTTCATTAGGCTCTATGGATTGGACTCTTTGGGAATATGTCTAAATTACAGCTGTGCCTGGTGTTTCAGCCCAAGTTGGTCCATGCTTCAGGTCATGTCTGGCACAGGTTTCACAACTGGGTATAAGTGCATACCTTCCATGTCCTTAATATGTCTCATGCTCCCTCTTGTTCACTATTACACTAGTTCTAAATCTTTTGGGAGTCAAGGCATACTTTTAACTTTCATGTATATATTTGAAGTCTTCTGTCCTTTTCCTTGTAAAAACAGAAGGAAGGCAAGTCAACGAGCACAAGAAAATTATGATGGTGCCACTGGTATTATCTAACACGATGCAATGTAGATTTCTGTGTGTATCTGAAGAAGTGTGCGTGCACGTGAAAGCTTTTACAATGCAATGTAGTTATGGTTCACAATAAAGTGGGGGCCCTGACTCACCCATGGTCCCATTTACGGGTCTGCACAGGGAGGACAGCTAGCAGGGCGAAAGCAGCCATGGTGAGTCATGGCCTTCAAGATGGGTCAGGCTGCATAAGCAGCTTGGGAGCTGGGTGATGGCAACGGTGGGAAAACATGGTCTTTCCCCTGCCCTGAACTGGGCCCGGGGGAGGGGGGGAAGGGAGGGGCCATCAAGGGGAGAAAAGCCTGCTGGGCAATCACTTTTGACAATACTAGTCTAGCTACAATGACAAAATGTACATTCATACGTTTTGAAGTCCAGTTATACTTTGTTAATTCTGTTAGTGTGTGTGTCCCAGGAGGCAGTTTGAGGTGTGTGTGTGTCCCAGGAGGCAGTTTGAGGTTCTCTTTGGGGTCCATTTTGGCAAGCCTTATCATCAGTGCTTTTTCCATATTATTGGTTATAATAACCAGAAAATGTGAACCTGTAGCATGGCTGTTCTTCATTTACAGTAGAGCCTAGTTGGAAGCAGTGTTCCCTCTAAGCTGAGTTAGTGTGAGCTAGCTCACATTTTTTTAACCTCCGGCTCACAGATTTTTGTCTTAGCTCAGGAAGGATGGCTCCAGAGCAAACTAATTTATGCAGCAGCCAAATCGCTCACTCACAACTTTAATGCCAGTACCTCACAAAGTAGAGTTTTTGCTCACGAGACTCCGCAGCATTGGTTGGAAGTACCTTTTTATGGCTTTCTCAGTCTATAAAACTCAGTGGATGTACATTATATTGGAACCATCTTATACCTTTTAAATAAATAAATGCCAGCTCTGTGATTTGTTTTTTTTTTTTTAAAATATTTGTCATAAATGCCATCCCCCAGTTTATACTTATTGATTACGTTTGTCCCATTGCAGATGGTCTTTCCGATAAGAGCTCTCTTTCTGGTCAGGAAGCTCAGAACTATGAATCAATAATTCCGATGAACCCTGAATTAGAAGACACGGAAGGCAAGGCAAAGAAACACAAGAAAACCAAAGACAAACTGAAGATAAAAGAAAAGAATAAAAAAGTGAATCCAAAGAGCAAACCGAAAGAAAAGGACAAGAAGGAGGAGGCTGAAGATGCAGAAAGAAAAACAAAGAAAAAAAGTTTGGGTGCCATGCTGAGGTATGCTATTTTATTCTATTTTATTTTTAAATGCCTATCCAAGTTTAATATTAACACTATGTTAAATCATTTTTTAAAATCAATCGATACAATTCCCCCCCCAAGATTCATGTTATCTCCTTCCAGTGAGCTTGTAACTAATGGTCTTCTGGTTGCAAGCCCAGCTTCTGTGTTCTGAATCTCCTTTGCAATACAGACTAAGACCTGTTTGTCAGGGGTGTCAAACTCATTTGTTATGAGGGCCGGGTCTGTCATAAAGGTCACTTTGTCGGGCTGGGCCGTGTGTGCCATAAAATGTAACGCCAGGTACCGGAGATAGAAACTGTATAAAGGACAGCAGCTGGTAAGCCCCGAGTTGGTGTATCTTCACTGCAAGGCCCCATGGGCTGGGAGGGGGGTACAAAGGAGAACCCACATGGGCGGGCTGGAGAGCCAGCATTGCAGCACTAGGCAGACGCTCCCACACTGCTCGACTTCTGCAAATGAGGTTTTTCCGCCATGCTGAAGCCATAATCGGAGTGGCTCCACCCCCTCCTCCCCCCCCCCGAGCAATCTCTTGTTCCCTCCCTTGCACTAGTTGCCCGTGGGCCGCATAAGAGCCCTGGATGGGCCAGTTCCGGCTCCCAGGCCATATGTTTGACACCCTTGTCAGTGTTTAAATGATTCTTATTAAATATTTTTAAAGCATTTAATTTTTATAAGTTAATTTATTAAAACTTGCATCCTGCCCTTCTTTAAAGAAGAGCTTGGCAGGCCACAACAAATAAAACTATTAACTTTAAACTAAAGTAACTACGTAAAGTTCATGAAGTTGGATAAGTAGTTCACAATCGACCTGTGAAGTCCAGTCATATTGGAAGTGGGGGGAAAGTCTTCAGAGTCTAAAAGTTTGGGTTGACAAGTCAGCTTGATAATCTTCTCTTGAGACGGTGCCATCATGAAAAAGGACCCTTCTACGCATCATCACGATCGGTAGTTGAAGAACAGGATAACAACAAAGCCCTTCCAGATGCTATTAAGGGCGCAGGTAACTACAGACAAGGGGTATGCATTGTTTAGTGTGGCATGAATATATTTTCTACTGTAGATATACAGGTTGGTGCTTTTCCAGGCACCAGAAGCTGTCATAGAAAGGGTTTTACACATGTGTCTTATACTACTGATTATCCACTGTGTGTATGTTACTTTTGAGACCACACTTTTGATCTTGGAGATGCATGCCTGCACTGTATAGTTAGGTTGAGTTTACAGTTTCCTGCTACAGGTGCTGTGCTCTGTACTTTGGGTCTGCATGGGAGCTTCTGCTAATTCTGCCATCTTGATGGATCATATGATTCTCCTTGAGAAAACATTTGATTTTAATTCCTTCAGCCAACCTTGTGATAACGTTTCCTCACTTGATTGAGGATTATTGGTGGCAGTACGATTGTTGTTTGAATTGATGGTTTTATGTGAGCCAGTAGCTCTGTCATCAAGAGGAGGAGAGGTGACTTCTCCACCTTTGGTCCCTACTACCAGTTTTGTGAACGTGAGCTTTGTTCAAGGAGTGTGACTACATTCACATGGACACACCTCTAGGAACATACCTGCTGACCATGCTGTGATCAAACTAGCAGTGAGACAGGACCCTCTGGTGCCTTTCCAGAATACAGATTTGCTGAGGATCTTAAACATCTCTTTCCTTTTAGTTCCTTTGACAAAAATGACTTTTTTTTCAAGAGATTCTTTCTACTCCACTGTTCTATGGAGAGTGCTCAGTTCTTATAAGGATGCCTTCCCATTAATCGTGTGACTTCGTGCCCAGAAACAGAAATCTAAGCGTTAGAATAGTAATGATAAATAAGAAAGCAATGGTATTTTTGGTACATGACAAATTAATTTGCTAGGTTGTAAGGGTAAGTTTAGGTTCTTGGTGTCAGATGTAAAAGATTTTTTTTTAAATAGCAGGTATATGTTGCCAAGGTAAAAGAGAGTGGGTTGCTGTGCACTTGATAAAGCTTAAATGTTAGACTTCAGAATGTCATTACATTTCACAGTTGAGCTTTAATGCAAAGATTTTCAACCTGTTTCTTAAGATACAGTGATATCAATGTCTGCCCTCTGGATAGATAGGGAAAAAATGTGTTGTTGTTTTTTAAATGGAATATCTCAAAATATGGCTTGAGTCTTTAATGGTTAGAAGAAGAAGAGAAGAAGAGATTGGACTTCTACCCCGCCCTTCACTACCCGAGGGAGTCTCAGAGTGGCTTACAAACTCCTTTCCCTTCCCCTCCCCACAACGGACACCCTGTGAGGTAGGTGGGGCTGAGAGAGCTCTGACAGAAACTGTTCTTTTTTTCAAGAACAGCTCCTATCAGAACTTGCCCAAGGTCATCCAGCCAGGTGCAAGTGGAGGAGTGGGGAATCAAACCCGGTTCTCCCAGATTAGAGTCCCCGCACTTAACCACTTACACAAAACTCCAGAGATCCAGAAATATGGTTGCCGGAGATGACCTTAAATTTAATCCTGGTGATTAGCAAGGAAAGCCTCTAAGTATACCCTATTTTAGGAATAACGAGTTATTTAAAAGCTATTAGAAGCAGAGAAAATGGCTTCCTGGCTATGTCCTTGTGGCAAACCACAGTGTCAGTGGGTCGGTGTGCTTGCGCACACACACACACACACACACACACACAAGTTGGCTGGAACAGCAAAGAAGGAAACTGATCCTCCTTGACTACTAGAAGAAATTGTGACTTTCACACCAGCCACAGTATATGTTAATTTTATATTAGCATAGGAGATATAAATTCATACATGCAGACGTATACTTACATTTCCCAATTGCCAAGAACCATATGAACTAATTTTACACCATAAACACCTCCATTATGGATATTATAGGTTTGATTTCAGATGGTATCGCTATGCCCTCATTATGTGTCGCTAACAGAGTAGCAGAAGCGGCAATAATCCTAGGCTCTTCCTGCAAGATGTGTGAGTTTTTGGTGGTCTTGGAGGGGAGAGCCAAGGAAAAGATAGGAGGGCCATGAGTCAGAGCAAGGGCTGTGACATGTACTGAGGCTTTGTCTCAGTTGAGAATGAAGTATCGGCTTATAGTAAAGTGAACAGTCTAGTCAATAAGAAACATGGAATTGCATCATTTTAAATAGTAATTTATGGGACTACAGCTACATGACAAAATGGTAATCCCATAATTCAAAGTATAATCCCTAGCAGATATAGAAAAAATAAAACAAGGTCTTTAAAGGTAAGTCAGGGAAGTTCTCCCGGAGCCCTTGGAAAGTAGTGTGTGTGCTTCCTTGGAGATTGTGCTGATCCCAGAAAAGCCAGTGAATATTCTGACCACATAACACGAAAGCTGTTTTATCATTTCAGATTTTAGCTATATTGGCCTGCGGCACATCACATTTTAAGACAGCCATCCACTTAGCAGCCATCTGCTAAGAGGGAACTTTGTATTGTATCTTTGGTTGCTCTCTTAAATGTCTACCTTCCGTTCACTAGACAAAGTCTCCTTGTAACATTCTGCTAAAGTTTTCCATTCAGATATTCTTGCAAGTAGAAGTTTCGCTTTAAATACCTGTTGAGTGTTAACTTTCTTCAGTCGCAGAGGAGGGGCATCCCTGTTAAAAAATGCAGAGGAGTCAAAATTGAAGGAAGGAGGATGTTTGACGGGAAGGGTAGCCAGGAATTGTCGAGCCTGACAGCCGTGAAAAGCTGCTATTTACTTGTAGCCTCTGGATATTACTTCAGAGAATGTTTGCTTTCTTGCTATAAAGGTTATCTCAGCCTTAAATTTTGTCTAGGTGAGCGTGATTCGGAAAAAAACAGTATACAAATCACACTCCCACAACTGTGCCAAGTGCATTGTTGTGTTTTGACATAGGAGAGCAGGGACTTTAAATCTTCCACGTTCTTACAGATACTCCAACCAACACAATTTGGGTCAGTGTAGAGACAGTAATTCTCATGCCGGGGGGGGGGGGGGGGGGTTGCTGTGCTTAATGCTGTGCCTGATCCATTCGAAAGGAAGTTGCAGAAAAGCATATTACGGAGTCGGCTAGACGATGGGTATTAATGTCTTAATTTGTGGGACAGTTAGTTTACTCATCTGACCTGAAATATCCCGAGTATATTTTTCCTGCTGCAAAGCTTGAAGCTTTGACTTCATTTCTAAATTAAGTTATTTTTTTTTAAAAAAAACAACCAAAAACCCAAACCTTTTAAATCACCCGGAGAACGTGACATCTGTCTCACTACACTGCTGCTCTGTGGTCTGATCCCAGTGCAGTTGTTAGAGGCATGGTGTGTAATAAATGTAATGTGGCTGTGGTCCTGTTATTACCTTTTTTCCAGATAGTGGTTGTAAAATTCCTGGGCTTTACCCTTCACTTTTTATGGGTACGAAGGTAAGTTAGCTAATGGACTGCAGCCATACCAATGAAATTTTAATAGCTAGCTCCCTATAGGCCAGGGCCAATAGGCTGTGTTGCTTTGTAAGATATAGAGCCACTACGCATCTGGCATTTCCCAAAGAAAGAAGGGGAAAGGATAGAGTGCAGAGTACCCTTCCAATGTTTTCATTCTGCTTGTAGACATTAAAAGAACATGGTTGATGTTGGTGTAGCACCATCCCTCTCTCTCTCCGGTTTTTCTCCCAAACTGAAACTGCTTCATCATGTTTACTGAGTTAATGGTGGAACAGCAGGATATTAGTAGACAGTCCTGATAGGCCCTAAAGTTCTGTTTCATTTGGATCGGTTTTCTCTTTTATATATATATAACATATATATACACAGAGAGAGAGGGAGAGAAAGAGAACGAGAGAGAGAGAGAGAGATCCAGTTTGGTGTAGTAGAAGAACCGGGTTTGATTCCCACTTCTCCACTTGCACCTGGCTGGATGACCTTGGGCAAGCCATAGTTCTGATAAGAGCTGTTCTTGAAAAAAGAGCAGTTTCTGTCAGAGCTCTCTCAGCCCCACCTACCTCACAGGGTGTCTGTTGTGGGGAGGGGAAGGGAAAGGAGTTTGTAAGCTGCTCTGAGACACCTTTGGGTAGTGAAGGGCGGGGTATAAATCCAATCCCTTCTTCTTCTTCTATTACCTGTATAAGGTGTGCAGGCACGCAGTAATAATGCACCTCACTGTTAATTGTCTCTGCACCTTTCTTATTTGGAGAACAATCATTTTCCTGCTAACAATTAGTGTTGGAGCATTTCTCTCCTTTTCACAGTCTGAGGCTTTTTTTTTTTGCCTTCTTAATTTGCCAGTTTTGCTTAGAGCTAAGCACCTGAGTGATTTTAATTTTTTTTCTTTTCATTTTAGCTGGGAGATCGGGGGAAATATTACCTTTGTACAAAAGATGTATTTTCTGCTCCCTGGATGGCCAGCGTTATTGTCTCTGTAATAGGTCCCTGAGTAAGGAGCGCAGTGGCTTATATTCATACCTAGCCCCTATGAGCCCCACTTAAGGGAGTGATACGTACAGCAGTGGCATTTCTGTACACATCCATAGGTGCCAGTTCCAAATTGGTGTTGAGCGCCATTCACATTGTCCATAGTTGGGGTTCCCAATTCTGGATTGGGAAATTCCTGGAGATTTTGAGTGGGGGCCAGTGAGGGCGTGGACTCCTCTGTCACCAGGGTATGATGCCATAGAGTCCCCCCTGCAAAGCAGCCATTTTCTCCAGGGGAACCAATCTCTGTAGTAGGGTTGTCAGCTCTGGATTCGGAAACACCTGGAGATTGGGGGTGGAGTCTGACGAGGGCGGGGTTTGGGGAGGGGCTTCAGTGGGGCACGACCATAGAGTCCACCTTCCACAGTGGCTGTATTCTTCAGGTGATCTGATCTCTGTTACCTGGAGATCACTTGTAATGGTGGGAGATCTGTTGTAATTCCAGGAGGATCTCCAAACCCTACGTGGATATTGGCAACCCTATCTATGGCGCCAGACGTAGAGATCTAGTTTTATGATCCATGAACACTCGCACACCTTATTTGGCCCTTGGGTCGGCCAAAGAGCTGTTTAATCAATTACTTTGGTAACCTTTAAAAAGAAAGCCCACACATTATACTGCAAAGAGAGAACTAAACTATAATCAGAAGATATTTACAAGGTTTGTGAGGCCTTCAGTTTTTGTTTTTCTCCCCTGATTTAGACCTACTATATAAAACTGTCAGTTGTTAAATAAAACTGCTGTATTTTAGTGATTGCAGGCAAAGGGGGTGGGTGCAATAATTAAACTGAGATGATGCACTTAGTCTTTTTGTCACGTTTGTTTAAAATTAAATACATTATAGTACCCTTCCCTTCTCCCCCCCCCCAATCTTGCTTCCTCCTCAGCTGTAGTTATATTTGTCAAAAGTCAAGGCAAGAGAATATTCTCATATTTTAAGAAAATTTCATGTGCACCGGCAGCTAAAGGTTTATTTGTTTAATTAGGGTTCTATTCTTCTCTTAGCAGGCATGCATAAATCTCATTAATGTTAACGAGTTAGGCCAGTGCACCATAGAAGGCAATACTCCCCTAACTCATTAAAGTACTTTGATAATAAGATGACCTATATTTGCCAAGCAGATCACAGCCAAGCTTCCAGCCTGTTTTGTATTGAAGAAAAGGGATTGGAGACCAAAACACTGAACCTTGAAAGAAGCAGAGAGAGAGAGAGAGAGATGTACTTTTATAAGAGATGCTTGTGCACTTTGTCCCAGAATTACTTGTTGATAACATACTTCTAAGAATTTGCTTTGAATGCTGTTAAGGGATCCAGGCCTGTACACCTCTATGCATGCTTGAATGTGGACTGTTATAGACAATACTGCTGCCTTCATGTATCAAATACTTTATTTCCGTTTTCCACTATTTTTAAATTGAGGAATTAAAGCAATACCTTTTATGGACATTTAAAAAAAGAAAACTTCTAAAGGAACAGATGCTCCATTTTCAAGCGTCTTCTCTTTCAAACTACTCCACATAGGAGGCTGTGCACTGATAGACCTCCTGATGGCACCTGGTATTTTTGGCCCCTGTGTGACAGAGTGTTGGACTGGATGGCCCATTGACCTGATCTAGCATTGGCTTCTCCTATGTTCTTATGTTCTAACTGCAGTTCTCTCCTTACTTAGATGAGTTAAGTCTTCATTCTGCTCAATTTTATTATGTTAGATAGCTGTGTTAAAAGAGTTGTAAGAACGGTGAATGCTTCAGAAATCCGCCACATGGGAACCTGAAGGACCTCGTCCTCCCATATGATCCAGCTCACCTGTGAAGATCTTCCTCCCCAGCCTTGCTTGCTGTTGCCCCAACCTGCAGAGTTGGCCAGAGAACTGGGACTTTTCTGTAGTGGCACCTCACCTGTGAAATGCCCCTCCCCCTTGAAGCTCATCTGGCATTTAGCTTCGTTTCCCTGGCCTCTTGTTTTCAACCACCCTCGGAGTGGCAGCAGGAGAAAAGTTTAAAAAGCACGATGTCATTTCTGGGAACGGTCCAGCAGTGATACAAATTCTCTCTAGGAATAGCCTGGCAACCCTACTCTATGATATATTTATATCATTTTACTTCGAGCCACCTCAAGCAGATCTTTGGAGAGGTAGCATATAGATTTACTAAGAAGTAAAAAATGCATCGGAGCACAGAATTATTTTCTCTGGTAATGTGACATAGTGATCCTGAGATTCATTGGACCAATGCGTATCTTCATCACATCTTCATCTCTGCTCCAAGTAACACTTCATGGAGTTTTTAGAAGTTGGCAAGATAAAAAGAATCTTACGATACTTTAAAAGACAGACAGATATATTGAGGCATAACTAGACTCCACTTCATCACAGGCTGAAGAGGGTATGCTGGTTGATAGTATTGATCTTTTTTCATTGAATTTTTAGTACTGATGGCTTAGAAGGGATTAATTTTCCAGTTTTAGTTTGAATAAGGTTACCCTTGTCTGTGCAGGCAAAAAAAGCATTGCTCTTTGAGAAGCAGGCATAGACTGTGGTCTTCTTTCAGTTTCCTCTGGATAAGAAACTACCTTCCCTTCAAGACTCCGCTGATCAATGCTGCTCCCTGTTACCGTAACCTAAAGGTTGGATTACCACACTGTTTTCTATGCACACACAAAACCAGTGCTGCAAGAGGTCTATTAATTAACTCTTGGTTTCTGGGTTCAGTGAAAAATGCTGGTTGTTTCCTTTAAAGGCCTTCACAGCCTGAGGCCCACATATCTGAAGAACTGCATCTCCTAGTATCAGAGTTGTCGCCTCTGGGTTGTAAAATTCCTGGCTATTTGTGGGTGCAGCCTGGGGAGAGCGGGACTTGGGGGGGGGGGAGCTCAGCAAGGTAGAATGCCTTGGCAGCCTGTATAATGTCATTGAGTCCACCCACCCAAGCAGCCCTGTTCTCCCGGGGAACTGATTTCTATAGTCTGGAAATCAGTCGTCATTCTGGGTGATCTCCAGGCCTTGCCTGGATGTTGGCAGCCATACCTGGTATGCACCCATGCTGTTCGGTCCACCCAGTGAGACTTGCACTCTGTGTCTTGTGCCTGCTTTGCCTCTCAGGTGATTTTCATTATGACACAACCCATTTGGAATGGCTTTCCTGACGCCAAACTCCAGACCCCTTTCTCTGTTATTTTTCAGAGGCGCAAGTAAAATGGACCTTTCCCAATAGTAATTCTACTAATGTTAGGGAATTGTTGTGCTTACAGCTTTTGGTTGGTATATATTTTATTATTTTTACCTCCTTGGATTTTTTTTTTCTTAAATAGCAGTGCTAACCAAAGTGTTTGCTACCGCTGAGGGAGCCTTAAGATGTCTTTGTTGCAGCAATTCAACATGGCAACCCCTACTGGCATTTTTCATGTATGAATGCTTGACAAATGGGACCTAGAATGAAGGGGTTGGAAGCAGTGTTCCTTCTAAGCTGAGTTAGTGTGAGCTAGCTCACAGTTTTTTAGCCTCCATCTCACAGATTTTTGTCTTAGCTCAGGAAGGATGGCTCCAGAGCAAACTAATTTATGCCGTAGCCGAATCACTCACTCATGACTTTAATGCCAGTAGCTCTCACAAAGTAGAATTTTTGCTCACAAGAGCCCACAGTTTAGAGGGAGCATTGGTTGGAAATGTCATCCTCATTCTCTATTACCAGGTTTTACTGTGGCAGAAAATGGTCACAAGATGCTTGAGGTAACTTTGTTGCTATAAAGCCATGCTGAATATTGTGTAATTTTTATTAATGTTTTGAAAGTAGTGCATCAAGCTCGGCTGAACAGATTACCCTCCCTCCCTCCAATCCTCATGCTCACATTGTTTCAGTGCAGTTTCTTGACCTTTCATTCCCCTGGCTTTATAGCCTCACAACACCAGTATCGGAGGTACAAAGTGCCATTTTAATGTATTGCCATTTATACCCTCCTGTAGAGAAAGGGTTTTTTTCTTGTTGTTTTTTTTTACAGACTCACTAGGCTGAAGAGTCTGACACTAAAGCGATATTTATTTTATAATGCCCAGACATTGATTAAACTAACAAGTCATCTCAAATCCACTTGACATTTTAAGCCAAGATTATTACAGGCATGAAGTCACTAATCTAATCATTTTAACATGCATTTGTTGTTTTCCTGGATGAAAATAAGGCCTACCAGATATTTTGCTAGAGTGGCCTTGTGTTATATAATTTAAAACCTAACAAAAACAGGAAACAGAAGACGAACTTTAGAATATAAGGAGAGTTGAAACCAAATGGAATACCAGAACACAGCATCTTCCTTCTTTCCACAATGCAGAACTAGTTCATAGAGAAGTCTGATGCAGAACATTTCTTTCCTTCAATTTATTCTCATCTGTTTGGGGTTTATGCTTCAGATTACAGGGTACTTTAATTCCAACTAGGTTCCCAAATTGCCCAAGCCTAGGAGGGAATCCACCATCCCCAGCCCCAGTCTCCTCCTCTTAAGAAACTGAGGAGTGGGAGGAAAAAAATGGCCTCCATTGTGACACTCTAGGAATTTCCCTGAGTCTACCATAGAGATTTGGAGGAATTCGTAGAGCATCACCTGGAAGTGATATCACATCCTCCCCAGGCACCAATCCTAAAATGTATTTTTTATTTATTATTTGTATTTATAGCTCGCCCATCCCACCATTTGCCTAGGCAGTGTTAGGAATCCTATGGAAACATGGCATAATCTCTGTTGAGCTTATGTGCAATAGAGAAACTAAATGATATGTTAATATGTGTATGTGCACGTTTTTTATCCAGTGCACATTTTGCATTGTTTTCATTGTATGGGCATTGAGAATAGCTTACAAAAGCCGACTTATTTATTGGTGTGTTTGGGGGTTCAACATTACTAGCAATATTAATTGGAGTGGAACTCATAGTGTTGGTTCATATATTTCTAGAACGGAGGCCTAAAAGAAGTCAAGATACAATTAACACTTTCAAAGTTAACCGCACTTTGCACATTTATTGGTGTATTTGGGGGTTCGACATTACTAGCAATATTAATTGGAGTGGAACTCATAGTGTTGGTTCATATATTTCTGGAACTGTGGCCTAAGAGAAGTCAAGATACAATTAACACTTCCAAAGTTAACTGCACATGTGGCAGGAGTGTGTTTTTACTTTTTCTGTTTTGTTTTTATCCTGCAGAAAATGGCATGTAAAAAAAAATAGGAACTCTTTACAAAGTAGCCCTTTGCAAGCAAAAAAAAGATTAAACATGGGCTTTCGGCACGTAAGGTGTTAACTTGGAAGGGATTTATATATTGTTGTCGCTGCACAAGAGCATAATCGCACTTGTTGGAAGTATAGAACACACCCACAGAAAACCCTCCAAAATGAAGCCTCAGCGAGCTTAAATATGCCTTTTGGCACACAAACTTTGAGCAGTGGAGGAGTTATGGATATTTGCTGCTGTTTCTGTTCTGCTGACATTTCTTTCATTGTGGGGAAACTGTTTACTTTTACAAATATATTGCCATATGTAAATCTCAAAGGATAAAGCCCCCCCCCCATTGCACAGAGGTTATCATCAGCTTCCGAAAGAATGCTTTTTTTTTTCTTGGAAGGTAATCAGAAGGGGGGGGGATCTGACTTCTAATGGAATGACCAACCAGTTATGTAGTGGAACTGAGGGAAGCCGCTTCACTTTCACTGGGCCTACTCTCCATCCACTTCATGGATAAGACCTGTGTAGACGGCTTTAGACCAGTCTGCCGAATTTTCTGTTTTACTTTATCCACATTCTGTTCATTCCCGTATCCCTGCCTTCTTCTTTTTCTTTTAATGTGTTCGCATGGTGCTGTTGAGAGGTTCGGCATCATCGTAATTTAACAATCTCAAAAATGTCTTCATAAAATCAGCTTTTCCGGATGTGGACAGTATTCCCCACATTCTGCATGTGTGCCAGGTGCCAGGTATACACTCTGGGCAATTACAGATTGAAAGCAACGAGCCAAGCTCCTTTTTTCAAATTGGTCTCCTTGATATTTTTACCACAAAAGCTATAAATTGGGTCCTACCCTTATCCTGCTGCCCCGCTGAGCAAAGTTTATTTATTTATTTAAAATATTACTCTCCCATCTTTCCTTTTGTCTCAAAGTCGGCTTCTTCCTCCAGTCTAAGGAGTAGGGTTGACAGCTCTGGGCTAAGAAATCCCTGGAGATTTTGGCCTGGAGAACCTGGGGAGGGAAGGGACCTCAGCAGAGTATAATGTCATAGAGTCCACCCTCCAAAGCGGCCATTGTCACTGCTGCCTGGAGGTCAGTTGTAATAGCAAGCAGGGCTATTTTGGGGTAGGAACGTACAGGAACGAAGTTCCGGCTGGCTCCCAAGTTGGCCATGCCCAGCAGGAACTCATTAGCATAATAGGCCACGCCCAACAGTAGAAACTCGTTAGGATTGGCTACAATTAGGGGTGTGTGGCCTAACAAGCAAAAAGCCCTGGGTTTTAACAACAAACAAGGTAAAGAGAATAAGAAGCAAAAGGTAGGTGTGGCTGGATGACCACATTTCTGGTAACATGGGGGTGTGGCCTAATATGCGAATGAGCTGTGCTGTCAGGGTGTGACCAAATATGCTAATGAGTTTCTGCTGTTGGGTGTGGCCTATTATGCTAATGAGTTCCTGCTGGGCTGATAGCAAGAGATCTCCAGGGCCCCCCTGGCATGCTGCTGCCCCCTCCAAATTAAGTGGCTCTTCCACTTAATTTGAAGGAAGGCTCCTTAGACTGGAGGAAAGTTGCATGGAGGATGGTTGAATTCACCCCATGGACATTATACACTGGAAATTATATGTTATATTGTGCAGGCTCTCTCTGGTAGAGTTGGTTAATACATTGCACTGAAACGGCAAGTCCTCTGAGTATCTCAGACACATAGCTGAAATTAACTCATAGCAGCTGAATCAAAGTCCCCTCCTATATAATGCATTATCACCCGTTGTCGGTGGGCAGATATCATACTAGCTAGAAGTTAGCGCAATGGCAAGTAAGAGACATTTTCTTTTGTTTTGTTAAATGGGAGAACTGCTTGGTTGTATGAGATAACAGAGAAATATGTACTGCAGGAGACACCTCTAGACAAAGGTGGATGAAAACTATAAAAGAAATGTCCTTGCTGGTAGCCGGCAGCACATTTCCATGTGACTGTATAGCAAGACTTCACCTAAAAGATCATTAACCTGTGAGCTAAGAAGAAGAGTTGGATGTATACCCCGCCCTTCACTCGAAGTCTCAGGGCCGCTCCTTCCCTTCCTCTCCACACAACAGACACCCTGTGAGGTAGGTGGGTTGCTCTTGAGAGAACAGCTCTGAGAGAACTGTGACTGACCCAAGGTAAATGGCTATGTATACATAGCTGGCTATGCATGGAGGAGAAGTGGGGAATCAAACCCAGTTCTCCAGAGTCCACCACTCTTATCCACTACACCAAACTGTCTTGAACTCTGTGCCTGAATGCATTGTCATTATACCATCCGTGTGTGAGAAGATCCAGGTTGCAGGTGTGCACTGCAGTATGTTTGCATCTTCAGAATGCCAGTGTTAAATTACTAATTGCAGCTGGATCTGCTCACAAAAGGACTGAAGACCCAGTTTGCAATTCTGAAGTTAGAGCAAAGTCTGCTGAGCACTGGAGGCTCTGACTTTGTTGAACTTAGTTGCACTTAAGCGTTCTTACATTCTGGCCATCCCTGCTATATTAATTGTCACTTGAAATTAAATAAAAAGAGAAGTTTCAGCATCCTATAAGAGGCTGGTGTTTTACTTTACTATCTTAAAATATGTGCTTCCTTTTGCAAGATTATCATATTACGAATCTTGTCAGTTTCACAGCAATGCCCCTGCGTAAGCTGTTTAATTTCTTGATTTGCATGAGAAGTGTGCTGTACCCACTGGGTGGTGAAAACCGATTTGGCATGCAGCTTCCTAGTTCAGAGTGGATAACTGGCTGTAGTTTCTACTTGCCATAATAAAACAGAATTCGCTCTATTGCGGATCCTGCTCAGAAATTGCTATTACAAATGTGGTTTGTAAAGATGCTCCATTTTTCACAGAGATTTGCACCTCTCTGTTTTTGTTTTGTTTTTTCCCCCTGAAGGACGTGCACAGATATGCATTTTGAGACGTCTGTCCTAAACCGGCAGACTAAGCGCATCAGATAGAATATGCTTCACAAAGCGTCTTCCAGGCTTTCAAGTCACAACTGCTCTGGATAAGTGTTTTTATCTCGCCACAAGTATCTGATATCTTCCTGGATTCAGAACTGAGATGAAGGCAGGCTGTTGATAAATCTTATGGGCAGAGTCCAGTTTCACTGATGTAGTTGGCTGACTTAAGTTGATGCTTTCCAAATGATGCTCCACCCAGGTCCATGAGTGAGTTGCAAGAGTGTTTGCTGTGGTGCAGCTGCCCAGTTGCAACTCCCTTGCAAGTCCAAATATGAGCCCACAAAAGTGGGGATAAAAGGCCTGGATAACAAAACAATGAAGTAGTGTGACCAACAAAGAGAAGGGGCAAAAATTCAGTTGCCTCCACCACCATTTTTGACACTTGATTACTTTGCAGTCTTGCAGACTATCGGTCTCGTGCCGGTATTTAGCCTTAGATGGAGTTTACCACCTGCTTTGGGCTGCATTCCCAAGCAACCCGACTCCGAGAAGACCCGGTCCCGGTGCACCAGGGGCTGCTACCGGCCTCACACCATCCGCGGGCTGTGCCTCGATCAGAAGGACTTGGGCCTCCACCACGAGAGCGTCGCCGGGGAGTGGGTCTTTTGCATGCCACATTTCCCGCGCCCCCACCACGGGGCAGGGATTTGGTGCTGGGCTCTTCCCTGTTCACTCACCTTTACTGAGGGAATCCCGGTTAGTTTCTTTTCCTCCGCTGACTAATATGCTTAAAATCTCTTCCTCCAACTCCCTGGTTTCTCTATTCCCTGTAAGCAGTCATCTTTTTTTTGTGTGTGTTTTTTTAATATGTGTGTGCATGTGAATGTGTGCACACCTGGAAGTCATGTTGACCTCGCGTGACTTACTCTTACTGGGGGCCTGGAGGATATCAGAGAGGTGGCTGAATACAGCCTGCCCCCCATCCTCCCGCTTCTGGTATTCCAAGGAGGTCTCCCATCCAACTACTTATCTTCCGAGATCTGATGAGATCAGGCTCGCCTGAGCTATCTAGGTCAGGGCGCAAATCATCTTGCCTGTGTTCAGGATCAGTAACAGCAGTTCCTCCTCTTCACGCTATGCCACTGGGATGCTGCTTTCAAAGGTGAAACATCCGCAAACGAAGTTGATACTCATCTCCAGCCCTTGCTTGACAGACCTTCTTAAAGCACTTTATGTTATTTGCAGTCTAGCAAAAAAAATAAAATATTCCCCGTGGCTTGGATCTGCCGGACTTTCTCACCTGCACCTCCCCAATGAAGCCAAAGAGCACTGGGGAATGGCATTTGGGGCTAAAGCAGGAGGGGACAGACTGAAGTCATGCTCAGAGAATGGATATCCTTCTGCCCACAAGAGAGCTCTTGTGAAGCCAATCAGTGTTCTGCGAGGGCGGGCCATGCCTAAGAATTCTTAACACCTAAGCCACATGTATAATCTTAGTTGTAACTGATGCCCTTCCCTCCTCACCTAGCCATAGCAGTGGTCATGACAGAAGGGGAAGCAAAAGCAGTTTGGTGTAGTGGTTAGGAGTGTGGACTGTAATCTGGGAGAACCGGGTTTGATTCCCCAGTCCCCCACATGCAGCTGCTGGCATGATCTTGGGTCAGTCACAGTTCTCCCAGAGCTTTTCTTGAAAGAGCTCTCTCGGCCCCACCTACCTCACAGGGTGTCTGTTGTGGGGTGGGGAAGGGAAAGGAGATTGTAAGCCGCTCTGAGACTCCTCCAGGTAGTGAAGGGCAGGATATAAATCCAATCTCCTCCTCCTCCTCCTTTCCAGACAAAACCTTCATCTCTGACCTTGAAAGGCATGCTGGGGCTTGATTGCATTGGAATAGTTGGCTTCCTGTTTAGGGAAATGCATGTAAATTAGAGAATGTTTGTGGGATTGGAGGAGGAGCTCAAAGAACCTAAGACATGGTCTCTTTGCTATGAGGGAAATTCATTGTGTGCCTCAGATGGATTAAGGACAACGTACTATATGTTTCTCCTGCCAACCTAGCCGTTTGAAAGCAAGAAATTGCAAGCAGATAAATAGGTACCGCTTCAGTGGGAAGGTAACAGCATTCCGTGCACCTCGGCATCTAGTCATGCCAGCCACATAACCATGGAGAAGTCTTCAGACAGCGCTGGCTCTTTGGCTTGGAAACAGAGATGAGCACTGCCCCCTAGAGTCGGATTCGACTGACTTTCAAGCAAGGGAAACCTTTACCTTTGCTTACTGTATGTTTACACAGCAGAAGAAATAGTCGGTCTCCTGCTTAGACAGTTTGGCTGAAATTAAATCTTGTATTTCATAACCTTTCGGGGGTGGGGATTTTGTGTTTCTCCAGAACAGGAAATGAGAGCAGGGAGCAGCAGTTTTGAGAGGCGGTGCTCATTAGGAATCAAAAATATCAAACTGGATGAGAGTTGCACTTGAATCTCTAAAACTGGCTTCTCCAGACATACACTTGACTTTGTAGGGTCCTCAGGAAGAAAATCTATGGAAGCAAACTAATTGCAAGAAACCAGAGGGTTCAATCAGTCATTTATTGCAAAGTTTTAGTCCAGTGGCACCTTTAGGACCAA
Source organism: Gekko japonicus (assembly GCF_001447785.1). Classification (NCBI taxonomy): domain Eukaryota; kingdom Metazoa; phylum Chordata; class Lepidosauria; order Squamata; family Gekkonidae; genus Gekko; species Gekko japonicus. Next base: position 255,307 of record NW_015169176.1, read on the forward strand.
TAAGTTTAATTCTGCATATAAGCTTTCGTGTACACTCACACGGAAACTTGTCCGCAGAATTAAACTTTGTTGGTCTTAAAGGTGCCACTGGATTAAAATTTTGTTCTTTTGCTTCAGACTGTCATGGCTACCCACCTGAATAATTTATTACAGTTACAGACCAGCTAAATACATTAGCACACTATTTATAAGAAGAAAGAAAGGCACACCATGCCTCTGATCTTCCTGGGATTTTTCTGGGGGGGAGGATGTGTGTCATAGGATTGCCAGGTACGGTTTAATATATATCAAACTAGGATAAGGGAGATCCAGGCTCCACTCTCCACTTTTCCATGGGAGCTTTTTGGGACTGGAGACCTTGGACCTGTCACACTCTCAGCCCCACCCCTACCACACAGGCATGTTGTAAGGATAAAATAGAGGAGAGGGGAATGATGTAGGCTACTCTGCGGAGAACGGTGGGGTGTATATGAAGTGAACAAAGAAATCTCTCTGGTCCCATACAGACTGTCACGTTGCGTGCACAGACATTTCTGGGAAAGGACCGAGGGAGAGCACAGGCCTCCCCCTTTGGCTCCCTGCACCTTGATGACTGTGCCCTTGTTAAAAAATGGACCAAAGAAAATTCATCTTTCTTCGGAATGCATTTGAAGTACTAGAAAAATGCCATCCAAATAGACCCAGTTTTCGCATAATGAAGCATTTACGTCTGCGGTTTAATAACTGCTAGAGGCCCAAGACCAGTGTTCAGAAATGAAACTCAATAAACTCTGCCTAAGCTATAAATATGCTATCTACCTTTTTTTTGTCTGAATCTTTATTAAAGCAATACATTTCACACATAATAAAAAGGCACGGTGGAGCTAAAATGGAAACATTTAGCCCATTTTCTGATGAAACCAGTATATAGTTTTGAATACTCTCTTTCCTTACCATTTTAAATTCCTAGTTACAGGAGTCCTGGCAGACTAACATGAATAGCAACTCTACAGATACTAAATCAGAAATTAAATTCTCAGGAGAGACTGCATTATGCTAGATGGAAGAGCAGCTTGCTGGTTGGCGAAGGGCATTTACTGGAGCCCCTGTGAAGTAGATGAAGCAAACTCAGAACATTCAAGGCATCCTCTTGAGCATTCATCTGTCAAGAGCGCTCTTAGCCTTCCCATAGAGACCAACATTGGTTGAAGAATCCACCACGAAATACTGGCTGAAGTTTTTTCGTTGTTTCTCACAAACAAACCACAATTTTGCCTGTGACATGAATGAACTCGAAACACTCAGGTTCACATATTTCATCCCACTCCCCTAACATGCTGCACCGAGACTGAGAACATCCCTAGGAAGTCTTCAGTCTCCTCTCGGTTTGTGTTGGTGTCTGGATAGCGTGTTTGAAAAACTGGGGGTTGTTTCTTGCCCGCAAACTGGGACTCCTGTCCTGACCTAGGATTAAGCCGTGGTTTATAATTCCAGTTTGTTAAACCACTCTGTTTGGATGACACATAAAATGGCAGCTACAGTGAAAATCAACCCTGACTGTTCCCTGGAAGGCCAGATAATGAAACTGAAGCTCAAATACTTTGGCCACCAAATGAGAAGGAAGCACTCACTGGAGAAGACCCTGATGCTGGGAAAGATTGAAGGTCAAAGAAGACGGGGACGGCAAAGGATGAGATGGTTAGACAGTGTCATAGATGCAACGAACATGAAATTGAGCCAACTTCAGAGGACGGCGGAAGACAGGAGGGCCTGGCAGGAGCTGGTCCATGGGGTCGCGAAGAGTCTGACTTGACTGTGTGACTGAACAACAACAACAGTGAAGGCTTCCTGCCCCCCCCCATCATTCTTTACTTCATTCGCAAAAAGAAGAGGGAGGGGGGCAGGTGAGCCTGAGTATTTCTTGCTTATTCTTGTCGCAAACAGCTTATGATCTGATCACAGCCATTTGTAGTGGCCGCTGCTTGATCTTCATCATCTATCCTGTTGACATTGGTTTGTCCCTGGCGTTTCCAGCATTCCAGCTGTTTGTACAGCACTTCGAAACCTTTAAAAAGTGCAGCCTGTCACAGAAGCCTTAAACCCAAAGCCCACAATATTTCTTGATTCTCCAAATTTTTACAAATGCATCTGCCTGCAAGTACTTCTGTGACACAACTAACTAACATCGATGTGCTAGAGAAATGTTAATTCTTTCCCAGTGTATAGTTTCTCCTATCTGCCTTCTGTTTCATGGATATAGGGTCTTCCATGTCGTCCTTCTCATGTACCTTTTTCATGGGGACAAGGCTACAGTTCCCAGCAATCTCAGGGCATGGGAGAGCCAGAAAGGTATGGTGTGTGGTACAGGATTCCATGCTGTTTTTCTAATCACTTTGCAGCAATAATTGCACTGGTGTCAAATTCCAGATCTTCAGAAATCATGTAAGCTTGTCTCTCTTTTTGTTTCCCACTTACCAGGGTTGGTCACTGGTGTCCCAAGATGGTATTTCCTTCCTAACACCATGTTTTGGTATTCTGTCTCGTTTGTTCACACTGTTGTAAGCAGCGATAAATGGCCAAGACCTTAGTTCCAACCTAGGAAGCATTATGGCTTTTGAGATTTAGATGATGGCTTCATACATGTGCGTTATGGGTAGGGTTGCCAACTCCAGGTTGGAAAATTCCTGAAAATTTGGGGCAGGGTAGAACCTGGATTTGGGGAGGGGAAAGACCCTGGCAGGGTATAATGTCATGGAATCTACCCTCCAGAGCGACCATTTTCTCCAGGATAACTGATTTTTGTCTTCTGGAGATCAGTTGTAATTCCAGTTGGTCTCCAGGTCCCACCTGGAGAGGCAACCATATTTACTGGTTGTCCTCCTTGCCTCCCCCTGAGAAGCAAGGCCAAGGGAAAAAATCCTAGTGCACAACTGTGTTTCCCCCCAGCTGGTGCAGTGTTGTAGTGGCGGTAGGCCATTGTGCCCATGTTCTCCATCTCCCCCAGGTGAGCACATTAGGGATGGATTCCTACAACCTCAGATCCTCACTGAATGAACTTGTGAAGCTGGGATAGAGAACTTCTGTGAGAGAGGCTCAAATAATTAAATGTTTTAGAGAAAAGGTTTAAGCAAACCGACTCTTAAGAAACCATTTATTTTTCACTGAAGACTGGCGAATAAGCAAGGTGTTAACTTTAAATTATAGGAATGTGGGTATGAATTAAATATTAGGAAGTACTCTCTATATGTAACAGCTTTTTAACAATGAAATAAAACTGTGACGGGGCTAAGGAATCATCTGCCAGAGAGCTTTCAGGTGGGTAGTTCAGTCGTGTGCGATTTAGCCTAATACACTCCCTTCAGCAGCTCTTTAAAGGGAGCATTTCCTAGAATCTCATAGTATTTATTCTCCTCCTCAAAGCAGTAAAAAGATTCACCATTTACATTGGAATATCAAGTATGTAATCTCAAACTTCTGAAATATTTAGTAAATGTGCACTAAATTTAAAGGGAGTAAAATGTCATGGTTTTAAGGGTGGAAAAACGTAAATATATTGGCGTTTGCAGCTCAGAAAAATATATATCAGAAGCACTTTTCAATGTAAAAACATTTAACGCACTCAACCAGTAGGCAGTTCACTATGTAGTACTTTTGGTCATGATCCACTTTAACTGCAGACACAGCTATGCAGGGAGGATTCACAGGTTTTCAGGGTGTGTGTGTAAAGTGCTGTCAAGTTGCAGGTGACTCATGGTGACCCCATAGGCTTTTCAAGGCATAGTGACCCTGGGCCTTCTTGGTGGTCTCCCATCCAAGTACTAACCAGGGCTGACCCTACTTAGCTTCTAAGATCTGGCAAGACCAGGCTAGCCTGGGCCATCTGGGTCTGGGCAGGTTTCCATTATCCATGGCTAATCATAGACATGGACAGAGTAATGAAATGTTATGTACAAACAGAGTATTTGAGTTATCCTCTTTATCCTTCAAGTTACTCATGCTCTAAGTGGACAGGGAGGACCAGATGGGGATATGGGGCATATGCACGCACAGGTTTTCCATTCTGTCACATGCCCTGGCCCATGTGTACAGATCTGGATTGGGGGGGGGGGAGCCAGGGGTTTGTTAACCCTTGTGGAGATCTTCCACATATAGGCGCTGCACCTGCAGTATAAGTGGCCGGTGCCCTCTGCAATTACATTTTTAAACTCCCAATAATTCTGCAAATATCCATGAAGGAGAGAGAATGCAGAGTAAAGTGTCATAAAATAAACATAAATTTATACAACATCTGCATATAGATAATTAAAGCCAAGAGATTTAATTAAAAAGTACAGAATCACTGCTGTTCTCAAGAATAAAGCATAGAGCCCCAAGCAGATACTTATTGAATATCCAGAGGGATTTTAAAGGGAGAATAAAGGGAAAAGAACGAGTTCTAATGTGGATAGCAGGGGGGCTTTAAGCAAATTAGGACTCTAGCCATGAAAATGTGGAATTCAGGGATGACTGTTGTGGTATCCAGTCATCATGTGATCAACTGTATTGAACACTAGAAACAAGTGAGTTGGAATCAACACAGACGATAAATCCATTTGACCGAGCGGCAGAAAGATCATTACAGGACTTTAATAAGGCAATTTCATTTGAGAATTTTATACATTTAGAGAAACCCACATTTAATACATGATCAGTCTTGAAGAAACAGAATGTTCAATCTATGATGGTTTAATCATTCGACTGTGACATTAAAAAAATGAAGATGCGGAGGAGAAAGTTTGCTTTGATTCTCTTTTTTAAAATGTGTATATTTGAGCTAATGGAGGCCTATTAAAATCTGGAAACCTGGAACAAATTAATATCTGCTCCACCATATCTGGTAACAAGGCTAAAAACAGCTACAGAACTAATAACCAGGAAGCAGTTAGTTTAACTGTACCTGTCTAAACAGAGAGACACAAGCTAGAGTGAAGCCGTGTAATATGGACCGGAAACGCATACAAGAAGTCTGATGCGAAATGTCCCGGAGTCATTCTACCCTGCCCTTATCCCAGGGCAAACTGAGAAGTGCAGGTTACCACCCAGTAATTCTGCTGTGAGTTTTGAAAGATTTTTGGGTTTCAAACAAACCGTTCTACATTTAAAGTAAAAATGAGTGAATAGGGACAAGGAATGAAAACTTGCTCAATAAATCCCTTTCCCCCCTGTCCTGGTATTGGAAGTGGTAGATCGTTTCTCATATTCGGATACTATTATCTTTTAAAGCTCAAACTGAAAAGCATAAAATTACTATAAGTACTTTTTAAATTTTTCATTTATAAAATCATGACTATTAATACCAATAGCCTGACCTACGACGATGTTATTGCAACCTTCAGCAGAGCTAAAGGGAGTTTTAAATGAATTCTGTTAGGATCTACCAATGCTATGTAATAATACATCACCAGTGAGCCACTATCTCATAATCTGGGGTGAGGGGATAGTGGTCAGTCAAGTGTGTGTAATTCATTCCTTTAGCATACTGCCTTCATCTTTGAATGGAGAGAAATTAAGTTAAAGGGTGCAGAACATGGCCCAAATGGGCCCATCAATAGTCAGCTTCCTAGAAGGGACACAGGGGGAGTGCAGATATCTGCAAGATCCCACCACATAGCTTAGAGGCTTCTCTTTGCTCGCTTTGCAGAACCCATCCACCCACTCTCTCTTCCAAATAATTTTCTTTCACCTTCTAAGCACAAATTCATTCTGGCCTCTGTAGAGCAATGACAATGCTACGAAGCGTAGAGAGAAAATAGTGAACTTGAAAATGAGAAGCCTTTTGTCTGGATTTTGGACACGGCAACAAGTTCCTTCCCCTAAAGTGGGTACCAACATTTGCTCAGTTGTTTCTCCAAATAAAACAGCTTGCTTCTCGAGTAGCCCCCTTATTATATCAGCATTTTTAAAAAAGTGATATACTTGACAATTGCTTCAGTTTAATGGCTGGGTGGGGGTTAATGAAAATATGTGGTAAGACTGTGGGGCACAACTATAAATATGGAAGGTATCAGGGATATGCAAAGACTCCAGTGTTAATTCTTACAAGATTTCACTACTCGTTTCATTTTCTCCTTGAGCATAAAGCCTGATGTGCATGTGTGGACACAGGTGCACACACAAAGGAATACCTGATTTTAATGTCACCCTCTTTTAGGTGCTGCATTGATCTAAAATCTCTGTTATGGTTTTAAATTACAGTTTTAGGAAATGTGGGATAATTACATCCCCAGTATTTTGGATTTGAAGTATCTTGTTGGCAGAATGTAGCTATGCAGTAAAGTGAAGCACAAGCTGTTTAAAGAATAAAGTCAGTTTATTAAGAAGATAACAGACTTTGTAAAAAAAGAGGAGAGAGAAAGAGAAGTCTCACTTTCTAACTAGCTAGGAGAGAGTCAGTAACTCAGCGGGAGCAGGAAAACCCTAATTGAGCCAATCAGGAGATAGGAAGGAGACTATCTGAAAATAGTAGGAAGTCTCTAATGTCACTATAGTAATTAGTTGTCCCCTCTGCTACCCCCTACAGGATGTTCTTATCATATCCTTTATCTATGCACGATAGGCTTTGCATATTCCAACAGTTCCTATCCCTCCATTTACTTTAGCTGGGATCTATATGATCACAATGGACCTTTAGTAGAATACTGAAAAATAACCATTGGGGTGGGGGTGGGAGCATGTAGTCCTATAGGAGCAATGAGCACCCTCACTCTAGGGAATTGTATAAAGAGGCTCAGGTTGAGAATATACTGTGTATACATTTGAACCCATTTAAGTTTAGTTATGATAGCAATTCCTTGCTCATCAATGATACTTTTCCCATGAGAGCACTAGTAGAATTCTAGGTGCTAGCCAAAGTTGCTGAAGAGCTTAGGAAGTTAGCTAAAGACAATCTGGGAAGTAAAATTAGCATGAAAAGTGGTGGCTCATATTGGCTTCAGAGAGCCAGTGCGAACATACAAAACCTGCTTTGGCTCCTTATTAATTGCTGCACTCAGTGGAAGGATCTGGTTCTTACCTTTAAAGGCCTCAGATCCTCATACGTAAAGGACTGTCTCTCTTCTATATGAGTTCCATGCAACAGTTCCTGTTGACTGGACCATTCTATAGGATAGGGAGTTCTTCCTCAGCCTATCCATAGGCTTCTCTGAGGCAGCCACTGGAATGGCCTTCCAGAGGAGGTTACAAAATCATCTTCTCTGTTGGCTTTTAGCACTCCTTAGGCAATAGTTGGTGGTGTTTTTGCACCTGTTGGATATCTGCACTGGTGATACCTATTCTATATTACTTTTAACATAATATTTTATTGTTTTTATCTGGTGTAATTTTTCTAATCTACCTTGTTTGTTTGTTTGTTTCATTTTTACCCCGCCCTCCCCGCTAGGCACGCTCAGGGCGGCTTCCAAGAACTGACAAGCAGTATACATTCATAATAGATTATAAAACATCAATTAAAACACAGCAATCAATATAAAACATTCATTAAAACATTCATTAGATGGCGATAGAACTAAAGTGCAATTTAAGGAGAAAGCACTCCACAAACCAGTGGGTGCCTTCGGGACTGCTTCTCCCCAAGTGCCACCCTTTGTCCCCGACCCTGGAGAAAGGAGACAAGCCATTGCAAGGCGAGCCCCTGAACTCCCATGTCGGCGAGGCGGTGGGCAAGCAGCTGATGGTCGACCATGTCGAACACCGCCGACAGGTCTAGCAACAGCAGCACTGCCATCCCGCCCCGATCCAGATGCCTCCGGAGGTCATCCGTGAGAGCGACCAATGCTGTCTCCGTCCCATGGCCAGGGCGAAAACCGGACTGGAAAGGATCTAGCATGGAAGCGTCATCCAGAAAGCTCTGCAACTGCACCGCCACCGCCCTCTCAATTAACTTGCCCTCTCAATTAACTTGCCCTCAAGAAGGTAAAATCATGAGACAAAACCTTCGTAAATAAAGTGAATGGGCCATTTTTAGTTAGTATGTGATGAATTTTTTAAGAGCTATGATTAGGAGTACTTATTTATTTATTATATTTGTATCCCGCCCTCCCCACATAGCAGGCTCAGGGTGGGTTCCATCATACATAATATACAAAACAGTTAAAAACAATTCAGTACATCAAATAAAATACTACCACTACCACTACTACTAGTGGTACTAGAGCCAGTTTGGTGTAGTGGTTAAGTGTGCGGACTCTAATCTGGGAGAACCGGGTTTGATTCCCCACTCCTCCACTTGCACCTGCTGATGTGACCTTGGGTCAGTCACAAGCTCTGGCACAGCTGTCCTTGAAAAAGAGCAGTTTGTGTCAGAGTTCTCTCAGCCCCACCCCCCTCACAGGGTGCCTGTTGTGGGGAGGGGGAGGGAAAGGAGTTTGTAAGCCGCTCTGAGACTCCACGTGAAGGGCGGGGTATAAATCCAATCTCTTCTTCTTCTTCTTCTACTAATAATACAGATGAGGTCTACCACAAATTGGGGTTCCAGATGGTTACACAGATCTGATCCACTTGAGGGGAGGTCCAATAAAGTGTGGACACCCTCCGCCTCAACTAAAAGCCTGCCAGAAGAGCTCCATCTTACAGGCCCTGCAGAACTGTAAAAGGTCCCGCAGGACCCTGATCTCATATGGCAGCTCATTCCCCCAGGTAGGGGGCAGGGCCAAAAAAGCCCTGGCTCTAGTTAAGGCAAGACGGACGCCCCTGTGGGTGAGGACCACCAGAAGATGCTGATTTGCAGATCATAGAGTTCTCCAGGGCTCATAAGGAGAGAGGCAGTCTTGAATATATGCAGGCCCCTGGCTGTATAGGGCTTTGAAGATAAGCACCAGCATCTTAAAACAGATCTGGCACTCAATATGCAGCCATTGCAGTTTGCACAGCACAGGGTGGGTGGATGCACATCTGCACAGATGACAAAGTCAACACCCGACTACTTTGTTCTGCACCAGCTGCAGTTTCCAGAGTATTGTGCATATTGGTCTTTTTGGTGGTACCTAAACATATACAAGGTAAAGAGGGGGATCTCCCATTCAAATATCCAGACAAAATTTATATTTCATAGGAAAGTTAAAATAACCCCTAAACCTCCAAAGGTCTGGGAACAGTATATCATGAGGATTCAGAAGAATAATTGACAGATTCTTTTTTCTTCCTCCTTTTCCCAAACATCTTCAAACCAAGGTAAAAATTAGTGGCCATATATTGGTCCCCTTGCTACCCAGTTTTCAGCGGAACCTTCCTGTGTCCCCACAAAGACTGGTAGCTCTCCAGAGCAACCCCTCATGGTACGGAGGAGGAAAGTATTAGTTTCCATGTAGTCAGGATGGAGTGGTGAAAATGGTCTACAGGAAAAAATAATAATCTTCCCAGTTTTGTTGTAATCCTAAAACTTTTTACAAGTGTCAAGATGCACATGTGAGAAAAGCTAAAATGAACGCACCAGTCTGGCCAGCTCTTACAGTGCAGTGAGATGAGGCGGCTGCCTTGGGCACTGGGTTGGAGAGAGCAGCGCCTGTTGTCTCTGCTTCCCAAGTGTGTGACTTGCTGCCGTGGGTTTAAAAATGCCGCGAGAGTGACCATTCTCCCTTCCAGCTCCTGGGCAGTGAGGTGCCTCAGGAAGGGGAGAGGAGCAGAGGGGCAGCAGCATCAAGGAGTGGTGGCCTCAGGGGGCGTCTGTTGTCGTGGAGCCTCCGCGAGAACCAGACTTCTCTGCTTTTTGAATCCAAGATCTGAGCCCTTCCCTTGCGAGGCGGACAGGCGCCCACTTCATTTTGTTATGCATTGACACAAGGCCTTCTAAAACACAGCCTGCCGTTGTGCTGCTCCTTGTTGCTCCTGTTCCGTTTAAAACAGATGTTTGGAAGATGTGACGGCCGGTGCTTGTTTTTACACCCTCCTCGCTCCCCTCCCCAGCCTTCCGTCGGCAGTCTGCATAAAGAGCAGGGATGTACTTGGGAAGAAAGAGACAAGGAGGCAAATCAAATTTTTAGGTATTTTTAATTGGCCTTATGTAGATGGTTTGAAGTTGATGGAGTGGCTGCAGATGGTATGGATTAACAAGCCCCTTTCTACAAGAGGTGGTTGTGCTCCTGGGCATAGTGATTGAGTGCTCTCTTGTGGAAATGCGCGTGTTTACCTACGGAGCATAAGGAGCACAGTGTTTCAGTCCCGCACATTCTTCATTTGTCACAGAGCTAACCTGTAACCTTGGAAGAATCAAGTCTTGGTTTCTGTGAAGACAGCCCTGCTTTTTTTCTTTTTGACAAAAGCCGGTTCTTTAATTATTGTGATAACAGAACTTTTAACAGAACTTTTCATTTTGGGGGTAGGTTTTGTTGGGGTTTTAAAAATTTTTATTTGGGTTATTTCTTGGCTGCTTCTCCAGAAATCAGCTCAAGGCAGCCCAGAACCAAATTTAAAACATCAGAAACAGCCAGCAACTAAAAAACAACGGACAAGGAACAAGTTAACAAATATCATAAATAGGAGCTTCAAATGCCATAAAACTGGCTTAAAGCAAAACAGAGCAGAGTAGCAGCAGTACAAAATGCTATAAAAACAGGTGTCATTAGATGAATACTGAACTACACATAAAACAATCAGTGCAAGTGAAAGGAGTCTGGGGGGGAAAGAAGCCAAAAGCCTGAGCTAACTATATTGGCTTTAGTGATGCTTAAAAGATAATAAACTAGGACCCAGGCAGATTTCTTGATGAAGCACCAGTGCCTGTGATCGCTGCCTATCTCTTGTCCATCAGTAGCGATGCCCAGAAAAGAACTTGAAATGTAAATACCAACTGGTGAGGAGGTTGATTAGGGAAAAGACAATCCTTCAGCGGCCCAGGTCCTAAGCCAGGGGTGCCCAAGACAGTGCCCGTGGGCACTATGGCACCCACAGACACATTTTCTGGTGCCCGCCATGTGGTTTTAGAAAATGGGACAGCTCGGTGGGGTGTTTGCCCAGCAGGGCTTCTGGTTGTCTGATTAAAAGGCATCCTGTTAAACAGAGCTTCTGCCTGAAACCTCAAAGCATTACAATTAGAGTTATATATAACCTCATTCCCCGACATTTTGTAGTTGGCTTTGCTTCCCGTGGCAGCCATCTTGTGATTGTGCCCGCCGCCCTGTGTTAGAATTCCAGAAGTGCCCGCAGGCTCAGAGAGACCGGAGACTCACTGTCCTAAGCCATTTAGCATTGTGAAGGTAAGCACCAGGACTTCTGAGTTGTGCCCAGAAACAGATTGGCAGCTGGTGAGCTTCATTCAGTTCCAGAGTGATGTGTTCTCTGTAACTTTACGCTGCTCAACATTCTGGCTGCCACATTTAGTATAAATTAAAGCTTCCAAACAGTTTTCAGCTGAACAAACAGCTGAACGTAGAGCACATTACAGTGATATAACCTAGATGTGATTGGGACCTGGATTGCCATGGCAGTTAAACTAATATAGGACGCACACATACAATTAACTTTAATACAGTTACTCTCAATTTGATAATACAAAAATAACATGAAGGTTGGATCCTGCAACTCTCTTGCTCTAAGAGAGGCGCCTTCCTCCAATCCAGCCAGTCTTCGTCACTTACTGGAAGGAGAATCATTACTTCTTCCCATTATACATCAGGTTGATTTAAAACTTTCTAACTAAATGCTATAGATAGGTACGTAAAATGTATCCGGTGGGTAGCTAATACACAACTTTTCAAGAGCTGCTTTATAGTTTTTGTGTATCCTGTATACAACCTGACAGCTTCCCCTCTTCTTTCTCTTCCTTCCCCTTGACACCTAAAAAATGTCAAGCAATAACTGATGCCAGTATGGTCTCCCGCCTTCCTCTGTTCTCCAGGCCTTGCCACGCTTTCTCCAAGGATACCTTTCGTTTTCATCTTTCTGTCAGCTACTGAACAGCTACTGTACCTACTTACTTTGGATGTCTGTTGCAGGTTTGTATCTCATACCGGCATTACCAGTTTGGTGTAGTGGTTAAGTGTGTGGACTCTAATCTGGGAGAACCGGGTTTGTTTACACACTCCTCCACCTCTACCTGCTGGATTACCTTGGGCAAGCCATAGTTCTGGCGCAGCTGTTCTTAAAAAAGAGCAGTTTCTGTCAGAGCTCTCTGAGCCCCACCTACCTGACAGGGTGTCTGTTGTGGGGAGGGGAAGGGAAAGGAGTTTGTAAGCCGCTCTGAGACTCCTTTGGGTAGTGAAGGGCAGGGTATAAATCCAATCTCTTATCTTCTTCCTCTACTACCATCTGGAGTACCTGTCTGGCTTGAGAGAATACCGTCTTCCGAGTGTTGACTTGGTGTTTTTTTGCTGTCTCTAACCATGCTTGTTTGTATATAGTAAACTTTGAAATCCAATAGCATTAGATTTGTGTGACTGAATACGATACAAAAAGCACACTGACCATTTTTCCGTTTTGTAAAATCATGAAATACCAATGAGAAATTAGTTTCCAAAATTCTTAATTGGAATATGCCAGTTAACAGGCCCAATGGGAAGTGGTTTACAGTACAGTTTGGTGTAGTGGTTAGGAGTATGGACTCTAATCTGGGAGAACCGGGTTTGATTCCCCTCATTTCCACATGCAGTCAGCTGGGTAATCTTGGGCAAGCCACAGTTCTCTCAGAGCTGTTCTTTCAAGAGCAGCTCTCAAAGATCTCTCTCAGGCCCACCTACCTCACAGGGTGTCTGTTGTGGGGAGAAGAAGGGAAGGAGATTGGAAGAAGAAGAAGAAGAGAAGATGACACCCAGCTCTATCTGATGCTGGGTGGCTGGTCGGACTCGAGTCCCGATGACCTGTATCGGGCACTTGAAGCTGTGGC
>NW_015169176.1:268437-304153 GCF_001447785.1 Gekko japonicus
TGATGGGTCTTTCCCGGAGGGACCATATTCAGCCTGTGCTGAAAGCGCTGCACTGGCTGCCGATAGCATACCGGATCCGCTTCAAAGTGCTGGTTCTTACCTATAAAGCCCTATATGGCCAGGGTCCAACCTACCTGAGGGACCAACTTGCCCCACATGTTCCCCCAAGAGCACTTCGGTCCGGGGCCCAAAATCTGTTGGTCATCCCACGGCCCAAGGAAGTTAAACTAGCTGCAACCAGGGCCAGGGCTTTTTCGGTGGCGGCTCCTACCTGGTGGAATGAGCTCCCGGGGGAGATCCGGGCCCTACGGGACCTTATGCAGTTTTGCAGGGCTTGCAAGACGGAGCTCTTCCACCAGGCCTTTGAGTAGGAGCTACCGCCCCATTATACCACCACCGTTAAGATATCTTAAAGGATGCATCAACGAGGCCCAAGGAGGAAACTGGAAATCGTAGAAGAGCTGCGGCCATCGTCACTGGACACGTACTTCATGGGAGTACCATCTGTAACTGTGGAGTTACCATCCTGGATTTAGGACATTAGTAATGGATTGAGCACTGTGGTTTTAATGTTGAATGTTTTATTATGTTTTTATGTTTTTATCTCGGCATGGCTGTTGTCCTGCCCTTGTTAGCTGCCCTGAGCCCATCGGGGAGGGCGGGATATAAATGTGAACAATAAATAAATAATAAAAATAAACAAATAAGTGGAGGCATGGGGAATCAAACCCGGTTCTCCCAGATTAGAGTCTGCTCACTTAACCACTCCAAGTGAAGGGCAGGGTACAAATCCAATCTCTTCTACAATCCTAAATGAAGTTACACTATTTAAGTTTATTTTACTTCAGTGGGCTTAGAAGGGTGTGACTCTGTTTAGGATTGCACTGTTAAGTCACCATTCCACTACAGGAGGAGTCATTTTACGCAGATTCTTTGTGATAGGCGGCATGTATCACCTAAGAACCACCCATTCTGTAGGCTTAGATTACAACAGTTTTGGCACTGTGGCTACTGTAGATGCCAGGTTAGGTTAAGAGTGGGGATTGTTTGGTTGGGTGGAGCAGAGAGAAGTCTGCAAAAATGTAATCTCATATTCCAAGAATCCAAAATCATTAAACATTCTTGGGGTTTGGTAAAAAGAAAAAGTGTTTGGCATCAGTTCACTTGTCTGCCAGCTCCTTTTATACTGTTGTGGCACATCGGAGACAGGCAGCTGTCCATCACTTTCTCTGCCACCCCCACCCTCATTTCCCATCTGGCTGATTCTGATGGGCCTGCATGCAAAAAAAAATAAATAAAAAAGTGGAAAAACATCACCAGACTGAAGAGACTTCAGGACCCCCGAGATAGAACTGCTGGGTTTCCAGTAAACTCGAGCTCGCTTGCTGTGTGATGGATAAACTGGCCGTATGACATCGAAGACAAGTATTTCCAGATTTTTGCCTAGTATAAACAGCTATCTCTCCCAAGCACATGTGGTCTAAACAGAATGAATTGTGCTTGGAGTAGGCGATATGAAATGGAATTGATTCCGACTTTAGAATGCAGGTATTCAAAGCTGCGCGGCAGAAGGTTGTAATGTGTGATCTATCTTCCTGCTCCCCGTGCACCTACAAAGCCTTTCAATTCCTGCTAAAGTAATCTTTTAATGGCGAGTAACATAATTATCATTATAATTCATTACCCCATCGACTGTTCGCTGAATGGGAAATGCTATGTCAATTCTGGGTTTTCATTATTCCCCATGATGACAGGAAAGAAAAGATTGGGGATTTTAAATCGCCTTTCCCTGTGTGAGCTAGGTAAATGGTGGTGATTTTCTGGGAGTGTGTGCATTTAGTTCCGGGATCTGTAATCCTTCAGAATACAGTGTGTACAGAACAAAAGTGTACAAAGAGAGAGAGAGAGAGAGAGAGATTAAAGCGTTGGTTAACTTAAGGGATGAAATGGATGAGAAAATGAAGATGAGAATGAAAAGGTATTTTATGAATGGGAAAAGTTACTTGTTGGACGCAAGCATGAAAACAAGCCCAGTAGGCTGCGGAGGGTATATGAAAATGCGGGTAAATGGCTGTTTTGGTAGAGAAAACTTGATACTGATACCATGAACGTATGGGTGGCTCTGTATGGGATGCAGTGGCATATGCTTTAGTGTAGTTGGCAGAGTACAGCCGGCTACAGGGTTGCAACCTAGGTCACTACCAATTGCATCCTGGATTGTGAAGTGCATGCTGTGCTATTTGCCCAATGATAGCTATTTCCTGAGCAGCTCCCCCCCCCCCCCCGTTGAAAATCCTTGTGTTCTGTCGGCAGTTAATGACCGAGCTAGTAGTTTGCTCACAGAAGGACTAGCCTGGGAATTATCTTCCAGGTATCGGTGGAGAGAACTAGTGAGGCTTTTATGTTTCCACTCTGCACGTTGCTTTACTGGCTTCCTTAGAACTTCATAATGCCCAGTGAACCTGGGTGTTCTGGGTCAAAATATTTCAAGTCAATTAGAGAGGGGTTTCTAAAACATTGTCAGTATCAATCTCAGTCGAAGGAGGGAGGGAGTCCATTGTGCCTCTCTGTAGTATTACTGAAACTCCAGATACTGACAAGATTATTCTTTGCTAGAAGAGGATCTTTCTTAGGCGATCAATATAAACAATATATAAAATACCCTTTTAATGATGTTTCTGTTGCCGGTCCTGAACTATACATTAGTCAGAGAAGTTAGAATAAATTTTGATGAGTTCCTGGTAGTGTATTTGATCTTGATGCGTGGAAATGTGAGCTGGTGACGATGAAGAGATTTTCAAGCATAGTTAAAAAATTTGTACAGAAGATTGTTAACCCAGAGGAACTGGATACTAAACCCTGTTTCTTGAAAAGAACACACACACATGTTGCAAAAAATTGTCCTAGATCATTTGGACAAAGTTTTTATGGCAAATGGTTCATGATGTGGGCATTACTTTTTAGTATGTTTTACTTCATTTTTTTCTAGTGATAAATGGTAATTTTCTAGTGATATGGTCTGGTTGTACAGTAGCAGCTGAGCTGGGCCCCTTTGCACCGGGGGGGGGGGCCAACCTGCAGTGCCCTGTGGGGGACACCTCAGTTTCTCCTGATTCCTCTTTCCATGCAATTTCCTCTTTCCAAAAAATCTTTCCCTCATCTTAGCAACTCCTATATCCTCACTTTTCCCCGCTTCCTTCTCTCATTCACACCAACTCACCTGTCCCCTATATTATTTATTTTCTTCATTTATATCCTGCCTTTCTCCACAATGGGGATCCAATACAGCTTACATCATTCTCTTCTTCATTTTATTCTCACAACAACCCTGTGAGATAGATTAGGCTGAGAATATGTAATTGGCCCAAGATCTCCCAGTGAGTGTCCACAGAAGAATGGGGATTTGAGGTTCCACTCTGAAACGCTAAACTAGAGGTGTCAAACTCATTTGTTACGAGGGCCAGACCTGACATAAATGTAACTTTGTTGGGCTGGGACATGTGTGCCATAAATGTAATGCCAGGTACCGGAGATAGAAACTGTATAAAGGACAGCAGCTGGTAAGCTCCAAGTTGGTGTATCCTCACTGCAAGGCCCCATGGGCTGGGAGGGGGGGTGCAGAAGAAAACCCACAGAGGCAGACTGGAGAGGCAGCAGTGCAGTGTTGGGCAGATGTTCCCATGATGCTTGACTGCTGCAGATGAGGTTGTGCTGCTGTGCTGAAGCCCACTCCCCCCCCCCCAGCCCCTTCCTTCCTTGCCTCAGTTGCTTGCGGGCCGCATAAGAGCCCTGGATGGGCCATGGGCCTTATGTTTGACACCCTTGCACTAAAGACTGCATTACACTAGCTCTTGAATAGCTGTAAGCAGTAAGTTGAGGGTGAGTCTTGCAGTTCAAGTGGTATCAAGTTACATGGTGGTCGCTGCCAGGCCTGGCCGTAATAAGTCCTCCCTTGAAGTCCAAAACAGTCTTTGAAAGGTCCCTCCCCCTCCCCCACCCCCTGCCTTTTACTGACAGAAATCAAGCCTAGAATGCTGGCCAGCTATTGTGGTTGCATAGCAACAGCTACTGGGGGGCATCTGCTTATCAAAGCTACAGGTACTCCTTTTTCATTTTGGGTTTCTTAACCCCCCAATGTATTTTTTTAAAAAAAAAGATTTCAGGTTTTTCTGCAAACCTGAGGCATTTTTCAGGTTTGTTGAAAGATCCTTCTTTGCCCTTCACAGGTCCAGTCTCCAGATTTAGGAATCCTCAGATTTGGACAACTGAGGTAGATGATGATGATGATATAGGACATGGTGACTGTTTATTGTTGGTAAATATGGGAGGGGGAATGGCTTGCATGGCTGGGTGAGTGGGAGAGTGTGTGAGAAACGGTGTTTTGCATGTGGAGTATGATTAAGAGGTGTGGTCTGTAGGCTGGTTTTCGTGAATGGAGACAGAACAACTGATTCAGAAACTAGAGTGTGCCTGTGTCTATATGGAGTCACCCTTTCAGTTAGAGTCTGTGATAGTATTTGTGTGAATATTCTGACAGACCTTGAGTGTGTGAACATTTATGTCTGCCAACCAAATATATTTATTGTTTAAACTGTTACTTTTTTATTAGTTTTTTATTAGTTTATTATTAGTTATTAGTTTATTAGGGGTGTGCATTCAGCTATAGCCGAACCAAAAACATACCACAGATCAGAGATCTGTATTCAGCTACCAGTATAGTGAACCCGAAAAGCTGATATTTTCCGACTTTTTTCAAGTTCTTTTTGTTATACCAAAAAAAAAGGACTCAATTAAACATAACAGCCTGAGCCAACTGTCAGCTGTTAGTTTTAAATGCTTTCCCTTGTCAATTTCACTCTCAGCTGATTAGCGGGGAGTGAAATTGACAGGGAGATCTGTAGAGGCTACCAGTGGGAAAGAAGGCATTTTAACATGCCTCCTTTCCCTCTGGTGGTGTAAATCACCCCTGAATATATTTGGCAATACCGAATGTTTCCTGAATCTGAATACCTTACCGATATTGGACTGGGGAAATTTGGCATTAACCAATATTTTTCGGGTCTGATTTACCTGAAGCTGAAAATACCAGCTTTTTTTTTTTTTTTTTGCACACCCCAACATTTTATCCAAGGAGCTGCGGTGGCTCAAGTGGTTAAGACGCTGAACTGCAGGCTGTGGAATGTCAGTAGTTCAGCAGTTCGAGACTCGAGTTACCGCATGATGGAGTGAGCTCCCGTCTCTAGTTCCAACTCCTACCAACCTAAGAGTTTGAAAGCAAGAAATTGCAAGTAGATAAATAGGTACCACTTCGGTGGGAAGGTAACAGTGTTCCGTGCCGGCCACATGACCACGGAAACATCTTCAGACAGCGCTGGCTCTTCGGCTTGGAAACAGAGATGAGCACCGCAACCCTACAGTCAGACTCGACTGGATTTTGAGCAAGGGAACCTTTTCCTTTTTTTTACATCTTATCCACACTTTACATTTTATTCCTTAACTTTTCCAGTTACAGGTGTCTGTAAAACAAAACTTTGTTAAATCTTAAAGTTTCCTTGCGAGTGTTGTGTGAAGCATATGAACAGTGGCAATGGTTTAAACAGTTTTAGAAGAGTTGAAGACTCCACCAGGGAATAGTATATCCTGGAGGAAATCCCTGGGTTCCCAGTGGGAAAAAGATGGGGTGTAGATGAAGTAAATAAGGATACAAAGGGGCCCCCGGGACAGGATTGCTAACCCAGAGGTTAAGTGCCAGTAAGCTAGGTCCAAGAAGGGGGGTAATAGGGACAATCACTAAGTGTCCAGTATCCCACAAAGGACAAGCTGTACAGTCACGGATGGTGGTCAGCTGGGGTGGGAACTTCCTGAAATAAGAAAGGGATTCTGCGCAGCTGTAAGTGAAAGGCAGAAATCCTCCTCCTGAGCTGAGAGAGAGGAAGAAGGTTTGGGCGCTTGTTGTACCTTGGTCATCAAGGTGCGTAAATTTGATCAGATCATGTCCAAAATCTTATGGTTCTGCTGCCTATAATTTACAGTGCATCATTTTACTAATGTGACAGAAGCAATAGGCTGCCTACAGCTGATTGATTTATCATTATGGGGACTTTCAGGAAAGCAAAAGAGTATGTCGTGACAGAGGGGGAAATGAGGTGCCTCCCACTAGTCCATGAAGGTCCCCCACTTGTTTGCACCTAATCCAGAGAACATCACTGAACACTATTGAATTACGTCTCTTAGCATTGATGGTATTTGAACATTCTTAACTGTTGCTAAACCTTGTGCCACTTGTTTAAGTCTGCAATATGTTGTACTGGCCAAAGTGTTTGTCTCTGATCAGGGAGACCCCGGACTCTGACTGGAGAGTTGTGCTAGTTGCTCCCTCTCTTGGCCTTCACTACCTCAAAGTGGGGGTTCTTCGTAGGAAAAACGGGAGGCAAGGAGCACGTATTGCCCTCTGAGCTCTTTGCGTGAAGGGGTAAAACAATGAGTCAGTAAATAGAAATGCACTGATTGTCGAAAAACCATCTGCAGTGACTTCAGCTATTTTCAACATGCCTGGTAATGATTGTAAAATACATTTTGCAAAAAAAGGAGAAAACGACTTGGGGGAAATAACACTTTTTTCTTAAATCAGCCTTTTAAAAAAAATGCAAGGCAAAAGGTTTTTCATTGGGGGGAAAAGTGCAACACGGTAAGGCAACGGAAGACTCCCATTTCCATTTAAGGTCTCCTGCTTCTGTGCCTCCTTCCCCTTCCTAGTCAAGTAAAAGAGAAAATACAATTAAATTATTTAGTGCGTGAAATAGATTCACTTGTCAAAGCCCACATAATACAAAGCACACCTTGGGGGAGTTTAAGAAAAAGAATGTCTAATTTCTTTCATGTTGTTTAAGGTAATGGGAAAGTGTTTCTTCCTGACCCCTTAAAGCACATTCTTCCTTGGGCCAGGACAGGTGTATCGCTGGTGATTGCTTAACCGTGGTTAATCAAATGGAACTGGGTCACGGGATTGCAGCCTTTCATCCCAACCCCTGCCTGGCATATTCCCTGTGAACTATTACTGGGTCCTTGTTTCACCAGGATCTGAAACCACAGTTCCAGTCTCAGATCCTGAGGAGTGATAATCTCAGCTAGTTGTTTTCAGAGCTAGTATCAATGCCAGCATAATGCTCATTCATGTTTATTCTGGGCAGGGGACCTTGTACTCCAGAAGGGGAGAGAGTACGCAGTGCCCAGTGCACATCCAGTTGCTTAACCATGTTTAAGTGATCACCAGCATGATGTCTTCAACTCTGCACCAGCCATTTGAAATACTAAGACAAATCCTATGCACACGAACCATCTAAAAACTAATTTCAAGAAATCAGCAATGGTTTTTAAGTTGTAATAGCATTCTAGAAGTTTAGCTAAAACTGGGGATACCTTAAATTTTTCATCCTTCTCTTCTTAATTCAGGCCTCCATGAGTTATAGCGGAGAATAATGATATTAGTTGGTTTAAAAAGAAGTCTTAGCAGGTGTCTTGAACACTTTCCCATGTTTCTAAACCCACATACTGTATTTGTCCTTCCGTAGTAACTATTAGGTTTTCTCATCCTTGAGCAGCAGAATTCTGGTTTTAAAAAATCAATTTGGGTATTTGTGTTGTGGTCAGTGCCAGGTCTGTGGACACCAGTCAGTAGTCTCAGTCAGAAGCTCTGGGGTTTTTTCACCCAAGGGTGGTGTTTTTGCCTGCCCTGCATCATGGTTTTTGTAGTATTAAAACTTCACAAACAGTTCTTCTCAACTGTGCCTGTTTTTCCAACAGGCTTTTGATCACATAGCTTAAACTTTTTTGGGGGGGAAACCTCCTCATTTACTCATTACTGACTACTCACAGAGAGGAGGGTGGGAGTTAGAGAAGCTGGGGGCATTTGAGGCCAAGGGCCAGCTCCATCATCATCACAGGAATAATGCACTAGCATCCTTTTTACTACAATTTTTCCCTTACCCATCTCCTTAGCCCTTTATTTAAGAAAGACAATGAATGTGGAGTGTGGGAGAGCATGACCATGATGACAGACTCTGGCTCCAACTTCGGTATGTCCATCAGAACGCCTGCAAAAGATTTGATGCACATACTGGGTCCCTGAGAGCGAGTGTAGGCGCTTTATAGGCATTCCAAGCAATGCTGTTTGCTGCCACAATCCTGCTAACCCCTCTCCCACGCACATTTATTATCCCCTTTTGGACATCTGAGATAGGCTAAGGGTCTTCTCTTATTTTCATTGCCTGTTTCAGGGCTTCTGCCATGCTCCATACAGTAGCTAATAGTTTCCAAGCAATAAAAAAGGTCATCCTTCTTCCCACCCCCAGGAAGATTCTACACTGGCACTATGGGAATTTAGTGTCTATACAGAGGTTAATGTGTGCTCCCACAATACCAATTCTTCCTGAAAACTGAACTCAGTGCTAGTCTCAAGTCAGGGAGCTGGAAATTCTTTGCTCTCATAAAGGAAAATATTTCACTGTTTATAGCTACTGCCTGACCTGGCTTTCCATGAGATGTTTGGCTTCCATTTCCTACACAATCCTGTAAAGGAGCAGAGTCCTCATGGGCAGGCTCAGCCACTCCCAAGTCCAGCTATCTGGGGGGGGGGGGATCCATTTTGATTGCATTTGATTGTAATGAATAATAGACTCTCCCCTTCTCCACATGCCTTACATTATTTAACTATTTATACAGAGCATTTCTACCAGTATTAGTACCCATGAAAACTTGTGAACTATCAAGACAGTTTAAAACAAAGGATTGCAATTACTGTTTTAAAAGGCACCCCCTCCTCCCCCCAAAAAACAACAACCCTCCACAGAGCTGT
The DNA here is from genome assembly GCF_001447785.1 of Gekko japonicus. Lineage (NCBI taxonomy): Eukaryota > Metazoa > Chordata > Lepidosauria > Squamata > Gekkonidae > Gekko > Gekko japonicus. The sequence goes on from NW_015169176.1 coordinate 277,292, forward strand.
GATGAAGCCAAGGTGCCCCTTGTCACAGTCCTCACCCCAGTCCTAAGATGGTCCTGCTGCTTGTATGATCTCTTCAGAGCTGCTGTGAGCCTCTCAGTGTGATGTCATTGCTGCAAGTGCTCTAGGGTTGGCAGCTCTATGGAATTAATCCTTTGCAATCATCTAAGCCCATTGAAATCAGTGTAACTATGCAGGGTTGCACTGCTGATCTTTGCCATCTGAGACGTAGGGGGAAAAATTGAAAATGGAAAGCACATTTCATAGACACAAAATAAAGTGTTTGGAAAGGTACCGTTACAACAGGACTAGAAGCTTATTTCAATATTATTATTGTAGTTATTGTTATTATTCATAGTTTAATGACTTAATAATTAATAGCTTACTGCATGCAAACAAAACATATAAACTGTAAGTATATACTTGAAAATACTGTAGATGCCTATAACATGCATAAGAATTATCTATGTATTATTAGCCACATGTAGCCCCCATCTGCAGATAGCTAAATCTATGGATCAGGGCCACACAGAAGCTAAACAGATTTTTCAGCAAACTTGGGGCACTCCCCAGGTTTGCATAAACATCTGAGAACTTTTTTAAAAATACACAGCAGGGTTAAATCCCCTGAAAAATAAAGTAGCATTGTCTGCACATACACAGAGTATACACTTACCTCAGGTGGTAGGCGGTGGTGGCGCTGGGGAACAATGATGGGTCTGGCAGTGGTGGTGGCTGCACAGCCTGAGAGCCATGCTGGGCATGCTGCCATCAGCGGTGCAGCCAGGAGTCATACCAGGCTCGCTGGCGGCAGAGAGTCGTGAGTTCAGCAGAGCAGCCCGAGGCTCTGCACAGGGCTTGGTGGCAGCACAACCTGGGAGCCCCACTGGGCTCGGCAGTGGTGGCACAGCCCAGGGAGAGCCTGGGAGCTGTGTTGGGCCTAGCAGCAGCTGGCAAAAAACCTGGGTGCCTCACCAGGCTGAGCAACAGCAGCCCTTTAGCCCAGGGCTCCACACTGAGCCCAGCAGTGGTGGGAGAACATGGGGGCCAGGCCTGGCAATGGCTGCCAACAAACCGAGGGCTCCACCCTGGACCTGGTGGTGGCTACCAGAAAGCTCAGGAGCTGTGCTGGGCTTGGCAAGAGAGTGGGGGGGGGGTAGATGGGATCCCTGCCGTAAGACTCCCAGACCCCCACTTGTAATTCTCTAATAGCGTAGTTTGTCTTGCATGGAAAATCTTCATTCTGTACAGTTTCAGTGAGTAAACCTTGGTTTTATTCATTCATTTCCAAGGAGAAAATATCTCACAGGCAACCCTAGGAACCACAACAAGTCAGGGTTTCAGTCCCAAATACATTCCATTGTGTGTTTGGTGTGGTGGTTAAGTGCGCGAACTCTAATCAGGGAGAACCAGGTTTGATTCCCCACTCCTCCACTTGCACCTGGCTGGATGACCTTGGGCAAGCCGTAGTTCTGATAAGAGCTATTCTTGAAAAAGAACAGTTTCTCTCAGAGCTCTCTCAGCCCTGCCTACCTCACAGTGTGTCTGTTGTGGGGAGGGGAAGGAAAAGGAGTTTGTAAGCCGTTCTGAGACACCTTTGGGTAGTGAAGGGCGGGGTATAAATCCATTCTCCTCCTCCTCCTCCTCCTCCTCCTTCTTTTAATAAAATGAATTGCTATTTCATCGAGCTGCGTAAATTGTATGACCTCCTTAACTTTCCAGAAGAGGGGGGGAGCGTTACTGTCCAGTTCCAGTCAATTGATCTAAACAAAACATTGTCTTTTTTGCATCAGTACTTTAAGGCAACTCATTTCCTTCTAGCTTTAACAGTGGGCTTGCTCCAGTGTGCTGCTTTCATATTAAAGGTTCAGTCGGCATTTAAGAATTCTGAAATTATGTAAAACGTGGACTCTGTTAAAATGATTCTCGTGTCCGTGGAGACATCATAGAACTTTTCAAATGTATCCATTCTGAATTGTTATAAGGAGTGTTCCCTCTAAGCTGAGTTGGTGTGAGCTAGCTCACAGTTTTTTAGCCTCCGACTCACACATTTTTGCCTTAGCTCAGGAAGGAGGGCTCCAGAACAAACTAATTTATGCAGTAGCCAAATCGCTCACTCACAACTTTAATGCCAGTAGCTCACCAAGTAGAATTTTTGCTCACAAGACTCCACAGCTTAGAGGGAGCATTGGTCATAAGCCCACCAGACACTTAGCTGAGAAGCTGAATTCCCTTGCAGTTCTTTCTTTGAAGCATAATGTCATTTATCTTGGAAACCCAAGCTAATCTGACCATTTCACTTCTTTTAGGGGCCTGTCTGGTCACTGCTCTACACTTATTTTTGCTAAAAAATAGTTGATTAGTAGTGTTGTAACACTGTTTGTAACTCTTACTCTGTACTGTAGGTTTGGTGCTACATGGATCCACCCAACCAACAGTCTTATTGCACCAGTTTGGTAATATTAATTGGTCAATCTTTGGTTACATGCTTCTGTATATATTTTGTGTGTGTTGTGTCTATAAGCTTGTCAGTCAAACTTTTCTGAATCATCTACCTTCAGGGCATCATTCCTGTTTGGTCCTCTTTGTTGTGCCCAGTCAGCTTTTCCAGAGATCGAGTGTGTGTCTTTGTGGTTCCTTCTTTCTTTGCGTCCATATACATTGAATGACTTGAGAAAAATTGGTCTGCCCTGCATGGTCAGTAAAAGAGGAGGAGGAGGAGGAGGAGATTGGATTTATACCTACCCTTTACTACCAAAAGGAATCTCATAGCAGTTTACAATCTCTTTTCCCTTCCCCTCCCCATTACAGACACCCTGTGAGGTAGGTGGTGCTGAGACAGCACTGACTGAGAAACTGCCCTTGAGAGAACAGCTCTGAAAGAACTTGTAACTGACCCAAGGTCACACCAGCAGCTGCATGTGGAGGAGTGGGGAGTCAAACCTGGTTCGCCCAGATTAGAGTCCGTGCCCCTAACCACTACACCAAACTGGCTCTCAGTGGTTTGGTTGGCCATATGCATTCACCCCACACACGCACGTGCCTCATTTACAAAATAAACATGTAAGAATTCACAATATCTGCTCAATTGTACACTTCCCTGGTACCTAAACAATGTGATAAACGAACCAAATGCATAAAATGAAGTGTGTATTAAATTAAAATAAAATCGACTAATGGGCAGTAACATTTGTCCCAAACATTTGCCTGCAAAACTGCTGGTCATTTTCCCACGCAGAACTAATTTCTCCCATATTATTTAATTAGGGAGATGTCAAGGCAGTCTGTGCTGTAAGTATCTAGGAGTCAAAACAAATTTCCAGGTGTTTCACATCAAGCTGCCAGGTTACAGATGTGAATATAGCTTCACAAGAAGACCTTAGTTGGTATCTGATAGAGAGCAAACTCTTTCTTCAACAGGAAGCAATTTCAGAAAATTGCAGGAGCTGAAGGAAGATTTGCAAAAGGTGGCAGCTGCTGCTTAGTATCTAGTGGCTGAGAATACGCTTGTACACGAGGGTCACTTTGCAGATGGCCCTGGGTATGAAAACCATGTGTACAAGAGCAACATCAGAAAAAGTCTTTGCTTTGCCATTCACAGCTATGAATTTATTTATTTATTTGTGACTCTTTCTTTACTGGAGACCTGGATCATAGCAAGGCCTGTACATTGTTTTTGGTGGTTACACAGGATCCTGAAACTCTCCCTTATGACTATTTTTTTCCTTTTCTTCCCAGTGTTTGGTCAATACACCAGGCAGAAAGAGTGACTGCCTTGATTTCTTCTCGTTTTCTCATTTTTTAAAAAAAATTTTTTTCCTGTGACTATGATGACTTGTGCGAGCTGTGTAGGAGCGGACTCTAATCTAGGAGAACCGGATTTGATTCTCCACGCCTCCACTTGCACCTGCTGGATGACCTTTGGCAAGCCATAGTTCTGTCAGAAGTGTTCTTGAAAAAGAGCAGTTTCTGTCAGAGCTCTCTGTTGTGGGGAAGGGAAAGAAGTTTGTAAGCCACTCCGAGTGAAGCGCGGGTATAAATCCAATCTCCTTCTCTTCCTCTTCTTCTTCTTCAGCTCCCAGATGTCTACAGTAGTGGTCCAGTGGCTGAATCACAATGGCAGGGTCCAGTTGCATGGGTCTTCTCTACATAACTGGAGCGTCCTTCCTGGTTAAGCCGGGGATCGTGGCTTTGCATGCAGGAGATCCCACTTAAAATGACCAGGCAATTAAAAGGTGTCTCCAGTTAAAAGGACCCGGCAGTAGGTGATGTGAAAAACCACCACCTGAGACCCTGAAGAGTCACTGCCAGTCTGAGTAGACAATAGTGACCTTGATAGACCAGTGGTCTGATAAGGCAGTGTCAGGCACTCAGTGTGCCAGTTCCGTGATAAGGACCCATGAAGGCCCTATCCGTTCATGGAGCAGAATGGGGTAGTAGTATCCTGAGCTGGAAGATTAGGCTTTATCCATTTCGGTTGCAAGAAAGCATTTTTTTAGTTCTCTTCCATTTTAGAAAAGCACTTCATGTTAAGCAAAAAAGCCAGCATGCCAGGGATAAAGAATATAGCCAAGGCTGTTCCCTGATGTGATGGTCTGCTGTCCTTTCCCCATATTCATAAGAGCTCTGCATGGTCAGCAGATTCTGTGGTGTTGGAAAGTGTCATCAGGTCATAGCTGACGTATGGTGATCACTTAGAATTTTCAGTGCAAGAGACATTCAGAAATGGTTTGCCATTGTCCTGACCTGGATAGCCCAGGCAAGCCCGATCTCGTCAGATCTTGGAAGCTAAGCAAGGTCGACTCTGGCGAGAACTTGGATGGGAGACCTCTTTGGAATACCAAAAGCCTGGAGGGCAGGGGCAGGCTTTATTCAGCCACCTCTCTGAATATCCTCCAGGCCCCCAGTAGGGGTCAGTCACCAGAGGTCACCATGACTTCCAGGTGTACACACAGTCTTTCACTAGAGGTCGCCGTGACTTCCACGTGCGCACGCGCACACACACACACATATGAGAAATACAAAAAAATACCAGAAAAGAAAAGGTTTGCCATTGCCTGCCTCCATGTCACAATCCTGGTATTCCTTGAAGTCTCCCATCCAAATATTAGCCAGGGCCAACCCTGCTTAGCTTCCAGAATCTGACGAGACAGTCTTGCCTGGGCTATCCAGATCTATGAAGCATGGTTAATACATAGAGGTAATCTCAGTTTTGCCGTGTTTCAGAGACAAAGGGGTGAACCAGCTAAGGACAGAATGAACTTTAATTCTCCTGTTAAACTTGAGAGATTGTTGGAATTCCAAGTAAACCATATCATTAATCACAGAATTCCACATCAGAATTTGATGACAAAAAGATTCAATGTTGGTGAGATAAGCCATAAAAACCATATCATTAATTCCTAGAAATGTGTTTAAAATTAGCAGAAAGTGTTTTCTCCATTACATATTCCCCCCAGCATTCATGATGAGATACTGTAATTCGTTTTAATGAGCTAACCAGTTAAAAAGCAAACCAAAAGACTTATAAAGGACCTCAGTTGGTAGCCCAGAATGTGTAGTTCTTCAGCTTTCAGTTTGCTCTTGCTGTTATATGTGCCTTGAAAGACTTACTTAAAAATCTAACAAGCTTTTAAGAAACAGAAAAATGCCTTTGTATCCTCCATTACAGCAGTCCTCAGCTTCCAAACTCTTGAGTGTGTCTGAATCTACTGTCACATACAGTGCATTGTTAAGAATCTTTCTTCAGCCAAGAAATGATTCTGATAATCCAAAGCAGCTGTTATCAAGCGTGTCACTAAACTGTCTTGTTTTTAGGGACACACTTCAGTTCCTTGCCATGAGAGAAGTCTTGAAGCTAACCACAATGAAGTCTCAATAACAATTCATTTCCAGAACATCCGGGTTTATGCTTTAGAGAGTGGGAAAGAAATTTATCTAGATTGATTTCTCCAGGCAACTAATCCAATCGCCTGCACAGGTTGAGGCAGGGAACATAAACAAGAAAATATCTACACGCACATAATGTTCAACGATGTGCCTCCATATAAAGATTATAAATCCTCCTTTGGCACTTTGAGTATGCCACTTTATGCATATCTACTGCAGGTTGATTTATATATTTAATTTGCACCCAACTGTTCTTTCCATTAGGGATCTGTGACTGGATTTTCCAACATGCTTTCAAAAAGTTGTTGTGAGGGAGCCTGATTCAGACCTGGGGACTGCAGGACTGGGGAAGGAGGATTTCAATCTGGCCCCTGCACTGCTTCCCTAACCACAATAATTACCACCCCGTCTTAGGTTGCAGTTACAAAAAGAAAAACAGATTCAGGCAGGTAGCCATGGCGGTCTGAAGCAACAGAACAAAGTTTGAGTCCAGTGGCACCTTTAAGACCAACAAAGTTTAGTTTGGGGTATAAGCTTTCATGTGCATGCACACTTTATTCAGAAAAACACCCTATCTTGGGCTTTCGTTTTTCCAGGCTGGTGCGAATCGCAAGCTTAAAGACCAGTTTCAGTCTGAAAAATGGGAGGAAAGAAAAGTGTTAACTCCACCATTCCTGCCCTAAAAATGCTGGTGCATGCTTTTTAGAGGGGGGGGGGGGACCGGCTGGAAAATCTAGTCACAGATATTCAGTATAAAAGGGTTGGTCCCCCCCCCTTTTACCGTCAAGTCACAGCTGACTTATGACGACCCCGTGGGGTTTTCAAGATGAGAGATGCCTATCTCAAAACTGGACTTCCTTGGTGGTCTCCCATCCAAGTACTAATCAAAGCCCAACCCTACTTAGCTTCCGAGATCTGGCTAGTCTAGGCAATCCAGGGTGGGTTGGTCATAGGTGATCATAAAATGCCTCCTTATCTCCTTGGTTCCCCAGTAAGTTTCACCTTGCGGAGGAGCAGAAGAAAGTAACACAACAATGAAAGAATGTGGAAGTAGCTGGCCAAATAATTTTTTTGGAAATTTTTATTTAATGAGCAAAACTATGCTCAGACAGTGCCTTGCAGCACAAATTCTCCAATACTCCACTTTCAGCTGCTGGATGACCTTGGGCAAGCCATAGTTCTGATAAGAGCTGTCCCTGAAAAAGAGCAGTTTCTGTCAGAGTTCTCTCAGCCCCACCTACCTCACAGGGTGTCTGTTGTGGGGAGGGGAAGGGAAAGGAGTTTGTAAGCCGCTCTGAGACTCCAAGTGAAGGGCGAGGTATAAATCCAATCTCCTCCTCCTCCTCCTCCTCTTCTTCTTCAAGTGAACACACTAATGCTGTTGTGCAGAGAGTAGAGAAGGAACTGTTGATGCTGCTTATAACTACCTTGTATTGCTGAGTGATTGGTGAGCCAGATGTTGCACAGCTTGGTGAAAGATTTTATGGCATTGTGGAGAAACGTGCTAATAATGTGTATCATGAACAAGCAGAATTTTCGGAAGTCACTTGGGAATGATACATGGAACTTCGTGGCAACTACTGAAAAGATGGAGAATCCATATCTTGAAGGGAGTCACGATCTCCTTGACCTTAACGGAAGAGAGATTGCTCTAGTGTTTGTAGTTACCACTGTGTAGAAGATCAGGAATTTGAGGAGGGAAAATAATACAACTTGTTCATCAGAGAGAAAACTGAGCACGTAGTACCATTGCATGACCCCATTAAGAGATATAGATGTAAGGGTTTAGTTGCCTTTCAATGAAACGTCAAGCAACAGGCAAGTTACAGATGAACAGTTTAAAGGCACTTTGTTCAGCAGTCCCAACGTATCCTTTCAGCCATGCGAAGAGGATGTTGATGAGCTTTTTTAAAGTCATGTCTTTCTTCCTGATCTCCAGGATTGGACATCTCGCATTGTGGTGCTATGGAGTTTTATCCCACGTGTGTGTACAGGGGGAAGAAAATTATCTGGCCTCGTGTGTCAGATATTCTAAACAACATACCTTTAAAGCCCACAGCAGCGGCATCAAATCTAACTTTCTAGTCTGCCTAGATTATGTCTCTTCCTCACGTGCATGGGTATTCCTTCAGCAGAGGTGGTTGGTTATCCTTGACGGGTAGCCCACAGACAATAAGCTCACATCCAGTACAACTAAGTTTTTAGATTCCCCTATAATTGCAGCATGCAAAGAGAACTGATGTGCAGAATGTACACGAACGACATACGGGCGGCCAAGAAATCCGAAAGCGCACATATGCCAGGTAGCTATAGGTCAACAACATCAATAAAATAAGAGTTCTGCTTTTTTGCCAACAAATTATCGGTGAGCAGCTAGTGGAAGGCAAGAACACAACAGTGTCATGACATAATCTCCAGTCCTTTGAAGGTGATGTCTCCTACCTGTCTCTGTACATTTATGGAGTGGTAAACATTAGGATTTTTATACATGTGGCAGATGTAACAGAAACTGGATACACAAAGCTAATGATGAGTTCTGTTGACAGTTGAACTGTCGGTCTCCACAGGAGCAGAAGGTGAGCATCTGTAAGTTTGGGGTAGCTTTTAATATTCCCACTGACTTGCAATATATAGCCTGCAAGTTGGCCAGTGGTCTTGGGCCTGGAAAGTCCACAGCTGTCCCTGTTTCCCCTGGGTCCGCTGGCTGTAACAATACGTCCACTTTTAAATGGACCCCGGTGGCCCTGACTGGGCAGAAAGGCAGCATACAAATTTTGGAAATTAATGATAAAAGGAATAATAAATGGGAGAGGTGAAAGTATGGCCTTGAACATTTGGCATGAATTTCCTGGGCACTTTTGAATTTACATCTTGATGAAGAAGTATCAAGAACCCCCAGTGGCTTTGCTGAATTGTCTCAAGCATCAACAGTGCAGTGGAGCAGCTTTTAACCGGTACAAGAAGGAGTATTGGTGGTTTACCACCCATTCAAGCAACCCTCTTCAACACTCTAAAGGAAGCATACCAGGATAGACATACCTGGATCAAACACTGGTTATGTGTCTGCACTTGCCGTGTCCAAGTGAATGGGCCTGATGCGAGACCAACAGTGGGAGTTAGCAAACTCTGTGGAGAATTTCTCCCCAAAGCAATGACTTGTCATGCTGTGGTTTCAAGAGGACATTTCAGTGTGAACAAGAGAAAGGAGGCCCAGTCAATGAAATGTAAATACCGCAAGAACGGACTACTGTGTACTGGGCTGTGTTTATATATAGTAGTAACGACAACTCCTATTAATATCAAGTAAGATCGTTGTGAACATTTTTATGCTGCATTTGTTAGTGTTCAGCTCAATTAACTGGTGGTATTTTTGGATACAATGAATTTAAAGTAAAATTGGTGGATTCTGGTAAATATGTTTTGATTAACAGCAGTTTTCATGCCTATGTAATACATATTTTGGGCTGAATGAAAATTTTCAAAGATATAGAAGACAACAAATGAGTTCTCTTTTCTATGGAATGGGACAGGAGTATCCATACTGGAGAAAAATCGCCATTTCTGTTCAAAGTTGGGGTTCGCTCCACATTCACAATTGTCTATATCAGATGCAGAGTTTCCACTGAGTTTTATGCATATATCTCAAAAGGAGCAAACCTGGTACAAGTCTCATCAGGAAAGTGATATCTGGATATTTTAAATAAATATGTTGGTGCATATTGCTTCTGAGGTCAGCATTTTGTACACTGTTAAATGGCTTGATAGTGAGGACTTGAATTCTTGGAAGCTCAGAACTTGGCACAAGTCCCCTGTTCCCAGAAACAGCGGAGAGTGCTCACACCCTCAGTTCCTTTAGCCTTCCAGGGACCTACATTGCTCATGTCCTGGTGATAGGGTTGCTGACTCCAGGTTGGGAAATTCCTGGAGATTTGGGGTAGAGTCCGGGGAGGGTGGTGTTCGGGGAGGGGAGAAAGACCAGGAGGGGTGTAATGCTATAGTGTCCATCCTCCAAAGCAGCCATCTTCTCTGAACGATCTAATTTCCAGAGGAGGTGTAATTCTGGGAACTCTCCAGGCCTCATCTGGAGATTGACAACTCTACCCAGTGAGCATATTTCCCTCTGACATGCAGCAAGAAAAGTTGTGACACCTTCGTCTTTGTTATGCACTCCTCGTACCATTCTAGGCCCAATCCTACGTCTCTAAAATAATCTGTCTACATGCCTTCGGTGAGGACCAACTGGACACACACACCCCATATTCTGCACCAGCCACTAAACCTCTTCTTGGCAATAGCTTCCATACAGTCAACTGGATTCCCATGCTGTTGGCTAAGATCTGGTTTATGACCTTGGCTCTGAATACTGCATGACAACCTGCTAACGGGACTGTTGCCCTGGTTATCCAATGATATTTTTCCCCATGCAGAATTCTGTACTCGTCCAGCTGGTGGATGCCGTCTCCTGACAAGAGAAAGTCTTCATTTCCCTTAACTGCATATTTAAAGTTCCTTAAGTAAGATTGCATAGGTTCTGCCCATGCATCATAGCTAGTTTCTGGAACTGTCTTATTATTTTTTAGACTTTCCCTCTGAGATGTGACCCTGTTTAGCTTGCGCGCTCTGACATAGTTACTGCTCAAAGCATCGAGACTAAATGCCAGAGAGCACTCAAAGGAAAAAAGTGCTATTTTCTGAATCACTTATAACTACATGTAGCAGGGGTGGGGGGGGAGATGTTCTTTGAATATCTGAAGTTAGGTTAGAAGTCATTTCAATTAAGGAGCGGAGGTACCCAGCCGCACTGTTAAAACGCTTCTCTAGCTATGTACCGGTTTTGCACTTTCTGCTCTTGAAGTATTTCTGAGGCTCAATTAATGGAACGAAAAATGAATACAGGCATAAGCCAAGTATGCTTTTTTTTAACCCGTGTAAAACATGGTGTTCTGTGTATGGCTGCTGCTATCCTTTTTGATCAGAATTCCGGTTGCAGTTGACAACAGAGTACAGCTTTCTTTCAGCTGTTTGTAACACTTCTAAGTTAATGTAAAATGGAAGGTTTTTAGGTTTATTTGTTCGCATAATGCACCTTTCCCCCCAGTAAAAATTCAAGATGGTTTTAAAAGTATAAAGGGGGGGAGCATGTAGTAATACCATAATATCTAAACCACATACTTATTTGTGTCTACTGAGCCATATTAGTTGGGCTATGGTTTCCGGATTTGTCCAGTTCCTTTCTAAGAGTACCACCAGTCATTAGCAATTTGTTGTTGTTTTTCTGCTTATTTAAGAATTTGGAGAGTTCAGGTGTTCAGATATTCCTAGTTTCCAAGGGAGGGACAAAACCTGTGTGGGACAGAGCTGTGGTGTAGTCCCTTCCTGGGGCTTATAACATTTCCATTGCAGCTTCTCCTACACTGTGAAGGCAACATCAGAAGAGGCTCACAACCATGAAACTGTTCTGTTATGGAGCATATTATTCCACCTAGAACAAGAAATGTCAGTGTCTCTAGACTGCCAGGATTGCGTGGATCATAAGGAATACTCCTCTTTTTCTGAATTTTCTAAATTCAGCTGACCTGGTTGTAGCAGTCCATGCTACCATAACCTCTAGGGTGGATTACTGTAATGTACTGTAGGGTACGCTGTCCTTGGAGACAACAGAAGAGCTTCAGCTGATCCCCATGCAGCCGCATATTTGACCGAGTTAGGCTCATATCACGTGAGATCAGTTTGAAACAACTTCACTGGTTGCTTGATCTGCTTTTGAGTTCAGTTCAAGGGTTATTATAATTAAAATTCTTCACAACCCTGGATCACACATACCTCAAGCACCACTTCTCCTCGTATGACCAAATGCATGTGATGTAGACCAACCCACCAAATTTTCTTAACTGTTCTGTTTGTTCTACTGATCTCGTTGACCCTGGTAAGATCGGTCAGTTCCCAAAGTCTTTTTCAGGATCTCTTGATTTCTGATTTTTTTTTAATTCGATACCAATGAGTTTTGAATTTCTGGAATTTTGGTATTGTTAAGTTTTGACTGTTGGCATATCAGTATAGTTTTTGATATGGGTGAGTTTTCTGAACCCTTTGTACCTACACCCCAGTGTGATATACTGGTTAGAGTGTCACACTAGGATCTGGAAGACCCAGGTTCAAATCCCCACTCTGCCATGGAAGGTTGCTGGATGACCTCGGGCCAGTCCCACACTGTCAGCCTCCTAACTCTCACAGGATTGTTTTCAGGATAAAATGGAAGAAGGGAGAATGGTTTAAGCAGGTTTTGGTTCCAGTTGAGGAGAAAGGTGGAGAATAAATGAAAAATAAATTAGAGTAATAACATTGCCAGGTCCCTGCCGGCAGGGGCTCCAATCCTCTGTCCGGGAGTCTTCGCCATGCACCCGGAAGTGACATCATTGCACTGGACACGTCATGCAGGGGATGTTCTAGCGTCTGGGCAAAAACACTATAGTCACTATAGAATTTTTACCCAAGTGCTAGAGCGCCTCTGCAACATGGCCAGTGTGACGACGACATCTTCACATTGGGCACGCCAGAACTCTTTGGAGGTGGGGCTTCCCCCACTGGCCAGCTAGGCGGCAGCGGATTGGGGCCCGTGAAAGCAGGGGAAACCCCACCCCCATCAGGGGGATGGCAACTTTATAGAGTAATGAGCTGTATGTATTGTTTTAACAAGAGTTAAAACAAAGCCTATTTTATTGAACCCACCGAGTGCACTAATAGCAGATATATTGTTTCAGAAGTTAAAGTCTTTCTGTTTTAAATGTGAATCAGTAAACATTCCATTCCTGTTGTTTTCTTTGTTATTTTCCTTTCATTCCTGTTATTTTCTACACGTCCAGCAACTGACTCAAGTATCCCAAAAATCATGTGAAAAACTAAGTATGAGCAACTCATACTTTGAACTATGGAAGGAAGGAAAATTCTTGAATATTTATTAAAATATTTATTTACCCCTTTCCCTCACACACTGTACCCAAGGGCGGTTCACAAAATGTGATTAAACACACAGCAGTTAAAATCATAGGAGCGGTGTGCTTATGCAGAAACATAGCAATGAATTAAAATAATAGAACAGCTATCCCAACCATAATCCATACAGGAAGCTAAAACACAACTCAGTCAAAAGCCTTCAAAACAGCAGAGTTTTACAGGTTCTTCAGAATGCACCTAAGAAGGTAGTAGATTTTGGTAGCCCGTTGCTGAGAACTGGAGAAGCAACTGAGAGTTCTCTGGGATGGGTCGTCTTGGAATGAAACTGTCTTTCTGTGGGGAGTGCTTAGCCTCAACCAGGGCCAGGGATTTTTCTGCCCTGGTCCTGGCCTGGTGGAACATGCTCCCGCTGGAGATCAGGGCCCTGTGGGACCTATTACAGTTCTGCTGGCCTATAAAACAAAGCTGTTCCGCCAGGCCTTTGGGTGAGGTGACGGGGGTCCAATTATTCCATCTGTTGGCCTCCCCTGCTGAAACCTTCCACCTTCAAATGGCCCATTAGGTGAAGGCCCATCGTCTGGTCTATGGCCTGGTGGCTCCAGTTTTTGAGATTACTATACCAAACTGCCATGCCATCTGTTTTAGTTAATAGTTTTAATCTGTTTTAACTATTTATTATGAAAGGTTTATCATGAAATGTCTTAACTCTTATTGTGAAATGTTTTAACCCCTATTGTTGTCATCCGCTCTGAGCCCGCTTGCGGGGAGGGCGGAATACAAGACGAAATAAATAAAATAAAATAATGAAAGAAAGTAACCATTAAGAGAAAGAGAGTTCATGCACACGCTCATATAGGAAAAGGCGATCCTTCAGATATGTGGGATCCAGGTCATAAAAGGCTTTGAAGCTTGAAACCAGCCAGTGCCTCTCAGAATAAACAATATGAAACAGTTGGTTACAACATAAACTGGTACCTCTAATACCTGATTTGGCCTGCAGGGAGAATTGGAGCAGAAAGATTTGGTTAGCAGACAGTCCTGAAGAAAGTCAAATTACTCTCCTCTGTATAGCTCATCAAGTTTCACTTTACCCTAAAAATTTCATCAGGGGAAGATTCAATGGATGCAATTGTGACAGAGGAGGAAGAAATATCACCTTTGCTTCTGAAACTGCCACCATATAGGCTTTCAAAGGAGCTCTGGGGTACATATTCTGCTTCAGCCCAAACCTCCCTCCGACAGCCCTTCCAACGGTCTCCTCACTGTCCTAAATTCCTTCACCTCCTTATTGAGCCAAGGGGCTGGGGCTCTTTTTTGGCAGTGGAGAATTGAGTTAAACTGTCAATTGTTATGGAATCCTGTTTTTCCAGGCCCCAGCTAGGACCTCTGTATAATCACCACTGAGGTTCTCAGAATCCCCTGGAGTATTCTGGGAAACATTTGGACCTCATGAGGTCCATTCTAAATTGTCACCTGCAAACTGTGGGACTGGTTGTGCTTCAACAGATAGTGGTCCAAAGAGTTATAATTCTAACTTCTTTACCAAGTAAATAGAAACTTGCTCAGTACCAAAAAAGAAAAGAAAAAACAGAAATCCAACAGATTACCTTTTTTGTGTGTTGGGCCCATCATAACTGGGGCCAGTCTCATGGTTGCCCTGGAAACTGTAAAGCCCTGAACAGACCCTTGGATTTTATCTTGTTTCTTCTTTATGCGCCTATATCCTGTTGTTCTTTTCCTCTAAATATCACTGGCCAGTGTATTCATGATTCCTACCTGGCATTTGTAGAGCTAGAATATTAAGATGACAGGAAATTGTATGACTGGAGGAAATGGGATTTCATTTTCATCTTTGTTGGCAGGGGGAAGGGGACAAGGAGAATATGGCTGAGATTTATAGGTTTAAAAAACAATACTGGGAATATTAAACTCCTTGATTTACCCAAATCAGTATTACCGTATATACTCGAGTATAAGCTGACCCGAGTATAAGCCGAGACTCCTAATTTTACAACAAAAAACTGGGAAAAAGTATTGACTCGAGTATAAGCCTAGGGTGGGAAATGCGAAATGCAGCAGCTACTGGTAAATTTATGCAATTCAGTATCTAGAGCTTCATATGAAGTCGTTAAACCATGTCGAGCTTTTTTTGCCTTTGGAATCTTTTCCAAGTCAGCTTTCATTTTCCGCCACTCCCTCACTTGTTTTTCGTCAACACAAAATTCCCTACTTGCAATACTGTTATTGCTTTCTTCTGCTCTTGCCACAACCTTAAGTTTGAAACCAGCTTCGTATGACCTGCGTTTTTGTTTTGGTCCAGGATTAGAAGTATTGGGATCCATTTCTAACAGGATAAAAAAAAGAAGACTCTGAAAAGGAATGCCATACCATAGCGGTTTAATTCTCAAAATATACTGTACGCCCTAGTTATAGTTCTTAAAAGAGGTCAATTTACAGTAGAAACTGTATGCGATGCACCCCACGAACTAGCACACAGATGTGGGCAAGTTCTTGCCCAGTACGGCACGGAAAAGGCGCGGAGGAGGACGTCCGCCTCGGTCTCCTCTCTCTGACGTCACTGGTTGCTAGACGCCAATCAGCAGGCGATCTAGCAACCAGTGGAGGCGGGGCGGGCAGCGGCGGCTTCTAGTGTTCTGCTGAGCGGAGGAGGTCTTTTAACTCCGCTGTTATTATTGGCACGTCAGTCTCCGCTCTCCTCTCTCTTACGTCACTGGTTGCTAGACGCCAGTCGGGAGGCGATCTAGCAACCAGTTTAGGCGGGCGGGCTGCAGTGACTAGATCAGTTTAGGCAGGCGGGCTGCAGTGACTACAGGCTGATATCTGGCTGCGGAGCGGCGGCATTTTCTGGGGTCATTTTTTTTCTCACTCGAGTATAAGCCGAGGGGGTGCTTTTTCAGCACAAAAAATGTGCTGAAAAAGTCGGCTTATACTCGAGTATATACGGTATGTTTTCACTGAGAAAACTGAAACAGAAGTAGGCAAGAGATGAACCAATATTAATCTTATATAAAATGGAAGGATTTGGGCTGGTCAGATTAAGGGATGCTGTGAATTTTGCCGTGAAAATGTTCATAGTTGAAGGTGGGAATCAGATGTGAGCCAATCACGTGGTCAGTTTGATTCATGCTGAGCTGCTGAGAATGTCTGCTGAGATGGTTTACATCAGGTACTCCCAGCATGGAGTATGCACAAAGATGCTACCAATTCAAATTTATCCACACCCATCACTAAGGACTACTTAGGTAAACACCAAATTGTTATATTTTATTGAAACATGGCATTTTTGGTGACTGATCTATATGATTTGTGAGTGATTTCACTGCCTGTTTGTTGTGCAATTGTTTGCACAATAGAGACTTAACACTGCAAAGATTGGGGGGGGGGTAGTGGAACCCAATTGGGTTGAGTGAGAATGTGCAAGCACAGAAAGCCTGATTGTACTGCATGGATAGCTATGAATACAGTGAAGCAACCTGCTAAAATACTCATGAACAGATCAACAAACGATTGAACTGATCATTTAAAAAATCAGGTCTCTGTTTATGTGAACCCAGTTTGCAGGTGTTCACAAGCATGCATTGTCAGATTAGTAGGAAGTAACAGCAAGGCAGATTTCATCAGCTGATACACATTAGACCATTTGATGTATTTCCTCACACAAAGACTTTGTCTGGACTCTTGTCTTTGCAGGATGAAGGATCATTCTTCTTTTGACACTGTAGCAATGACATTTTTAAGTCGCATTGCTTGCCACTTGAATTAGGTATGTTGCTGGGGGTGTGCAAAAGCCACAGGACAGATTCTGTTGCCCGTTGCCTTTTGAAGGCCTTAAGGTATCGGATTTCTGCTGAACCTTCATGACCCAGTTCTGTTTGCTTCCAGTTTTCTCTCTTGGTTTTTCATTCAGCACCTCATATGCATGCTTTCGTGCATTCATATTTTGTTTTGTCTTGCATGATCTGGCCACTGTAGTACATCTAGATTAGATTACTGCAGTGTGCCGTGTGTGGGGCTGCCCTTGGAAAACGTTCGGAAATTTCAATTGGCACAGGATGGTGCCGCAAGGATGCTGACTGGAGTGAGTTACAGGGTCCATATCAGTCCAGTCTTGTTCCTTCTACACTCATTCCCAATTTGTTTCTGGGCACAATTCAAGGTGCTGGTGCTGACATTTAAAGCCCTATATGATTTGGGACCAACATACCTGAAGGGCTGCCTACTCCCTTATGAACCTACCTGATCACTGTGGTCATCTTCAGAAAGTCTGCATTGAGTGCCCCTGCCTTCTGAGATTAGGTAGATCGCAACCCAGGAAAGGGCCTTCTCAGCAGTGGCACCAGCAGTGGCAACTCTCTTCCAAGGGAAATTCGCCTGTCCCCTTGTGTGGCCGTCTTCTGCCAGTGGGGGAAGATTTTCTTGTTTTGCTTGGCCAGCATTCCTTCTGGGATCTCTCTTTCCTCCCCAATGTTTTAACTGTTTTCATTTTTTTGTACTGATTTTAAGCTTTATTTTTAACTTGTTTTAATGATGTATTTGTGTGTTGGTTTTGATGGCTTTTGAGATGATATTTTAGTTTGCATCTTTTAATTTGTTAGCCACCTTGGTGACCCAATGGGGGTAGAAAAGTGGGGTAAAAATCTTGTTAATAAGACAAGTAAATAAAATGTTGCTTCTGTTAAAGCTGCTTTGTTTCTTTAGCAGAATACAAGGGGTAAAGTTTCTATGGGTGTTTGGTACAATAAGTGATGTGACTTGTATGAGGTGGTTTGACATAAATGGGTTAACTTTTTTTAAAAAATATGGAATGCTGGTTGTGGTGGAGATGAAAGCACTGATGTTTCATTGGAAAACGTGAGGCAGAATTGACAAAAGCCGTGCAGATTTTAGCGGAACGGCCTGCAATTTCAGAACAATATTCTGATTTGATGTAATTACCTATTTTGACCTGAATTATGCTAACAATTTGCCAGCAACCCTATATGTTTTTATTGGTTGCCTGCCTGATGTCAACCATTTGCATCATTATACTGCTTTTCAAACAGTTTTGCTTGTTTGGCAATTTTTTGGGCTCTTGGCCACGGGCATATAGCTAGATGAAGGAAGGGAGGGTGCCTAGAGTTACTTTTCGTACACTGTCCTCCAGCTACGGATTTGATGTGCAAATGCTCATAATGAACAGGTTGGGATCACTTGCTGTGTAGACAGGCAGAACAGAGAAAAGAGCTCAGTTAAGTGGCGACATTATTTACAAATTGGTCAGAGATTTGCAGCATTTATCAATACGTTTTCATTCTTCTCGTTCAATGATTTTTTCTTTCAGTTACTGTAGCATCCTGTGCAACTCTTTAAAATATCTGCTTGTGTGTTTCTGAATATTCAGTCTAGAAGAGTCTGAGAATTTTGTTGTACTGTGGTGCTTTCACAAAGTTTGTTGGGGAAGCCTGTAAAAGGTTGGATCCAGCTCAGCATTTCCATGGGCCAGGACTTTCACCCACAGAGTGCTGCTCAAAATGCCCTCCAAGCCCTTTGCCCAGGGTGGAGCCCCTCTCCCGAAGCATACCATTTCAGGGGACGTTTTGTTGTTCCCACAAGAGGTGGAAGCCAAGTGAGTCTTACTAGACAAGCAGAAGTCCTTCCTGTGGAAATGCTGTGCTGGATCCAATCCAGTGAGTACAGGCCTCATTGAAAACAATCCCCAGATTATAAAACAATTATTTAAATAAATTTAAATAAATAAAAAATAAATTTAAATAACAAAAGGTAAAACCGCATAGACACACACACATGCACCATAAGATAGCAAACAAACAAAAGGATTTGTGACTCAATGCACTGGCTACACGTTAGTATGGTTTGTTTTGGTGAGATGTTCATGCATATAATTGTTTTCCAGAATATATTATTATGCCCTCGAAATCCTTATTCATACATGAAGCATGTTAAAATGCAGCATCTAACAGACGTTGAATCATAGAAGTTACATTTGCTGCTGTAGTTTCTTTGTTTTGAGGTGAAGTTGTTTACACATAAGGTTGTGTTGCTGGAAGGGTAAAGAACAGGTATTTGCTTTATTCCTTGACATTTGGGGAAAATCTATTGTGCATCAAGCAGATGAGCAAATTTTGCCATGTCTGAAGCTCTGCTCTTTAGAACACAGAGACATCTTGCAGGTTGCAATATTGTCCGGGGCTTTTGCCTGTATTGACTGGGCATTCCACTAACACAGTTTCTGTACCAGGGAGTCAGAAGGAAGACCATTTTTTGGTTGTAATTTTTCATTTCATTTTTTTTGTTTTTCTTTTCAATTCACCCTGGGCTGTCGCTAAGTCAAGGCAACGAGTATGCGAGGCCAATATTTAATAAATCTTTCTTTTTGGAAGCTCTCTCTCAGTTTGCTTTCCCGAAGCTTAAGCTGACCTGTAAGGAATCAATCTGATTTCTAGTAATTCTGTCAAAGCCCATCTCAACCCAGCTGGGAGGGGACTGGGGCACTGGGCGGTTGGAGCTTGTCTCCAATACTTTTCCTCTAATGTCGCCATCATCCATTTTGTTGTTCTTGACATTTGACAATTGGCTTTGTGTCAACCTGGCTGGAGATAGAAGAGGAAGCGCCTAGTCCCAAGATTGACAACACAGGCTCCTGCTTAATTAACCAGCAAGAGACACAGTCTTTGAGTGACAGAGCCTCCTTCAGTCCCCATAACAAGGTAGCGCTAATCTCTGCAAAAGCATGCTCCCCTCGATACGTGCACATAACTCTTATTAACACTAATGAGAGTTATGTGCTTATATCAAAGAAAAAACAACTACCTTTGCTCCTGAGGGTTTTTTTACCCCCCTAAATTAGATTCTTCTACTGAGCTGTATAATTGCATCCTTCTGCTAGCTTTTATGTACTGTATTTTTCAACTGTTTCATTATTTCCTGTTCTACTTAACAGCTGTCTTGCTTTTTTTTTGCTAAGCCACCTAACAAGAACAAGCCCGACCCAGATTTGTTAAGATGTCCCATTCAATGAGTTTTTAAAAATCATTTGGATGCCTATATAAAGCTCTCTAAGGGGATAAAGTTGCCTGTGTGATTATGCTGGACATGTTTTTTTTTTTAAAAAATGATGGAGGCATTCTTTATTCTTATTGGGATGGTGTTTTTTTTCCTCTCTGCAAAAGATTCCCTGTTTTTAATGTAAGATAAGACTTTCAGATCTCAGCCGCATCACTTAAAATCTCAGCCCCCAACCCATCGAAATGTAAAGAAAACTACATTTACACTTATAATTGATAGCCACCCTTTTGACAGGCAGACACATTTCTCTTCCCACTGCTTCAAGTGATTGGACTCCAGTGGTCCTTAGCATTAGCAGAATTCAACTGAGAAAAAATCTACAGACTAATAATAAATCTCCCGGGAATGATGTTAACCACATTCTACTATGTCTAATTAGAAATGTACGATAGTGCCATGGTTATAGTCAAGAAGGAAAGATATTATTTATCATGGTGCCTCCTCCTGACACTTTCAAGTGCTAAAAGATTAGATGTGTAGGATATTGGAACATGTCCTTTGCTTTAGAAAAAGCATAGGATGTTCTTGTAAAGATTGCTAAGTTTCGACTCAGCAGCTCATAAAAATGCTCAAAAAGCTATAGTGAATATTAACATGGGTTCTTTTCCTCCCTGGTACTCACCCACATCACTCAAGGTGGGTTTAGACTTCTACAGAATGAGCCAGAGTGTGTGCTTCATACATATTTATACTTTATATACTACATTGGAAGCACAGTTCACTTATGTATCCATTCTTGATACTGCTTGAGAGCAGGATTGTCAAACATACAGCCCGCGGGCCAAATCTGGCCCCTGCAGGGCTGCCTTTTGGCCCACGAGCAACTGGCTGTCAGCTGCTTCCTGTTCCCTTCATCACATCTCCTTTTGCCCAGTCTCTCCTATTTCCTGCTTCACAGAGAAGAGAAAGAAAGACAAGCCTCCTTTCCCTCAATTGGCTTAGGGCTTCTCCCTCTCCTCCTCCTCTGGGGAGGGAGGAGGAAGGAAAGAGCCAGAGAGAGAGAGAGAATGGAGTTCCATAGCACTTTTAAGACCAACGACGTTTTATTCCCAGTATAAGTGTTTGTGTGCCTGCACACTTCTTCATAGAGAGAGGAAGGGGGAGGGAGGGAAAGACACAGTGAGAGAGAGGGAGTCCCATAGCACTTGGATAGACCCCCCCCTTTCCATTTCTAACTGATGGGGGGAAGAAACCTAACAGCACAGCTTGCATTCTTTATTAGTGGAAGGGAACAAGAATCCAGTAGCACCTTAACGACTAACAAAATTTGTGGCATGGCATGAGCTTTCATGAGGCACTTCTCACTTCTTCAGATACAGCTGGAATGTAAGTCCATCTGGCTTTATATCTTGGAGAGTAAAATTATTTCAGATGCCGAATGATAATAACAGGTGTTGGTAATGAGAGAAGAAACCTAGGTCTCAATTCAGTCTAGGAGAATGCATTGTCTTGAGCTTCATTATGGTAATGCAGTTCAGCAGTTAGGGTTGCCAGCCTCCAGGTGGGGCCTGGGGATCTCCCGCTTTTACCACTGATCCCCAGCCGACAGAGATCAGCTCCCCTGGAGAAAATGGCTGCTTTGAAGGGTGGACTCTATGGCACTGTACTATGCTGAGGCCCCTCCCCTCCCCAAACCCCGCCCTCTCCTGGCTCCACCCCCAAAGTCTCCAGGTATTTTCCAACCCAGACTTGGCAACCCTATCAGCAGTCTAATCTCCATTTGAAATTCCTTTGTAAGAGAACCGCTACTCTGAGGTCAGCAACTGACCTGGAAGGTTAAAATGTTCCCCTACTGGTTTTTGAATCTTGTGGTTTCTAATAGCAGTAGAAGGAATAAGAGTCCAGTAGTGCCTTAAAGACTAACAACATTTGTGGTAGGGTATGTGCTTTCGTGAGTCACTGCTCACTTCTTCAGACTTATTTGCATTTATTCTTTGTATCCTCCTGTACTGAGTCCTGTATCAAATTGAGACCTAGGTTTCCTGTCTCATTGCCAGTGCTGGTATCTTCACGCCTACTGCCCCTCTGCATATCACAACTAATCCAATCATGCCTGCTATTGCCATTTGACATCTGAAATTATCTTTATAAAGTTTATATCTCCGGTACCTCTTGTTACATTTTATGGCACACATGGCCTAGCCCAACAAAGTGACATTTATGTCAGATCCAGCCCTCATAACAAATTATTTTGACACCTCTGCTTTAGAGAATCCAGAGCCAGACTGAGCTGGTCTAAATGTGATATATGCCCTGGGGAAAGTATCTCTCGGGTAATGGACTGTAATGTTGTCATCCGGAACTTTTTGTATAGGATGAAAGAGTTCAGTTTCCTGAGGTCCAAGTTGGGGTGTAAGCCCCCGTCCCATTTTGGTACCATGAAGTAACGAGAGTGGAAGCAATTCCTAGAGCTATCACCATCACTTCCCGGTATTTGCCAGAAGTGACGTCATTGTGCTGACGATGATGCCCCCCATACCATTTCCCCACCTCCACCAGTGTTCCCTCTAAGCTGAGTTAGTGTGAGCTAGCTCACAGTTTTTTAGCCTCTGGCTCACACATTTTTTCTTAGCTCAGGAAGGAGGGCTCCAGAGCAAACTAATTTATGCAGTAACCAAATTGCTTGCTCACAACTTTAATGCCAGTAGCTCACAGAGTAGAATTTTTGCTCACAGGACTCCACAGCTTAGAGGGAACATTGACCTCCACCTTGCTGCCAATTGCCAGGCTCAACCTGACAACCCTAGTTGTATGAACTGCAGTGACTAGTATCCTTTGATGACATTTCCACCCTCATCCTTCACCACATAAGTTGGAGCCAGGACAAAGTGTGTTTCTCTGGCCCCAGTAGCATGCACTGCTTACTTGGGTCATTGGCATGGACAATTTGCTGCACAACTGTCACAATTTATGACTTGTACAAAATGATTTAACCAGAGGGTGAAGCATTCACCTACTAGGATGCTGTCACGGCTTGCCCTTGCCCTGCCTGCAGAGGGAGAGAAGACTCTTCAGAGGTCTCCTCAGAAAAGAAGCTTCCCATGTTTCCCACTATGCCCAGTGCTTCAGAAGCTCCCAGGAAAGACCCTGTGCCTTCTTTCCAGCAGCAGGCTCCTATTCGAGTTCCCTTAGAACCAGCACACCCCTGAGTGGACCTGTCCACCTCCTGCACCTTCAGAGTCTCCTCTGGGACCTGAGAAGGCAGAGCCTGGACGTGGAGAAGGAGCACACGTTTAGCAGCTCGGGGCCTCTCTCAGGAGGAAGAGAGATCTTGGTGTAGTGGTTAAGTGCACGGACTCTAATCTGGGAGAATCAGGTTTGCTTCCCCACTCCTCCACTTGCACCTGCTGGATGATCTTGGGCTAGCCATAGTTCTGGCACAGCTGTTCTTGAAAAAGAGCAGTTTCTGTCAGAGTTTTCTCAACCCCACCTACCTCACAGGGTGTCTGTTGTGGGGAGGGGAAGGGAAAAGGAGTTTGTAAGCCGCTCTGAGACTCCTTTGGATAGTGAAGGGCGGGGTATAATTCCAGTCTCTTCTTCTTCATCATCATCTTGGTGGGATCAAGGACCTAAAGCTAAACCTTTGCAGAATCAGGGACCTAGCCCTGGCCACAGGAATGGGTGGGCCTTTCCATTCTGTATGGAATCCTCCAGCTGAGCACCAGCCTTTGCCAGTTTTAACATCTCCTTTTAATCAGCTTGTGGTTTAGCCTGGTGAGTAGACTCCAGTTTTCTAGGGCCTGCTTGCCTCTAGTGGAGATTTCTAATCTCCAGCTTCAGCTCCCTGCTTATTTCTTGCCCACTTGCTCGCCTGTGATCCTTGAACCTTGCAGCCCACTTGCCAGAACAGGATTGGTGTAGATCTCATGTTGCGTCTAACTTTAACAGAACATTTTCAAGGTTCACGTAATGCTTATTGACATCCAGTGGAGAGAATATGCCGTTTTCAGACCAGCTAAGGAGAAGACCCAAGCTCAGTTGTAGGAGGATCAACGTATTGGACAAGGAATGCTCAGACCATGAGTGATTTTAAATCCTTTTGAATGGAATTTGCAGCCATACGTAACCATAATTCAACTGATAACCACAGAACATTACTACTAATACATCCTGTAAAATCCTGACAATAGCAGGGTTTCTCACCCTTCTGATAATGTGAGGTTAGTTCCTGGTAAATGCTTAGGAATCCTACATTTCCATTAGTTAGTGACATTGTCTGATCTCCTAAGCATATATCCCGTAATTCACTCATTAGTATGACTTCTCCTCTAGGTTGACAACTGCACAGTTATCAGAAGTCCAGCCTTGCGCTCGTCTCCATTTTTGGCTTTTTTTGTGTGATAAAGAGAATTAGACAATGGAACAATGTGATAGGGGCCTGGATAAATGAGGGGTCCACTATGAATGTTGTTTGTGTGGGATAGGAAGGGGGGGACATTTTAAAATCACATGGACATTCTCATCTATGTGTAGGTGCCACAATCATGCTACAGATACAGCAACCCCCCCATCCCTTCCTAACTGAAGGATCATTTGTGAGAATGGCCTGAGAGCATCAAAATGTTTATGAAAATGCGTAGAAGGGTTTCACATTTGTCTCAGGATGGGTAACAGTGTTTTGTTCTTATACCTATTTTGCCCTGGAACTTAGGCTTAGGAGCAATAGTTTTGTCATGGCTGCGGACCCTGTATGTATTTAAGAGTTACTCAGTGTGTTGGGAGAAAGCAACAGTGAAGGAGGAGGGAGGCGGCATGAGTGAACGGGAGTGAACTTCACAAGTTTTCCTTGCCAACAGTATCCAGGAGTATGAAAGCAGAGTTATGCGAGTGCCTGCGAGTGCCTCTCACATTATCTGTCACCAAAGCGGCAGAAGGACCCAAAGTTGGGAATTTTGCTTCCCATTATCCCAGTACATCCCGACTCAAGGATAATGCCTGCCAGCCATCTAGCATCCAAAATGGCATGCCCATTTATTTTTTATTTATTTATTTTATTTTATTTATACCCCGCCCTCTCCGCACGCGGGCTCAGAGCAGCTTACACAGGCACAAAAGTGCGATAAAAATACAAGAAGTTAAAACAATTAAGGGACAATTGCAGTAAAAGTCAACAGTTAAAACAGATAGGCAAAAATGCATATCTCACAGGATACATAATGACTACAATACTTACTCCCTATTACATATCCCAGTGGGGTCAAAAAGGGGGGGGGATGCCATGGGCCACGATATTTCAGCTGGCCAGTCAGCCCGACATGGCGGAACTGCTCTGCAGTCGCACGGTGGTGGCAGTGGCGGTGGTTCAGAATAAATCGTTCCTATGCCATACTGGAAAAAGGGGGAAAGATCAGTGTAATAGGGAAGGGGTGGGGGAGCTGGGGAATATGGAAAAATGGTGATCACACAGGCTAGTGGACAAGCAAATGAAATTCTGTGTATTGAACAGACTATAAATCAATTTCTGATTTTTATGATCGAGTTGTAAATCATTGCTGTAGAGTAGTACTGTGAAGTTCTATATTTACTGGCTTGCCCACGGGTGCACAGCCCACGCACATCCCGTGGAATGAGTTCCCCTTACAATGAAAAAATTAAACAAGCGCGAATCTGCCTTACATCTCGCTGCCCCCATTCCAGCTCTCGGTGCCTGAGAATGTGAATGGGGGTGTGTAACTATTCCTTGTTTATATGTGGGTGTGTCTTTAAAAGTTTGGATGCATAGCTGTATGAAAGTCTAGTGTGGTTGAAACAGGCAAGTGGTGTGATTGGTGAGTGACAGAGAGGGGGAGGGGTTTCTGGCTCTTGTGAGGCCAGAAAGGCAGGATATAAGTTTTGCAAAATAAAAGGAAGTATGAAATTGCATTTGAATGTACAGAATGTCAACACAGCATGAGATGACACGTGGTGCACCATAACACAGCGGTGTCATGAGGTCCAATATCTCGGCTAGCCATTTCATACAGCCAGACATTTCAAACTCAAACATGGTAGCAACTATCACAGGAGGGTTGTTAAAAAACAGAGACTAGGGTCTAATTAAAATAATTATTTGAGTGATAGTTCACATCAAACATCCTCTGTAAGATTTGTGTTGCTTAAGTGCTTTTGAAATTAACCAAGAGAACATAAAATAATCATCCCAGCCCCAGCACTTTGGCCCCGTGGTTTCTCTTGCCAAACGGATAGGTTCTCTCTCTGTCTTTCCAGAAAGCAGCCAGCAGCCTGATGGTTGCTGTTGCAGCACATTTTGCATATTTTAACAAAAAAGAAAAGAAAACGGAATGCAAAGAGTTAATGCGCTGTGTTTTTCATTTAAAATCTCAGATAAATATGGTTTCGGCTTTGATCCTATCTGGACTAATGCTTTTGTCACTTTACTAATTAATTCAGCTTGTTGGAGAAAAGATGCTAATTTGAGCATCAAAGTAGTCGTTCCTTTTTGTTTAATCAGAGTTGTTGAGAAAGATAAGTTTAACTCCCATTGGACTCTCTGGGAACTCAGTCATTTTATTCCTGTGCCCCACAGTTGAATGCTGGGAAAAATGGTTTTGTCTTTTCAGTATTGCTGTAAGAAAGAGGAGCAGCCAATATCGATGGTAGGCATCTTTTGAATGCAGCTGCTCCAGTTTTCCTAAATATAACTTCTGAGCATCTCTTGAGCCGCTTAATTGTTCTTTCCCCTGTTTTTCTTCATCGGTGTTTAATGATATTACTGAAGTTGCTCTCTTTCTAAAATGGGTTTGAAAATGTGTGGGTTGGATTTACTGAAATGCCACCATGTTGCTGTTGTCCACCCCCACCCCCAAATTAATATAATTCCCATCAGGCTGTCATTTCTAGCAAAACTGAAAATTGAGCAACATTTGCTTAAAACGTCTTAGCAGTCAGTGATTGTTCTTTCTTTCACAGATTACAGGGGGGTGCTGTCTCATAGGT
>NW_015169176.1:304225-314532 GCF_001447785.1 Gekko japonicus
CCAAGCCCCCTCCCAAATCATGTCACAAATCAAACAGCGCTAACTAGCTCTGCATGCTTTGATATCAGCTATGTGGACAAAAGGCCCACCAAGTTCAGCATCCAGTCCATATAGCAGTGGCCAACCAGATGCCTGTTTGGAAGCTTCCCAAGCAATGTTTTTTGTCCTCAGACTCTGGAACTCAGAAGTATTGTGACTCTCTGCTTAATTCCACGTAGCTTTCATGACAAATAACTGTTGCAAGCCTCGCTTTCCATCAATTTATCTCATCTCTTTAAAAGCCATCTTTGCTAGCTGCCCTGACCACTTCCTGTGGTAACAAATTCCATGAGGCTGTGGTGTGAAGAAGTGTTTTCTGCTGTGTGCCTGGATTGTTGTATACAGGGGTCATTTCCTGCAGGAGCGCATAGGAGCAGAGCTCCGGCAGTATAGAGCCCAGGGGGTGGGCACATGCAACAAGCCCCACCCCCTGCTCCCAGCAGCCTTCAGTCAGAGCAAGAAGCAGCCAAGTAATTTGCAGACCTCCCCCCGGACCCCGGTCCAAGACAGTCCAGTGGTACCTTTAAAACCAAGTTTTATTCAGGCACAAGCTCTCCCTCCTCTGTGAGGACAGATCTGCACGCCCCCCCCCCAATAGCTAGCAATCCAAAACAGTCCAGTGGAGCCTGAGCAGTGGGTGTTGCCTTCTGACACACGTCCGGTGGTGTCAGGGGGTGTGACATATGCAAATTAGTTATGCTAATGAGTTATGCTAATGAGCTCCTGCACCTCTTTTCCTACGAAGTGAACCCTGGTTTTATACCCCTGGATCATTCTACAACCCATGTCCCCTTTAAGATGGGGGCAGTTTAAAATGTGTACTGCATACCATTATGCTGGATTGCGGAGCACCTAGCAAATGCATCCCCCTTTTATTTCGTCCATACTGGCAAGCAGCCTTAAACCATTTCAGGTTTACCTCGGATTCTGTTCTGATTCTTCTCCTCCATTCACTCCCTCTTTAGTTCTCCCTGTACTTCCTTGCTCCTCTTCGGCAGGCTGTTATATTAAACTGTCAGGCAGGTGAGCAGCATCCCAGGGCAGATTTTAATGATCAGACAGGAAGCTCGGATTTACAATGGCCAATCGGAAACATTCAAAGGCACGTAGTAGATGAAAACCTTACTTTTTCTCATGCTTCACTGCGTAAACCAGTATTACCATTTTAGCAGGATTGCATAGCTTTCTCAAATTGCCCAAAGTGATCAATCCCCCTTTTCTCCCCAAACAGCATAACTTTTATACATCAGGTGGAGAGCTGTGGTAGAACTCGATTAGGATAAGTGCTCCCTCTGTTAACATAAATGTCATTCCATGTCAAGGATCATCTTGGCTTCCATTTTCTCCTTTCTCCTTGTACAGGGGTGGTCTAAACCAATGGGCAACAGGGACAGTTGCTGTGAGCCCTGAATTGGGGGAATCAACCATGGTCCTGCCCCCTGCCAGAAGAAAAGAGCAAGCTGTCATAGTGTTCAGGGCTCAAGTGGCTGGCTCAGAGTCAACAGTGGCCACTCGCATCCAGGGCTCAGGCAGCTGGCAATGATCACTCATGCTTGCTCCATCTGGGGCTTGGCAGCAAGTTCCATGGCAGTGGTCACTTGCGCCTGCCCCATCTGTGGCTCAGTGAACTGGCACCACCACAGTAGTCACTTGCACCTGCCCTGTTTGAGGCTAGGGAAGCTGGCTTCCAGGGGTGACTCCCTCCGGCTTCATGTTGGGCATGGGCAGCCCAGGGGGGCAGCAGGGGAGTGGCAGTGATTCTGGGGCCCCATCCTAGCCTTTTGCCCAAGGCCCCAGAATTACTCAGACCACCCCTGTCCTTGCTTTTTGTACGCCCCTTGGGACAGGGATCTTTTTGTAAAGCGCTTGTGTACAGTTCTGACACTGGATAAATAAGGAATGTCATGCCCCAGCCATGAGTAGAAGGCACTTCTGTTCATACAAAGGGGCATTTGCAATTTCCACAGACTTCCCACTCAAGAAGACATACACGCACACACGGCCATGCTTCATCCTTCACTCTTCCTGAGGCCCCTTGATCCGTGGAAGCATCTTTTCAGGTGGTGCCTGCTATAGAAAAGGGGGATGGTAGGAAGATCTGTTCGGCAAACAAAGCTCCTGTTCACATCCTTAGGGTTCAAACAGTAGTTATGTACACAGAGACACACAAACAAGTAATAATATTATCTGATCTAAGAATATCACAGGTATTGTAATGATGGCCAATACCTGTGGATTCCTGGTATCCAGTCAGAGAACAGGAAATGTAGTTCAGACCAGTGAATTCTCTTGCCCTCTGAGTATTTGTATCAAGAAAAAAAGGGTATCTTTAAAAAAATGCTTCCATATTTGGTCCAGTAGAAAAGAGCAAGAGTGCAGTAGCACCTTAAAGGCTAACAAAATGTGTGGTAGGGTATGAGCTTTTGTGAGTCGCTGCTCACTTCTTCAGATATATTTGGTCCAGTTAGGCCAGTTCCAGGCATGCTTCTTATGTTGCTGTAAACCATTCCGGGGTGGGGTGGAAATCTTTAGGCTTCCACACTCCCCCCTTCCTCCCTTTGAGTGGGTCAAAGTAATCAAAGACACCTGTCCTCAGGGCAAATTGTAGCTTGCTGTTACATCTTGGTTTAATAATTGTGATTTGCACTCTTCTCTTAAAAAGCTGCGGTGGCTCAAGTGGTTAAGACGCTGAACTGCAGGCTGTGGAAGGTCAGTAGTTCAGCAGTTCGAGACCTGAGTTGCCGCATGACGGAGTGAGCTCCCATCTCTAGTTCCAGCTCCTGCCAACCTAGCAGTTCGAAAGCAAGAAATTGCAAGTAGATAAATAGGTACCACTTTGGTGGGAAGGTAACAGCATTCCGTGCACCTTGGTGTTTAGTCATGCCGGCCACATGACCACGGAAATGTCTTCGGACAGCGCTGGCTCTTCGGCTTTGAAACGGAGATGAGCACCGCAACCCTAGAGTCGGATTTGACTGGCTTTCAAGCAAGGGAACCTTTACCTTTTACTAAAAAAACAGAGATATTAAGTTATCTTTTAGAATCCTGGTTTGCAAACAAGTAATGATGGCGTGCTGCAGAAGTGGAAGTTTTCATTTACATCATCGGAGGGGGGGAGCATATGAGTCCAAGGGGTCCCCCTCAGGCTTGTTCTCTTGTACATGGTTTATTGTTACATTTGAACTATTCTAATTGTAAATATTTTTTTAAAAAATCATAACGGTCTCTCTGCTTGTTGTAGATAAACTATTTTCAGCATTTAGGAAAGGAGGTCTATAAATGTTTTTAATAAATAAATCTAAATACTAAATAGCCTTATGTTGCTCCAAGTAATTATCTAGGCTAATATGTGAAAATATTCACTCATCTTTGTGAGACCTCGATATTTTTAGCTCAGAAGCACATGATACATGAAATAAGATCACTGAATTTAATTGACATAAAATAAGCAACATCTTATGATACAAGAGACAACTAAGAGGTTGTTAGACAGAGGTATTGTGATTGCACCCTTTGCTAACAAATGCAAGAGCCAAATGGCCAAGGTCTAATGCTACTCAGTTCTACAAATACAACAAATATTGGCCACAATGATACATTAAATGTGGGCATAACCTATTAGTATGATAATAAATAGCTGGCTGTTATTTGCAGTCGCTTCCTAGAAATGATTTTTTTTCACTGTTGCATGATCATAGTTTTGAGATTGTCCATTTTATTCATATATATACACTTCTCCTATTTTATATTATTTTGATAAATAATTAGGGCCCATCCGACATATCCATTGGTCGTCTCATTAGGAATACTCTAAAATAACATTCTGAAATAGTTACCAAAAATCTGAAAATGCATCCTGTTATATTTTTTACAGTAACGGACAAATTAAGCTGCACAATCCTGACTTGCCCAGCTTTGCCCAGTGATTCTCATGTATCAGCAGTAGTTCAAACTTGGCTCAGAAAAGGGGAAACCAACAAGTTATAGCCCTACATTATTCTAAATGATCTTGCTAATAAAAGGGGAAGGGATTCCTGTTTATTATTTATTCCTTTGTTGATTATATCATACTTCGCCTGCCTGCCATCCTATTTCCATTCTTAATCATGAGGATAGAAGCTTGCTTATTTGTTGGCTTGTTTCTTTAAAAAAAGAAACAAATATGAGACACACGGTCAAGATCTAGGAGACTTCACAAAATTACCTTGGTGGGGGTGCTTGTTGATCCAGCGGGCTTTAAAAAGTACTATTATAATCAATGCTGTGTTTATTTTTAATTCCTCAGTAAAATAAAAAATAAAATGATTGCAGGCGAGAATAGGCATAATCTGGGCAGGGAATCAGTATAGTATCTGATGGGGCCATGCGTTCATTGTGGTGCCATTGTTCAGTGGATTAAGTAACCGCCTAGAGATGAAACTCTTCAGCAAGCTGGAGTATGATGAGTCTAATTGTCATCTGTTCTCAAAGAATGCCATGCTTGATGGCAGGTTTGGAGGGCTTTTGATTTCTGCATTGTTATAATGTATTGTAGAATCTGAATTCTTTCATAATTACATTTAACTGGTAAGGGTGGTAGCTGGCAGCGGAGGGAATAAATATTTCAATGTATTTTTGTTTCAGTACTCTTTTAATCTATATTACCAGCCTTTGATGTTTTAATTTGTTTTATCCTGTGTTGCTTTTGTATTCCATGAGAGCTGTAGAGTGATATCTGTCATTATTGTTGCATATCTTTAGATATCTTTGTCCATCAAAGTAATCCTGCACCTGTGAAGATCATCGCTCTTTGTCTCTAAGGATCCACTGTGCGTTTTCAAGTTCCAGTTAAAGAATAAATATAAAACATAATGCTGTATTCCCCAGTTGCACTGAATTTCCTATCTGCATGAATTCACTACTGTACATGTCCTAACCTGGTCAATTGTATTGTGCCTATTCAACTAATGGCTACTGAATATCCTTGCATAAGATAGTTGAATGATGGATGCCCCATCATGTGAGACATCATCACTGATTTACAAATGGGTCCTGTGGATGTTTGGTTTTGCCACCTGATGGGTTTTCCATGATCATCCAAACAAGATCAGTTTAACCATAGGAGAATTTGCATAATTCCTATGTCAGTCCTAACCTCACTAGCTGCTATGCCATTTTAGCATCCCTAATGTACACATTATAGTCAAATATTGTACCCCCGCCCCTTTCTCCTCATTCCTGTTCCTAATAATGTTGATCATTGTTAAGTCTTATATTGCCAAACCCACACTCAGGCTAAGGATTGCTCTAGTCACTGTGACTAGAACTAAATGTTAGATATGTCCATAACTTCGACTCCCAGTGTATGCATCACTGTTGCTAAGAGCATTGACCCCAGTATCCTCCTCCCTCCCTCCCACCCTCCCACCCACCCGTAACATGGCAGAGTTTTCCTTAGGGTTGCTAGCTCTGGGTTAGGAAATACCTGCGAATTTGGGGGAGGGGGAAGCCCATAGCTGGGTATGATGTCATAGATTCCACTCTCCAAAACAGCCATTTTTCCCCCCAGGGGAACTGATCTTGAACATCTGGTGATCAATTATATTAGTGGGAGATCTCCAGGTGCCACTTGGAGGTTGACAGTCCTAATTTTCCTACTTCACAAGTGACAACTGGTAGGCTAGTTGGAGGCAGGGAGGCTTGCAGTGTGATGCCACATCACATGGTTTGTGTTATTAGACTAGCCAGGACAGGATGCAGAGCTCCGCTGCTTTTACCAGCACATCCAGTTCATCACTGATCTTCTGTGCAGTCCCACGTGGGGACTGTACATGAGCAGACCTGCTACCAGATAGGTTTTTACAGCTAAGAGCCTCCATGGGGGCGCTGCGCGCCAGAGCCAGATGCTTATTCCCGCCCAGGGACCATGTGCTTCTGTGCAGCATCGCCCCCCTTTACCCTCATTTCATTATTTGCCACTGAAGGAATAGGTTGTGCATCTCGGGACCATGTGCTTCTGTGCAGCAGCGCCCCTCCTCTACCCTCAGTTCCTCTTTTGCCACTGAAGGAATAGGTTGTGCATCTGAGTCTCCAGTTGTTGGGATTCTTGACAAGATTGTGGAAGTTATTCAGGCTTCTGAGTCATCAACATGGCTCAGAAAGCACTTTTCAAGAAGTGTTTCTGTTGCAGAGCGAAGATGACCCAGACTGACGAGCACTGTCTGGGTGAGGAGTATAGTATGGCCACGTGTAAGGCCTGCCAGCACTTTGCCCAAAAAGCCTGGGCCGACAGGGCGTCGAAGTTGAAAATAGCCCTGTGGGGGAAAGCCCTTAAAGCCTCCGAGCCCCCAGCTAAGGCAGCTTAGGAAAAACTGTCGAACTCCTCATTTTCAGAATCAGTGTGCTCAGCTACATCACCCGGATCCAAGTCTCAACAGGTCCAGTCATGGTCATGCGATCCCTACGGGCCCATTGAGCTTCATCTGAATTTCCAGTTAAGAAGCCTAAGGGCAAAACGAAGGAGAAGCATAAGGTGGTGCCACAACCCAGCTCCCCCATTGCCATGCCGGAACCATTACTGGCTCTACAAGAAAAGCCCAAGACCTCTTCTCCAGGTCAGAGATCTCCACTATTCATATCCGACAGTGAAGGGGATACCGACTTACCTCATGGCCAGATCCCACCTGAATCTGATTGTGAGCAGATGGCTACGGTTCTATGGGCACAACCTCATCCACCCTTACGTTGGCCATCACATCCATATTCCATGTCACCGGGATACATAAATGAATGGGGGGACAACTTTGTGAATTTGTAACCATTATTCCCAACGGGCATCCTTGTTTCCACCGTCAGTGACTTTGTCACATTCTCCTGTTCTTCCATTCAGGGGGGAGGAAGTAGCATTGGAATCTGGTGGATCCAACACTACTTCAGAACCAAGCCCAGATGAAAGGGTAGGTGAACCATCCCCAGCTTCCCCCACGGAGGATCTCTGCATGTTCAGGGAGCAAATTATTCAAATGGCCCAATCACTCAAAACAGAAGTTATTATGTCCAAGCACAAGCCCAGGGACAAAATTGTAAGCCATCTTTATTCCGATTCTCCTGGAATGATTGCCTTCCCTGTATTAGAAGGTCTTGAAGATCTCACAGGCCTTGTGTTTTCCTTTGTGAAGGTACACCTGGCTGCTATTTCCTGATATCACTGGGGAATTGAAGGGGAGTTGTGTTTTTCCCATCACCTAGCTAAGAGGTTCCTTAAAGAGCTAGGCAATCTCTGTCCAACTTGTGATCTTTTAGTACGCCAATGGCCTCTTTCCGTAGTTTTGGTGCGGTTAGTGCTCAAACCGTTTGAGCCCTTAGCTACCTGTTTGTTAGCGGAGCTATCGATGAAAGTATGCTTTTTAGTAGCTGTCACTTCAGCTAGGAGAGTTAGTGAGCTGGCAGCCCTTCAGAATGATCCACCATTTTTAAAGTTTTTCCCTGAAAGAGTAGTTCTTTGAACTAGTCTTAAATTTCTTCCAAACGTAGTCTCTGGGTTCCATTTACCTCAGGACGTTATTCTGCCCGCATTTTTTTTCCTGCACCAAGTTTAGAGAGTGAGCACTCTCTGCATTCTTTAGATATCAGAAGAGTGTGGTTATTCTCTCACGTGGACCCTGGAGTTTCACAAAGATAAAACCTTTTTTGTTTTGGGGATCCAAAGAAGGGTAAAAGAGCATCTGGTCAGACCCCGTCCCCTTGGATTGCCAGGACTATTAGAGAGTGTTATAACAGGGCTAGGCTCCCATGCCCATTGAGTGTGCATGCTCATTCCACTAGGACAATGGCATTTTCTACAGCTTTCCTGGATGGAGTACGACTAGCAGAGATTTACAGAGCTGCTACCTGGTCATCCGCAGACACCTTTGTACAACATTACACATTGGATTTGCAGGTGAGACATGAAGCTCAAATGGGCAAGGCAGTTCTTCGGTTACTGTTTCAATAGGTGAGCACGCCCCTCTGCCTATTCATGTAGCTTGCTAGAATCCCTATGTGAGACTGCACAGAAGATCAATGATGTAAACAGAGTTGCATTTACCTGTAACTGCTGCTCATTGAGTATCTTCTGTGCAGGCTCACATCCCCTCCCTCCTGCCTCGCTGCATGCTCTACTTCGGCAGCACTAGAGGTACTGAGGGCAGAAGGGGTGCAGCTGGTTTCTGGATCCAGCTTCTGGATCCAGCACGCAGTGCCCCCTGGAGGCTCTTAGCTCTAAAAACCTATCCATTGGCAGGCCTGATCATGCACAGTCCCCATGTGTGCCAGCACAGAAAAGACTCGATGAACAGCAGTTACAGGCAATCTTCCCTCTAAGCTGTGGAGTCTTGTGAGCAAAACTTATACTTTATGAGCTCCTGGCATTAAAGTTGTGAGTGAGCGATTTGGCTGCTGCATAAATTAGTTTGCTCTGGAGTCATCCTTCCTGAGCTAAGACAAAAATGTGTGAGCTGGAGGCTACAAAACTGTGAGCTAGCTCACACTAACTCAGCTTAGAGGGAACACTGGTTACAGGTAAGTGCAACTCTGTTTTCCCAGCCTCACTCGAGCTAGGACTGAACCCAAACTTCACCGGGCTATAGCTAGGAGAGAAGCTTATATTCATATTGCAGCTAGTTCTCAGTAGCCTGAGACTTCAGAGCAGATGTAGGTATAAGCAGTGACAGAGGCACCCCTGCCTTAGCTAAAGAGAGCTGGTTCCTTGGTAGCTTGCATGCTTTCCTTTGAACAATTCCTAGCCTGTGCATGCCTTTCAGTTTTATGTTCAGTAATTCTCACCTAAGGTGAGGGACTGTGCGCCTGTTCAGTTGTTCAAAGAATATGAGCCTGTTTCACAGTGATGGAGTGTGCATATTCTTTCCCCCTCCTTGCGAAATAACTTCAGCAAGATCGGTAGAGCCGCGGCACATAGCGCCCGTAATTTCTGACCAATAAGGAGGCATATAACCAGAAAGCTTTTAGGTAGTTAGGAAAACACTAAAAATGTAAAAGATTTCTTTCATTAACACTCCTATTAACATAAATGTAAAATGAGTCTGGGCCGGTAATCACAGGCAGCCAGTCTGACTCATTCTGGCGCTAATACCCTGTAAAAGCCTACGTATGAAAGTAATTAATCAAAGCACAGTGCTGCTCCGAGAGAGTATTTCTCCTGCTGTAAAGCAGAGTGATAAAATAACTTAAAACACACGGCAGTAGTGGCAGTTAATAAGCTTTTTATAGTCCCTGTGTGGACCTGAAAATCATACCTTATTAGTATCTTTATCTTTCTTACTCACTTTTTACTTACATTTAGCTATAACTGTGGAGCTCCGTTTGCATATGTGTGTGAGACTGTGTACACACAATCAGTTGCATATATCTCCAGAATGTTTGGGACTGACTTTTATTTCACGTGCCCAGAAATTGTTATGAGGAATGATGCCATCATTATTATTTTTTAATATGATCAGTCTTTAATTTGAAAGGCTCAGGGACAGAAATGGAACTCTTTAAAAAGATGGATTTTTGTCCCCAAAGGGTGCACCTGAGCAAACTGTTGTTATGATTTATGGTTTATTAAATTTGCCCCTGTGGCAGTGTCTCAAAGGGGGTGCCTGAACAAAGCATCTAAAATTTGCATTTCATCTCTTCGTGGCTGCCCACAACTAGCAGGTACTGGGAGCTATTGGCCATAGGTGTGCCTCCAATATGGGTCTCCAAGGGATGTCCGTGAGATTGTAAATCCACCAGTGGCCTGCCTGGTGTTGCATTGGGGGCCTACCACAACCTTTATTTACTCATTTACTTAGGAGTTTATATGAGTGTTTTTTTGCACACTGAGGACCCAAAGCGGTTTACAAAACCCCACAAGAACATAAATAAAGAAGGAAAAGACACAACAGACAGCACAAGTCTTGGACTGTTGCTGGGTCCATTGGGTAGGGTTGCCAACCTCCAGGTACCTGGAAATCTCTTGCTATTGCGATTGATCTCCAGACGACCAAGATCAGTTCCCCTTAAGGAAATGGCTGCCTTGGAGGATGGATTCTATGGCATTGTATCTTGCTGAGGTCCCTCCCCAAACCCCGCCCTTTCCAGGCTCCACCTCCAAAATCTCCAGGTACTTCCCACCCCAGAGCTGGCAACCCTACTACTGAGCCAGCTTATTCCCATCTTGAGTCTGAGAGCTATGGGCTAACGGCCACAGCCCAAAAGGCCATGCCTGTGACCACATCCAGGCTAGCCTGCAAACAGAAAGGGAA
>NW_015169176.1:314569-316928 GCF_001447785.1 Gekko japonicus
GGAAAGAGAAGCTCGCCCTTGAGTTTATACAGCTGACAGAGATGTTCCCAAGAATCCCCCAACAATTCTGAGCCGGGTCTGAGTGTACTCAGAATATCTTATACAATCTATCTTTTATTTCATGTTTTGTCCTGGGACATTCTTTAGCAAGAAAGTTAATTATCCTTCTTCCCCATTAGAACTTTGTTTTAAAACAACACTAAATGTGTGTATACATCCACTTATTAATCCATTTTAATCAAAGATCATCTCCTGTGTTTTGGGTTGGTGTGTGTTTTCTATTGCCATTGCTTGGGTATTTCACATCTTACCAAGATTTAAAAACTCCTATAATCACACCATACATGGCCATCACTTTTCTGCCTCTGGCAGAGATGCACACAGATGCAAAGGTACCTTG
Source organism: Gekko japonicus (assembly GCF_001447785.1). Lineage (NCBI taxonomy): Eukaryota > Metazoa > Chordata > Lepidosauria > Squamata > Gekkonidae > Gekko > Gekko japonicus. The sequence continues at coordinate 314,970 of NW_015169176.1, forward strand.
TTGTCTTTGTTTATAGTTGCCAACTCTGGGTTGGGAAATTCCTGGAAATTTTGGAGGTGGAGCTTGGGGAGGGACCTCAATAGGGTATAATGCCGTGCGGTCCACCCTCCAAAGTGACCTTTTTCTTCAGAACGACTGATCTAGAGATCAGTTGTCACATCTCCAGGATCCACCTGGAAGATGGTTATATATTGGTAAATACTATTATATAAAGTAACCTTATAACTGGATATATAACATTACCATTTTTATTATATTTATTTATTAAAATATTTGTATCCCACCTTTCCTGGTGGCTAAAGGCAGCTAATAACCCAGTGTCACACTCAGTTCTGTGGAGTAACAGGTACTTTCAGTAGCCGGACAAGTGAGCATTAAAAATCTAAAAGAGTGGAGTAGAGAGGTGAAGGCTTGGAGGGTGGGTGTGGGGATTACTTCTGGTTTTCTTCCCATTTTTCTTAGCACTTTTTTCGATTCTTCCAACGGGTGAAGAATGGGAAATCTTTCAGAGCACTAAAAAAACGCACAAAAAAACCCCTCCTATGAAATATTTTTATCTTTTTGAAATAATAAAATTAAGACAAGTCTTCACTTACTCAAAAGATAAAACATGAACATTTTAATATAAGGTAATGTACAGGTGATGGTAATTATTTAATTGGATAATGATTCCTGTGTTTTCTGTAAATATATAGGCCATAGTTTCAAGGATATGCTGTTTGTTTAGTAATAGTATGTCATTAACAAATTTGGTGTATCGAAATATTCAAACATGCTAGTAATCCTATTGAGACCATTCTTGTCCAAAGAATGCCCTTTTCATTTGTTTACTACCAAATCTGTTTTCTGATGTCAGCTTTCTTTTTTTTTACTAGCTGCCTCTCAGTTGGCAAAAATTAAGATATATGTGCTAAAACAGCAAAAATTTGCAGCAGTGCACAATTCTTTCCCAAGTATGGGACATCTTTCCAGTTTTGCTCATAAAAAACTAACAGTTCAGTTCTAAGGAATGTTATACCATTCTTAACCCATTGACTTTAGTGGACTTAGAATGGTGTTAACTCTGCCTAGGATTGCACTATAGGGCGTTTATACGTTTACAGTCCATAAATATGCCAAATACTACAATTTTAGATCCTACATAAGTTATAAGTGATGTATCTTATGCTGGTGGAATAAGCTCCCGGAGGAGATCAGGGCCCTGCGGGACCTTTTGCAATTCCACAGGACCTGCAAGACGGAGCTCTTCCACCAGTCCTTCAACTAGGAGCCGCCCCTCCACTATTACCATCAATGAGCCCGGCCCTCAGTTTTTAACAACTGGCTCTTTTCCATCGAGCGATGCGGGATGACAATGAGCTGGAACTTAGTAGTTGTCTAGACATCTGAATGTGCCATTGTAGCAATGAATTGTATAATTAACAGCACCTTATGATTTTAGATTTTATATTCCTATTAATGTATTGTATTGTTTTATACTGTTTTATTGTTTTGTTGGCAACTGGTGCCATCGCTGTAAGCCGCCCTGAGCCCGCTCGTGGGGAGGGTGGGGTAAAAACTGCATTAATAATAAATAAATAAAGCAGTAAGCTAAGGTTTGATAGGAAAGTATTGCATATTTTTTTGGTTTCTCCCCAAATTCCCCATGTTTTCTAAAAACAGATAACTAATATCTCCCTCCCTCCCCCCCCCCGCATGGCTTCAGAACGTCTGGAAATTTTACATGTCTCATGTGGAAGTTTAGCCTAGTAGCTTCCTTCTGCAGCGAGTTGTCCAGGTTGAAGAAATATAGTATACCTATACAGCTACAGTTGTATGAGATTCCATCAGTGGCCATTAGCCACAAGGTATAGATAGGAACTCTCACTCTGGGGCACGTGACGCTCTGAATTCATGGTGCTTGGGGGGGGGGCAACAGTGGGAGGGCTTCTAGTGTCCTGGCCCCACTGGTGGACCTCC
>NW_015169176.1:317087-319944 GCF_001447785.1 Gekko japonicus
TACACTACAGTGCAGGAAATGGAACTGGTCTCAGACATCCAAGTTCTTTGGCATTTGACGCACATAACTATGTTCATTTTAAAAACTAGATATTTCTTTCATTCCTATCAGGTTTAGCCCACTAGAGATTATCCCCAAGATGTTGCATTAGGGTTACAGAGGCTTGAAAAGGCCGTCTTTGGGGGAGTCCCAGCTGAAACAGCAGCAGGAGCTCTGAGTGCACCGGGACTCTTCTTCCCTTTCCCCTTCCACATGTAAATCCCTTTGTGCTGGCGGAATGTGCATCAAGTCACAGCCGATTTATGGTAACCCTGTGGGGTTTTCAAGGCAAGAGACGTTCAGAGGTGGTTTGCCAACTGCCTGCCTCCACATCATGACCCTGGTATTCCTTGGTGGTCTCCCATCCAAATACTTCCCAGGGCCAACCCTGTGTGGCTTCCAAGATCTGATATCAGGCTAGCTTGGGCTATCCAGTCCAGGGCAGATCCCTTTAGATTTATAAAAACAAAGATCGCTTCCACAGATGACTAAGTTATTCGTGAATAATGGGGGAAGGGGGATTTTACCCATTATGGTGACCTTTTGAATTTATGTTCTTCCCCTGCAAAATGCTTTGAATGCCATTGTGGTCTCAGTTAGCATCAATGACATCTACCGATATGGGAGAACCTAATTAACCAAAAGAATTCCCCCGTTGCTGAATTTAGCCGGCAATCTGCTTAGGACTCAGTCCAGCAGATGTTTTTTCCCTGCATTAGAAATCTGGGGACTTAGTAGACCTCCCTGCTCTTTAATCCTCAAAGTAAATATCAACACATTTGAGATGTGGAAACTGGCTCTTCAGCCTAGAAATGAAATGTTACCATGGCCACCGCTTTTAGGTCTTGCCTTCAAGAAATTCATCATGGGAGCGACAGAGGAGGCTCGCAGAACAGCAAGTTCATTTTTTAAGCCTGCCTGAAAATTAAAAGCCAAACAAAGGAAAGACGGTGTCGGTTTGCATGGGCAGCGTATCGGCTCTTTAGACTGCCTGAGCAGTTGCAACAGAAGTATTACTTTGTTGTACATCAGAGGCAAATAATATGTGGCAACATGTGTTTGTATGCACAATCCTGTGTTTGCTATTCAAACGATCCAGTTTTATCTTGCAGTGGGAAAGTCTTGCCGCTCTAACCGCTTGTGCGTATGCACACAGAGTTCTGTGACGCAGTTCTGTAGAAGAGAGTAGGAGAAGGAGTAGGAGAAGGAATGTATGGGCAGGCGCTGCTTAAACAGCGCCAGGAAGAGCTACTCAGAACGCACTGCATTGGAGCCACCCCGCACACCTTTCATTAGAGCACATTTTTAAGAGGTATGAACCGCTGGGTTTGTGCTACAGTACACATATGACCTCCTGCCAACCTAGCAGTTCAAAAGCAAGAAATTGCAAGTAGATAAATAGGTACCACTTCAGTGGGAAGGTAACAGCGTTCCGTGCGGCTTGGTGTTTAGTCATGCCGGCCACATGACCACGAAAACATCTTCGGACAGCACTGGCTCTTCGACTTGGAAACGGAGATGACCACCGCAACCCTAGAGTCGGATTCGACTGGCTTTCGAGCAAGGGAACATTTACCTTTACCTTTTTACACATATGACACTGCCTTATGCTGAAGCAAAGCATTGGTCCATCCAGGTCAGTACTGTCTACTCAGACTGGCAGAGGCCCTCCAGGGTCTCAGATGATGGTCTTTCACATCAGCTACTGCCTGGCCCTTTTAAAACTGGAGATGCCGGGGACTGAACCAGGGACCTTCTGTATGCCAAGCAGATGCTCTACTACTGAGCCACGGTCCCACCCGACTAGCAGAAGTGGGGCTTTAGGATGGGGTTGTTGATTCTCAGGTTCTTGCTTCTAAAGCCCGTATCAGAAAAGCTGGATCAATTGTACTTGCGCAGCTTGTTCTCAGGGTGCTGTACATTGGCTTTCACGTTAGGATGACTCACCCAGTTTTCCCTTTTGGAGGGCAAGTCACATCAAAAGAGAATCCCCTTCCTGCTTTTGTATTCACACCTTGTGTCTGCGGTGCATCTGGAGTATTGCTCTTCTCCTGTAGACAGCATACTGATAGCTTTGTGCCTACAGCTGCCTTCAGTGGTGCTTTGGGAGCCTCTGCCTGTATTGCCAAAATGCCATACAGAGTATCATGAGGCCATGGTGTTCCTAACTTGATTGTCCCTATTTTCAAATAGTTTAATTAAAAAAAAAAAATCAACATACATAATGTGGAGCTTTATTCTCCCCCCTCCCCCCCTTTAGTCTTTTCTTTATCTATTCAGCCAGCAATCTTTGGCCAAAGACCTGATTGCAGAGTCACCCTTTCCATTAGGGAAGGCAAGGAGTAATTCCCTCTACCGTTTCTCCCCTTCCTCTGTTTCCAAACCATATCCTTGAAGTCTACCCATATCTCTTTTTTTTTTTAAATCCCCGGAGGGATATTTTTTATTTTGTAAATGCTACCAAAACTACAAAGAAATATTAGGGAAGGGACTACAACTAAGGATAAAGGAAAGCAAACCACACTAAACTAAAACCCCGAGAGAAGGAGATCTTTTCACTGTTAGTAAAAATGTTAGTACAATTAGTTTTACTATCACAATATACTTGTAGAGTTCTTGCTTATAACAGTTCGCTATTTATATGTTATTTTGTTAGTTGTTATGAGAGAAGTCTCTGATCATCTTATTCTTCGCTTCAAAAGGCCATTTTCCAAGTCCTTCTGCCTTTACTTCGGCTTTCTGTCTCTAAAATTGTATACCACTCTGGCAGGTCCTGCACCCTTTTCTGCCGCAGAATCCTCTTCCGTTCCTGAGGTAG
>NW_015169176.1:320028-372693 GCF_001447785.1 Gekko japonicus
CCATTTTCAGTGGAGTTGCTGATGTTGCTGTTAGAATGGCATCTCTAGTTTGTCTTCTTCAAAACCTGACCACTATTTCTCCCGGTAGGCTATTTTTTAATGTAATTGGAGTATGCCCTATAGGCTGACTCCATTTTGTTTACAAGCTCTTCCGCTGTTAAGCCCATTACTGGAGCGATAATCTCACTGAGGACCTTCTTCAAGTCTTCCCGATCTGTTTCAGGAACTCCCTGAAACCTGAGAACCATGTTGGCTTTTTCCATCTGCAGCTGCAAAACTCGATTCTCTTGGCAATTCTGCTTCATTTCCACATCTCCCAACCTTTTCTTCAACTTCTTGCTTGTGGTGTCTATCTGTTTTATTTTCTTGTTTGCCTGTTCCACTTTTTTCTCTGTTTCATTCAGCTGAAGCTGCTGTGCTGCAAAGTTTTTATTCATTACGGTCAATTGCTGGTTAATACCATCGAGTTGTTCCATCACCGGCTTAAGCATATCCGCCAGGAGTTTGTAGACATCTGCTTCCTCTTCTGGTTTCGGACTCTGACTGCCCGGCTTCATTTTAAACTTTCTCTGCTGGGCCGCCATCTTTCGGTTTTGTTTACAGTTTCAACCACTTCCACGCAACTCGGAAAACTCGCCAAACAACTTCGCAATTCAGATAAGTCTCACAAAACACTTTCGGTTTATCTCCTCCCCTCTCCCCCTTCGTGTCTGTTATCTACTCATTTGCATAAGAGGCATCCCTCTTTGCAGTCACTTTTTCAACCGCGCGGGGGGGATCGCTTTTCAAACTACTCCGTTTTTCCAGAACTCACATTCATTGTCGATCAATTTCTGACCGCGCTCGGTTGTTCACCATTCCACTCGATCTCCGGCGCTTGTCCCGGTCAGTCCAGCTTGTGCCCGAAGGCCACTCAGCAACTGGACCGTCGGGGTGGAAGGAAGCCTCAATTCTCCGGCATTGCGCAGTCGGAGAGGCTACCCCTCAAAAGCCCCCTGGCCTGGAGCCTATCACAAAGGCTCCACGGGGGTGTCACTTGAGGTGGCACTCCTCCAGGCCGCTGGTGTGAGATTCGCTCTCCCCGCCATCACTGTTCCATAGACCGGAAGTCCTACCCATATCTTATTGTGATATATTTTAAAGCATTTACAATAAATACACATTCTTGAAGTCTACCCATATCTTATTATGATATATTTTAAAACAGTTACAATAAATACACAGCTTTTTCTTTTTAGCAGTGTCTGCAATGACAGGGGTCCCATGGGGGCGAGTGAGAGATGATGGGAAAAGCACCCCCGAGGCTTGGCTAAGGCATCCTGGTATCTGCCAAGCACAGACATCAGGGGATTCCCCCCCCCGAGGTCCCTAGGAGCACATTTTTGCGATTAGATGATGGCAGGGATAAATACACCCAAACCAGTGATTTTCTGATTTAATATAAATTTTAATATCACATCAGAGAATTTCATGGATCTGACACTTTGATGTTAAAAATATGTCATGTTAGATAATTGTACTGAATATTTGAATGTACTTTCCCAGAGATCTCCTAACATGAGAATCATGGAAATGTGTACCTATAGCACTTTAATAAAAAAAAAAATCCACAGTGTTCATGGACACTGGGGATGTGATGGGGGGGAACAGGTTAAAAATCCAGTGTTGTATGAATCCGCCTTCAGCTGCTTATCAGAAATCCCATGTATTGTTATTTGATTCAATGAGTACTGTGATTAGTTATGAAATCTGATATAATAAAGGTTCACAATCATCCCTACTATTATTTCTGTGATCCTCTCTGGAGTTGATTCTGTGTCATCTGATCATGACTATCAGTTCTTCCTCTCCGTGGAAACTGAAGTTTATTCTCCTTGTTTTATCCGGGAAGTTTTCAGCACTCTCCGAGGTATGTTTGGTGTAGGTGTTTGGTGTGTGTCCGAATGGTGTGGGGCTATTCAGGTTTGCCACAGACAGGATATCCCTTCCAGGGATCTCCCCCTCCCCAAGTTCACCCTCCTTTCCTCCTGCCCTTTTAAGGCCTGGAACAAAGAAAGGCTTCAACTAACTATCGCCATTCTGGTCCTAGGGCTTTACTAGAGAGGGCCCAGAGCACCTTCCCCCCCCCCAGGCAACCCCCTCTTTTGTCAGGGCATGCCCTGATAGATGGCCAAATTGGAGGTGTGAAGAACCCGGGCAAAGTGAACAAGAAACAGTTTATTAAGCAAATATTATAACCGGGTCATTTCGTAGAAAAAGAGGTGCTAGGAGCTCATTAGCATAACTCATTAGCATAACTCATTAGCATATGCCACACCGAAGACAACACCCACCGCTCAGGCTCCACTGGACTGTTTGGATTGCTAGCTATTGGGAGGGGGTGGAATGTGCAGATCTGTCCTCGCAGAGGAGGGAGAGCTTTTACCTGAATAAAACTTGGTTGTAAAGGTGCCACTGGACTGTTTTGGGCCGGGTGGGGCTCTTCAACTTACCTGGCTACTTCTTGCTCTGACTGAGGGCTGCTGAGAGCAGGGGGTGGGGCTTGTTGCATGTGCCCGCACCCTGGGCTCTTTACTGCCGGAGCTCCGCTCCTGTGCGCTCCTGCAGGAAATGACCCCTGATTATAACAAGTAAATAGGCAAAAAGTTTCAAAAATGGGGCAGAATTAACACAGGGGCACTACAAGACTCAGGGTACAACTCACAACAGAAGAAGCTGGCTGGAAAATAACATTTCCTGATGCAACTGCTTCATTCAGTTCCTGCTGTATTTCGTTACCTGATCCCGGTAAGCTGGACTCACCCCACCACTGGCAAGGGTCTGAGGGGTCAGCTTCCTCCAAAAAAAGCATTCCTCGCTGCTGCTCCGTATCACGGAGTGAACAGCTTCCTTCTCAGTGTGGGGCCTCTGTTAAAGCTCTGGCTCCTCACCAGTGACTGGGTTCTGCTTTTCCCTCCCATTTTTACCCAGCCCAGTCATAAGGCTTAGAGAATGCCTGGAAACTGTAGGAAAGGCCTCAGGCCTTTGTGAAGGGGCCACGGCCATACAAGGGAAAACTCTATGGTTTTCCCTTGTATGGTCGTGGCCCCGCCCCAGCGTGCCCGGCATCATAACGTCACTTCCTAGTGACGTGCATGCGGCACGCGCACACACCGGGAGCCACCCAGGAGTCCCCCGTGGAGGAGGTAAGTGCCACTTGGCAACCCTAGGAAGAGAGGCTTCCTTGAGGCCCACAGGCTGCTCATTCCTCAGCCTTAAGCCCAGGATCTTCACAGGGGGAGTCAACATATAACTCACTGTATCCTCTCTCTTTTTTGCTGTACCAAATGCATCCCCCTCTTACATTAAGGATTTGCACACAGTGATTTTGAGCAAGATAAGTTCTGTTTGTCGTAGCTTCCTTGGGCTCCTTTTTAATGGTACACAAAGTGGGGTGTAAATGTTTTAAAGAAGTAAGTGGTTTCAGTAAGAGAGAAGATGAGGGCTGTGGCACTACTTGTAAAGTAAAGAGATAACACAGTTCATGGCTTGACCCCAAACCTACTATCCCTTTCTAGTTCAACCTTTATGTATGCAGCTCTTACTATCTTGTCTCTCAGATCTGTCTCATGCTTCTGCTAGTATGTCCCTCCCCCAGCCTGCCTGCAAAAAACCCCATGTCTTCAGTTTTACCATTCAAGATAATGACCACCAGAGGAAAGAACCCTGTCCAGTCTGGCCGTTCAAAACCATACATTTGTCCTTTTCAGGCTTATCGTCCACATATAATAGGATAAAGAGTCCTGTTAAACTCTGGCATATTTGCTGCCTCCAGAGTGACATGAGTTTCTGACTTTTGATAATCCAGGCACCCCCACTTCATGTAGTAACATACTACCATTTTTGAAGCAGCATTTTGCTTGCATTTCATAAAGGTGGACACTATAATAGAGGCCGGGCCAGCATGGAATTGATATGCTTGACCAGCGGCCAAGTAGGGCTCCTAGTTCAGAGGTGGGAAATACCTGGAAACTTGGTGTGGGGGGGAGATCAGTAGAGTATAATGCCATCTCTATATGTCTAATAGTGGCATGTGACCCCCCATGTGCAGATCCTTAAATCTGTAGATCGAGACCACATTGATGTGTTTTTGGTGGGTTTTGGGTGTGTGTTTTTGCAAATTTGGGGGGCTACCCAGGTTTACAGAAAAATGTGAAAGGTTTTTTAAAAATACACTGGGGGTTGAAATTTCTCAGAATCTAAATTTTAAAAAGTGTTGTTTGCACATGTGCAGACAATGCATTTAATGGTGGAGCTGGTGGCAACTGCCACAGATGCCGACTCTGAGCCTGGGCACCGTTGTGGATTATGCCAGGAGCAGCTACGGGCCTGTCTGCTACAGCAGCGGACTCCAGGAGCAGCTTGGTGCCCGGCTACTGCTGCGGTGGACATTGGGAGAGGCTCCAGACCCAGCAGTGCTGATGGAGCACTCTGGGAGCCGCTCCCTGCCTGACTGCCACAGCAGTGCAATCTGGGAGCCACTCGGAGCCCTGCAGCATGGCGGAGGACTCCAGAAGAGCCTCTGGAGCCAGCCATGGTCATGGAGGGCACACTGCAGGTGGGTGGTGGGGCCTGGAGTTGCAATGGGGGAGGGATGGGACTCCCCCTGCAAGTCTCACGGACTTGCCCCTTGTAGAGTCTACCCTCCAAGGCAGCCATTTTCTCCAGGGGAGCTGATTTCTGCCGTGTGAGACCATTTGTAATTCTCCAGCCATCACCTGGAGGTTGTCAACCCTAGGGGCAAGTGAGGAAGGGAGAAGGTGAGAGAATTAGGGTTTTATCTGATGAATGATATTGCAGACATAGAGATTTTTATGCACCTTTCGAGTTTGTTTTAAAACTAAAAAGGTGAAAGTATTTGTAGTGTACAGTAAAAAACAAAATAATTTTTTTTAAATGCCCAAGTACTTGCTCAGTTTCCAGCTACATATTGCATGTTTAATAGAGCAGGTGTGCATTGTCACTTCACACAGATCTGGTGTGAAGCCAAAAATAGCTGAAAAACTTGTTTTTGTACGGATGAACTAAGTACTAATCACTTGCTAGTTGATAATTTCATTTGAACTTAGCATTTTTTGGCATCAGAAACTTTACTGCCTGGCGGCAATGCTTTGTCAGGCTGATTAGTTATTACGATTAAAATTGTCATTTTATTGTTCTTATAAAGCCTTTCTCTCTATACGTGAATGACAATATCCAGATTTAAAAGAAAGATGTATGAAAACTTGCAGTTGTTGCATTTCTTTTTTTTTATTATGTAAGCATGTTTCATTTTATTCTCTGCAGTAATACAAAATAACCCAGGCAAGAATAATTTCAAAAATCCATAAATGCAAAATCTAATGCTAGACCGCAAGACCTGTTTAAATGTAACTTTGTGGAAGGTGAAGGCCAGTAGAAGCAATGTATGATCTGGAATGGGGCCAGAGTGCAAAGAATGATGTGTGTTGTTTCGAAGCAATGAATTCTCCTAGGGATGTGTTATGTGAGAAAGTGCTCTCCTATTCGACTGTGAGATTCTGACCATTACAGAATTTTATTTGAGGGACATTGTTACCTTCTCCATTCCGTTTCTTCTTGCAAAGAAAGGCAGTAGGGCTGGTTGGGTGAAACCATCTTATGTGTTTAAATAATGAGAGTCTGAACATCACCAACTGTGTACACTGTTGTGCATGATTTGTAATCCTCTTGTCTCCATGAAACAGGGGGAAATGTTGAATGGATGTATTCTAGGGTTGCCAGTCTCCAGGAAGAGGTTGGAGATCACCTGGAATTACAACTGATCTCCGGATTACATGAATTGCTTGTTTATTATTTATTTATTTAAAACATTTATTCCACTTGTCCTGGAGAAAATGTCTGCTTTGGAAGGTCGAGGGCAGGGCATTATACCCTACTGAGGCCCCTCCCTCGATAAAACCCACTCTTGCAGGCACCGCCCTCAAACATCCAGGTGTCTCCAAACCCATGGTTGGCATCCCTCATGTATTCTGATGTAGCAAGAGTTCATACGTCCATTTGAAGGAGAGTTGCAGGTGATCTGGAACATATCTACATATAAACTTTGCTTGCCTGGAGTACAGGAAGGAGGAAGGAGTTTTCTCTAAAGACCAGTGATTTCTGCACTGCTCCCCAACTGATGACTGTGCCTTTTATCCAGTCTTGCCATTCTGAAGACTTAAGGACACTTCCGTCTTCAGAAAAGACGATAGCTATTTCCATTCGTTTCTCCCTCCAACTGCCATCCCCCCGCCCCCTGGCACTTTGCCCCATATGCCATTCCCAAGAGTCCCACAACATCCTGTTGTCTGGTGTGTCTCAGACCACTGACTCATTTGTTCTTAGCCGTAGACCAATGAGGGTAGACTGTCCAATAGCTGGACCAATCATTTGTAACACATTTGGCTTCCTCTGTAGAGATGTCCTCCGAATCTCCTTAGAGAACTCATTCCCTTGGTTACATTAACTAGGAAGCAGTATCCCTGGATGGCAGGCTGCCGAGAGGCCTAGAACTTTGCAGCCTTGACAATTAGTCCTGAAAGTAAAACCACTGTCCTTACAGATTCCTCTTCTTAAATATCCTCTTTTCCATACTGCTATTTACACATTTTAATTTTAGTTTGCTTCTCTGCACACACCCCTCTTTTACCTGGGAAAGGCGGAATACTTCACCGTGCATTAAAAAGCGATGAGTACTTCACTACGATGAGTACTTCTCAGGCAAGGGAGTAGGTCGTCAGGGTATACCTCGCTAAAACACCTTCAGAGTGTGATCTCCAGGCATAGCACATTAATTTTTCTTCTGGTGTAGAGACATGAAGCCCGGTGGTGGGAGGGGGCTTCCCCCTTATTTTTCCAATGGAAAAAAAATTGAGATTCTGAGGAGTACTTGAAAAGGACCCCACGCACCAGTGAAATATTTTCTCTTTTCCAATGAGCAAAATGCTTTTAAAGACAAGGTGGGCATGCTGTCGATATATAGAGCTCTTAAATCCAAGTGCAAGGATACCTGATTTTCATGAAGGGAGCATGCAGGGCTCTCATTGCTTTTCAGCTGTACCAATCCAATCCATTTGCTATTCCTTCAGCCATTGTCATGAACAGCAGGACGCGGTCAGGTAAAACAAATATTTTCAGCTGTTGCATACCTTCTGTAGTCCTTTTGACCTGACTTGTGGTTGACCTTTTCCATCTCTCCCTCAAACCACTGTGACAAATATACCCACAGACTGGGTAAAAAGTAACTTATTGCCCTGCCTTGCAGGAAGGAGAAAAAAAAGATTTGAATGAGGTGGGGCAGAAACTGCACCAAAGTCTCAGATGAAAACTCTGACCGTTTCAATGAGAACTTGTCTCTCTCTAACCAGATAGCAAAAATTAGGGTGTATATGCTAAGATAGCATCAGCTTGTCATTTTCTCTCAAGTAGAGTACATTTGCAATTTTGCTTGTTCAAAACTAAGGTGTTTATAACTTTCAATTCCATGTTGCAATTTTGTATGCTAAGTAAGTTAGACATGATACATTTTATTCTGTTAAAGTGGTAATGTTAGCTTCGCTTTAATAGGACAGTAAGTATTGCATATATTTCAATTTTTCCCAACAGTTCTGGGTTGGGGGGCTTTCCCCCAACATTTCCATTTTCCCCATGGCTTCAGAATTTCTGGAAATTTTACATCTCTGTTTTGGTGTACTCATTCTTCCTCTGTTTCCCATTGCAAAGATCTACCATGGAATTCCATACTTGGGAAGAAGAAATGAAGTGTCCATTACATATACATTCCATATGTGCATAGGGATGGGAGTGCTATATATGTATTGCAAAGTGATATTATTTCTTGCTGCTGAGGTCTTTTCAGTTGTAGACATAGTGGAAACTCGGAGACCTGCCTCTGAAGTATTTTTTGCCTTTCAGGGGCTAACTTTGTTGTACTGTGGTCTCTTTGCTTGAATGCATTAGTAGCCAAAGTTATATAAGGCTGTGCTGAAATCCAGGTTTCTCAGCATTGGTCACTGGAGAAATGCCATTGTACAAGAGAAATATAGTTCAGCCAACACGCTCAATGAATAAAAGAACATCTTCTGGAGTGCCAAAAAGTATATAAAAATCACCTGAAGATTATGCCGATAAATGTGAAATGTGCTTACAGGATACATTTTTGCACTCATAGTTTTAGAGTCTGGATATCTCTTGGGCTGAAGGAGGGCAGTGATTCAAATCTGGCTCAGCTGTGCAGCAGACAGGTGGTGCCTGGGGAAGTACCTTCCTGCTCAATAATGCTGAGGTACTGGGGTTGAGTTCTGCAGCCTCAACCTCTGGGGTAAGAGGTGTCTTTATCTGGGGAAGTGGCTGTGCCTCATGGGCTAGGGTTGCCACCCCCCAGGTGGCACCTGGAGATCTCCCGCTATTACAGTAGATCTCCAGGCAGCCAAGATCATTTCCCCTGGAGAACATGGCTGCTTTGGAGGGTGGAGTCTGTGGCGTTATGCCCTGCTGAGTTCCTTCCCTAGGCGCCACCCTCAAAATCTCCAGGTGTTTCCCAACCCAGAGCTGGCAACTGCCAGCAGGTGAAGACCTTTTTGTGTTTGCCTGGCATACCCCCAGTAAACTCCTAGTGGCCTTCCTCCCTGGTTGTGTTGCATTTGTATGTCTATGTGTTTTGACTGTATTGTTAAATATCTTCCATATGCATCTGACATTGTTGTTTTAAATGTTATAATGTTTTGATGTCCGCCATCTTGGGGTCCCTATTTGGATAGAAAGGCAACAAGAAATGTTTTAAATCAGTCGATAAAATAAACTGATAAGATTTGAGTATAAGGAAGCTTCAGATGTTCCGTTCCAATCCCCCGTTTTGTAGAACGATGGAAATATGTGTCACTTACCTTGCAAAAGTGATACTGGGAATAAATACTGGTGCTACGGAAAACAAACTCTTGGTTAAATTTAAGCAATTGTTTTTCTTCCTAAGCTTCAACTGTTTTAAGAGTTTCCAGAATTGTGAATCCAGCTTTAATGCCAACAATCTCTTCTATAGCTCATGGTCATTTTAATTGTTAGGTACTACATGTTCATTTACATTTCCATACGATTTGTATGCCTTCATTTTAAACCCTATAATAATGAAAAAGTAGAGTAGTAGGAAATGTTTGCATGAGCCATACCTGCAGTTTTAAACGAGCATAGTATAGTATGCCTATACTTTTAAAAAAAGGCTTGGTTAAATTTTCAATGAAGCAATCCAGGTTATAGGTTTGAGTTGGAAAGAGTAGTGTGCGTTCATCTAAATAGGAGGAGCAGAACATATTTTTCTGCAGCCCGTATCAACTGTGGCCATTAGTTACACTGTAAAGGTTTAATTTAGTGCAGGCAATGTGTGTATTAGCATACTTGAAAACTGCTATTTCAAAGGCCTCCGAGTCATTATAATACGTGAGCTGTTTGTTTATAGTGAGAAAGAGCATTGAGTTTTGCAAAGTGGTTTTCTTAAATTAGCTTTTTGTTCTGTCCGTGTAATGGAGGGCTGTTTATTTTGATGCCGGCTTCACCCTTAGCTTGATTTAAAAGGTAAGCCGAGTGAAATCTGGGCCCTGCGTAATGGAGTAGCCGCGTTTATGGTGGAGAGCAGAATGGGATGCGATTTAGCATCTTGAGACATCTCTAACATACATCGTCCTGGGGGGGAAATTAAGTTCCAAGTATACAGAAAATGAGCTAGCCTGAGAGTGTTTAGTTTGTTAAATGGTGTATCGAGTTTATTTTAGAGGGCATAGCTGGGGCAAAGGGTATTGTGGAGTCAGTGTCGTATAGAGGACAGAGAGCTGCACTAGGATCTGGGGCGCTCTAGGTTTGGATCCCCACTCTGCCATGGGAGCTTCCTGGGCGACCTTGGGCTGGCCGGCCACACCCCCTCAGCCTAACACACCTCTCAGGGTTGTTCTGAGGATAAAGCGGAGGAGAGAAGAACAGTGTAAGCTACTCTGGGTCTCTGTTAGGGGAGGAGGAGGAGAAGGAGAAGGAGAAGAAGAAGAAGAAGAAGAAGAAGAAGAAGAAGAAGAAGAAGAAGAAGAAGAAGAAGAAGAAGAAGAAGAAGAAGAAGAAGAAGAAGAAGAAGAAGAAGAAGAAGAGATTGGATATATACCCCACCCTTCACTCAGGGTGGCTTGCAATCTCCTTTCCCTTCCCCTCCCCACAACAGACACCCTGTGAGGTTGGTGGGGCTGAGAGAGCTCTGAGAGAACTGCTCTTGAGAGAACAGCTCTGAGAGAACTCATGACTGGCCCAAGGTCACACCAGCAGCTACATGTGGAGGAGTGGGGAACCAAACCCGGCCCTCCCAGATTAGAGTCCGCACTCTTAACCACAACAGCAAACAGGCTCTCATGTGGGGTATAAATGAAGTAAATAAATCATACCAGTCTTCTTCTAATCTCCAGGTGTGTTGGGGGGAGGGGGGAACACAGTCTTCTCCTCCTATTCTGTCCGCCCTCTCCAATAACATTCCCTCCTTTCTTCATCAGGTTTGGCAAGAAAAAAGAGGACAAAGGTGCAAAAGGCGATCAGAAGGGAAATTCAAAGCATGGCACTCTCAAAGAAGAAGACCTGGAAAAGATGAAGGAGGAGCGGGAAAGGTGAGCTGAGCAGAGCATGTACATTTTTCTCCTGTGTTAAGTGATGAGACAGGACAGACAGTGGCTGAAGGAGGGTAGGACAGCTAGTCCTGAAATACCAGCGCAGCCATCTTATGACCTACAACCCTTTTCATGCCAGCATTTAATTTCCCATTCTTCAGACTTTTTTTCTGGGTTCTTGCACAGCAATAACCCATACTTGGCTTTTGATTCCTTGTTTCCCTTAGCAATACGTGTCACTATAATTTCCACTCGAAGCAGGCCTTTGTGCCCCGAATCTCTGGATGAGTGAAAGAGCTCTTTCCTCCTCCTGCCCCATTTCCCTGGTTCCATGTTCATTTCTGTGTATCCGTGTTCTACTACCATAGTGCCGCATTGCTTGCCTACAGAGGACACCATGGGGATAGATGGGAAGCCTGCTGTCCAATGTTATTTCTTCTTCCTTCCCTGAGAACGTCCAAGTGAGTTGATTGTGAGGGCACAAGAAACATACTGAGTAACTGAACTCAGTGCCTTAGGGAACACCTGTGTGGCATTCTTCCTACATTTAGCTCTCCAGACAGACACTGTCTGCCCAAGGAGTGGGCAGCCTCCTTAGAAGTTTTCTCGAGAAAAAAATACCTGCTGTAGAAGCAACAGATGTTGTTCTTAAAACGTGTGGCAATGAGAAAGTGAAGAGATTATAGTCATATCAGTTGTGGTCCAGTGAGGAAGAATCTAATCTATCAATTTTCTTATTGCCACAGATGTTGTTCTTAAAATCTGTGGCAATGAGAAAGTGAAGAGATTATAGTCTTTCTCACTGGACCACAACCGATAGGCTCCTTGCTGGAATTCACTTTTCTTATCTGGGCCCTTATCTGGATGCATAGGTGGCAAGAAATACAAGAACTCATGGGCACTCAATGAAACTGCTGAGCAGTCGGGTTAGAACAGATCAAAGGAAGTACTTCTTCACCCAAAGAGGCATTAACACATGGAATTCACTGCCACAAAAGGTGGTGGCAGCTACAAGCATGGACGGCTTCAAGAGGGAATTGGATAAACGTATGGAGCAGAGGTCCATCAGTGGCTATTAGCCACAAGGTATAGAGGAACTCTCGGTCTGGGGCAAGTGATGCTCTATCTTCTTGGTGCTTGGGGGGGGGAACAGTGGGAGGGCTTCTAGTGTCCTGGCCCCACTGGTGGACCTCCTGATGGCACCTGGTATTTTTGGCCACTGTGTGACACAGAGTGTTGGACTGGATGGGCCATTGTCCTGATCCAACATTGGCTTCTCTTACATTCGTATGTTCTAATGACAAACAACCTCTGCTTTTCACTTGCCTTGATGGCCCCTTGCTGGGGTCATCATAAGCTGGTTATGACTTGATGGCACTTTACACACACATAGTGGGTCAGCAATCTCACTGCATTTCTAATTGGGGTGTGGGGATATGGTGTGCCAGAGCCAGTGATTTGCTCGTGTCTCCTCCTGGTTTCAGACCTAAGTGTCTGACCCAAGTCCTTTTCCTCAGGCATATATTTTTGTGCTCAAACAAATCTCCCTGCTGTCAACCAAAAACCCTGCAGTGTGCATCAGAACCTGGCTTCCGGCTTAGCACCCTAAAAAGGCAGGGGCTCTGAATTAGTCTAAGCCAGAGCCTTAGCAACCATTTTACTGACTTGAAGCCACACTGCGGGCTCACTGAACCCAGAGAAATCCATATAAAAACTTGAACACAGTTAACAACTGTTAGGATTGTTCCCAAGAGTCTAGTATTTTGCTTTATTTTGTTCCGTTTCAAGACATTTTCTTGTCTTGGCGATCATACCTTCTGTGCTAATGCCATTGTTGGGAAACAGTGTTTACGGGGAGAGATGGCACGATCTGGTGGGGCCTTCTGTGATCACATATTTGGAGAGAGGGGGGCCAAAAGCAGGAGCTTGTTCACAAAGGAATCCTTGGTAGACATCTGGACAGGAACAGGCATCAGCCGCCTTTGTCTTTTGCGCACCTAATCCTCTGAGTGTACAAAATGTTCCTCATTCATTGCTGCTGTTTTACATCACCCAACAGATTCCCCAAGTCAGTGCAATTATTTTGGTTGTTTATTTAACTCAGTGTGTACCCCACTTTTCTCCCCAGTGGGGACCCAAAGGGGCCTCCATTATTCTCCTCCCGTTTATCCTCCCTGTGATGTAAGTTAGGCTGAGAGTGTAAATCTGTCCCTAGGTCACCCAGCAAGCTTCCATGGAAGAATGGGGATTTGAACCTGGGTCTTCTGGGTCCTAAGGAAGCCACAGTGGCTCAGAGGTTAAGACGCTGAGCTGCAGACCGGAAGGTTTGTAGTTCGGCAGTTTTAGACCTAAGTGCCGCTTGATGGAGTGCGCTCCCGTCTCTGGCCCCAGCCCCAGCTCCTGCCAACCTAGCAGTTCGAAAGCAAGAAATTGCAAGTAGATAAATAGATACCACTTCAGTGGTAAGGTAACAGCATTCCGTGAGCCTCAGTGTTTAGTCATGCCAGCCACATGACCATGGAAACTTTGGACAGCGCTGGCTCTTCGGCTTGGAGACGGAGATGAGCGGCTCATCCCTAGAGTCGGGTTCGACTAGATTTCGAGCAAGGGAAAAGCCTTTACCTTTACTTAAATTACAGTTAATTAGATTAATCTGAATGCCTGTCCTTAAAAGGGGCAGGCTGCAAAACTTGGAAAACCTCTTAAGCCCCTAGTAGGCTACTTTGCCTACTTTGGGGCCAACAGTGGACTTGGCGGTGGGTCAAATATTGTGAAGCCTGGACCTGATCCTGATCTTTAATAATAATAATAATAATAATAATAATAATAATAAAAAATATATTAATTTAGAAAATGTTTTCCTATGCGGAGATAAATACATTCAAATTATCATACTAGTTATCAAATCAGCCAACAGCTGATGACCAGATCAACTGACAGTAGTCTTTCCAGAGGAAACAAAAAGTGAAATGCAGCCAGCCGTAACCACCGAGGCACAGTTAGCAGGCTGTTTGATAGATGTGGTCCCTATCCGGTTCTCTGGCAAGGCGGAATACAAATTGAAAATAATAAATATCCTGGCTGCACAGACTCCGCGTTTCAGTGAATTAATGAGTGCTTGGCCAGGGTTTGCACCAATGGTATTGAAATGTCTTTAGCATATGCCTGCCATTGTTAGCCGGGCTCCCTTTCCCTATTTTAAACTTCCCACTCCCAGTTTGGATGCTGGCCCTTTGAGAGATGCGTGTCCTTCCTTGTACAGAAGCCAGTGTCTTTTATTAGGATCCTGGCGAGCTCAGCAGTCGCATCCCATCTGTTAAAGGGCCAGTGTCATTTGCTAAAATGTTGGCAGCCTCCAAGGAGCGATCCCTTCTGTTTCTAAGGCTAATGTTCCAATTGGACGTGGAGTAATTGTTGTTAACATTTCTTCTAGTGATAAATTCTCTTTTCGGAATAGAATTTATTCCCTGGAGTGACAGTTAATTGGTAAGAGCCTATTAAAAACAGTCAGTTCAATGTCTTTATAATTCTGGTTTATCTTCTCTAATAATTATTCACCTTTCTGACCTGGAAACGTTTGAGATTGAAATGGAGAACAGCAGGTGTGCTTAGAAGCTGATGAACCCGGTTGGTATTTTTAACTCGCGCCTTTGATTCTCATCCCACAATTAAGAAGAACAGAAATCTCACCTTTCTTTTTTTTTCTCCCCCCCCCAAAGGGGCAACTCTTATCCTTTAATTCTCCCTAAGAAAACAAAATATCTTTATGAAACCCCCAAAGGTAGCCTTTAAATATACCATATACAGAAGCGGGTAATTTGTGTTTACTCAGTCACATCAACCAGGCACATTAACCTTGTTTTTATCTGGCTGCAGGGGTTGCTCTGGGTGTAGTGGCGGCTGGCCTTTCGGCCAGTGTGTCACAAGTCAAATCTCAGCACATGAGCAAGCGCCGCTCTGAGGCCCACTCTGCTGTACCTGCAGCCCCCAGAGCCTTGCCTCTGAGACAGGCAGCGGCGCATGAGAAGCAGCAGGAGGAGAGACCTGACTCTGCATCAGAGGCAAACCTTGCTCATTAAGGGTGCGCTCCAGTGTCCTGCTATGAGCATCTGTATCAAGTCGCCTTCTACCGTGTATGATGCTTTTGTTGCACAAGCCCATCCTCTGCTCTTGCATGCTTGCATGACCCTATACAAAACTGGGTATGGTGGTTACCAATGCTCCCTCTAAGCTGTGGAGTCTTGTGAGCAAAAATGCTACTTTGTGAGCTACTGGCATTAGAGCTGTGAGCGAGCGGTTTGGCTGCTGCATAAATTAGTTTGCTCCAGAGCCCTCCTTCCTGAGCTGAGACAAAAATGTGCGAGCTGGAGGCTAAAAAACTGTGAGCTAGCTCACACTAACTCAACTTAGAGGGAACAGTGGTGGTTACCCTCTTTGGTCTTGCTCTCTCTTACAAACAACAGCAAACGTCTCATGAGAAATGGACATTGGCTCCCCCCCCCCAAGTCATGCCTGCCTTTTAAACAAAAAATCATGTTTGTTTTCTCCCTGTCACAGAAAGCTCTCCAGATATTTTGTGTAAGCCGCCCTGAGCCTGCTCTGGCGGGGTAGGGTGGGATATAAATTAGAATATAAATAAATAAATAAAATTAACCTGGGAAATGTGCAGGGCAATGCAAATCATGTAGGATCTGACAAATCCCACACAACACGGCTTGTGGAGGTGGGCTGAACAAGACAGTGCAGAGAACCCGGAAGGCCCATTCACTTTTGAACCAGGATAGCAGTGGAGATGAATTGTGTCGCTGTGCTCCCAAGGTCCATGGACTCTACAGTGGATTCTAGGGGCACAGTGGCAAAACTCATCTTCATTGCTTCAGACCATCCTGTTTCAAAACTGTGTATCCATGAGTGGATCAAGCCCTCTTATGTGCCCGTGACCTTCCTTCTTATGTGCAGGCTCGCTCACTCCTCAGGTCCCATTTTTATGGCTTTCTCCCCACAAACTATGCATGATCAGCATTAAGACTTCAGCACAACAAAGAGTTAAGGCAGTGTCACCCCCCTTCAAAAAGTCCCAGATGTTCATAGTATAGGTATCACAGGTCAGCTGCGACTGACAGTAGGACTGCAGTCACACAAGCAGTTCACACTAATATAGTTGTGTTGCGTTTGGAAATTTAAAGAGCGTGATCAGACAACACCATCTGCCTTCCGCGCCCCAGTCGGCGGCACCCGGGTCCGGCCCATCCTGGAAGCGGAGCTTGCCGACACCAGGGAAAGTCCAGTCTGTAGTATGTCAGCACTTCCACTCCGCTTTTCCCGACATCTGAACCCCCTGTCGTGAACGGATGCCAGATGGGAAGCGTGAACGGTCACTTTCGTCTCAGTTGTGGGTTTCTTTTTTCGCCCAGTAGGGATGTGAGCATAAGTGGCCCCCATTGCCAGCAAGGACCGTGCTCCGTCTTTGAGACACCAGTAATATGGGGTTGGCAAGCGAGGAGCTGTTTCAGGGTGTGCTGTCTGGTCACCCCTTCCCGCGATGGTTTAAACCGCCACAAACAGAGACACTTGCCAGATTGCACCAAGCCTCCAGTGTGGTCACAGCCTGCATCTTGATCTGATTTGATTTATTTGGCTTATATCCTACCCTCACCTGCAAGCAGACTCAGGGGGGATCACAGCATTCCCATCAACATCATAATGACAATAAAGCATTAGGGTTTAAATAGAACAAACAGATTAAACAAAACAAACATTAAAAGATAAAATTCGAATCGAGTTTCGGTCCAGTCAAATAGGTGGCAACTAGTCAAGGCACATTCATAGTGCCTCCTGCACTGATGCTCTCTTGGTCCCTGTAAGCAGGGCAGCTTGTAAATCTTCAGTTTAGCAGCTACACTGAACATGTAGAGACACAGTTCATATGTGCACATTCCTCTCTCAGTTTCTCACCGCTTGATTCCTGAACATTTGCTCACTTCCGAATGTTGCAAACTGGCTCCACTGAAATCCTTGCGTTTGAGTTGATATGAAAGTTTCTGTCTATGGCGGCTGACCTGTGAAAACTCACCTGCACAGATGAGTCACCCCTTCCTTGTTGGTCCCGCTGTCAAATGATGTCCATATGTGAACTAGCTTCTAGGGAATATCTGACTGAAGAAACTCGAGAGTGTAGTTTAAAGTAATGGTGGTGGATCAAATTAATTTATTGTTCAGCTCTTAAAATGTTGGAACAGATGATTTTGTCAATACTGGGGAGGAGCTGGCTTCTTCATGACATATTATCGTGGGGGGGGGAGATACTGCAGGAGAATTTGACTAAGATAAGCTCCAAGTTATCCAGTTGAGTGGAACTTTAATGCTTCATATTGTTGTTGACTGTTACCCTAATGATGGCTTACGCAGACATTAAAGATGAGTTTTATAACTCTGTCCCAAGATTCACTAATCCCATAATGTATAATGTAATTCAGGCCTAAGATTTTAATGCACATATTGGCAACGACAACCACACCAGTGAGTCTGTGCCATAGATCTTGCTGCCACTATGACTTCACTTGCTGCAATTCTGCACACTCTGTCTGGCCTAGTGAATAGACCAAGCTTCAGGAGAAAAAAGAAAAAAAAAAGATTTACTAGAATGTAGGCTCTGCACATTCAGCTGCTCATTCCACATTAGGGGAGAAATTAATTTGTAGTAAAAACGAACCATCGCGGTACCTAGAAATGGAAGAAAAATCACACTGCAGCACAGTGAGCAAAAGCTACACAAACAACTTGGCCTGGTATGAGATTTTAATTGCTTTCCTAATTACTGTCATTGGTGAAAGTTTATTAGCCTTCTCCTATTAACTCCCCCTGCTTGGTACCATGACAGATTTTTAGAAATTATTATTATTGTTTAAGGGGGAATGGAGAGAGGTTGGTGCTTCTGCATCAGTAGTTTTCCTCAGTGCTTTTTGCCTAGATTTTCCTGAGTGTGCTAGCCTAACTCCGTGCCCTCTTCCTGAAGGAAAGCTCTGATACTTTTTTTCCCCCTGTAGAGGTTGAGGGCCTCTGTTTATAAGGCTCTGAAGGACATGGTCAGCATAACAGAGAGATCCAAGGCTTTCCAGGGGGGCAACAGCAGTGCCCCCTTTGCCCACTTTCACAAGTATCGGCAGGCTTGTCTGGGTGGAATCCTATGTGTGTGTGTGTTAGGATCCAGCCTAGTGGCTAATTGGTAAAAGCCAGTTTATGCTTGGAAGAATTAAAGAAAGTTGAAACTACCATCTAAATTGGTGTTCCCCAACCAGGTTTCTCTTTTAGTGCAGTGGTTAAGTGCACGGACTCTAATCTGGGAGAGCCGGGTTTGATTCCCCACTCTTCCACTTGCACCTGCTGTATGACCTTGGGCAAGCCAGAGTTCTCTCAGAGTTGTTCTCTTAAGAGCAGTTCTCAGTCAGAGCTCTCTCAGCCCCACCTGCCTCACAGGATGTCTGTGGTGGGGAGGGGAAGGGAAAAGAGATTGTAAGCCACTCTGAGCGAAGGGCGAGGTATAAATCCAATCTCCGCCTCCTCCCGCCTCCTCCTCCGCCTCCTCTTCTTTTTCTTCTATCTGGAGACCTGTGCTGCTGATCTGTTTCTTGAAACGCACTTGTAAATACATAAATCTTCTTTGTTGTTAATATATCATTCCTGCCTCAGCGACCTCCATATTCTACTTGTGCACCACAAAACTTACATCACAGCTGAGAACCCAAAGCCTACGCACTCGCTACCTTTAGAACACCTGGTAAGTAAGGGGAAGGTGTATAGTTTAACATAAACCTGGGTCCCCCAAAATCATAGGAGGCTGTGTGGGTACCCTGTCATATCCACTTATTCCTATTCTCTCCAGTGAGCCAAAGGCAGCCAGGAACAGGCTACTACTCCTTGAGTGGTAAGGGTCCCACCCAAATTGCAAGATGACAGTCAACTGGTATTGTCACCGATTGTGCCTGGGGAATAAGGATGTCCCGGGTCTAGTGCTTAATACCGTATCAGAAAGTCACTCTGGATTTTGGGTGTTTTTTAATAAAAGATCAACCTCTCTTGTTTTTGTCACCATCTCATTATGTTAGTTTTCATGTTGATCTTCAGTAGAAGAGCAAGACTCAAGTCCAGTAGCATCTTAAAGACCAACAGGATCTCCAGGGCATAATCTTTTGAGAATAAAAGCTCCCTGTGTCAGATCTGACAAAGGAAGCTTCAGCTCTTGAAAGCTTATAACCTGGGACTCTTGTTGGTTTTTAAGGTGCTACAGGACTCAGATCTTGCTCTGTTAGTTCCTATAGAGAGGGGATGGAGTCTACCTTCTGCCCACTTCCTTCTGATCATTGCCTTCCTTGTGAGTCAGAACTAGCCCATAGGATAGGGATTTAAAGAAGCTCATAAAATTGGAAACTTGTTTGTTTGAGACACAGTTTTGGTGTAACGGTTAAGAGCAACTGACTCTAATCTGGGGAACCAGGTTTGATTCCCCACTTCTCCACATGCAACCAGCTAGTTGACCTTGGGTCAGTCACAGTTCTCTCTGAGCTGTTCTTGCAACAGCAGTTCTCTCAGAGCTCTCTCAGCCCCACCTACCTCACACGGTGTCTCTTGTGGGGAGAGAAAAGGAAGGTGATTGTAAGCCACTCTGGGACTCCGAGTGAAGGGTGGGATATAAATCCAACTCTTCTTTTTTTCCTCCTCCTCCTCTTCCATTCCAGTCAAAATAATTCATTTGGAGAGACAGACAAAGTGGACATTGCTTAAAGTTCTCAGGCTCTGGCAGCCATCCTGGATCAGACTTGGCTCACTGTTAGAAGAAATCCTGTGATAAAATGTTCTAGGAAATCACCTGTTTTCGCAAATAACCAAAGGGTTAACAGTTCACTCTAAACTACTTAATAGGAATATACAATCATAGTTAAGGAGACACAATACTCACCTTAATGATAAAATAGTAGCACAGATTTAATGTGTCTCCACAAATGTAAGATATATCTGACACATGGCAGGGAAGATGATCAGCCATTTTATCCAATAATTCATCAGTCGTTTTGATGTAAAATCTTACGGCTGAAGGATTACATGTAGATCTTGGTCCACTATATTATTATTGCCATTACTAGTATACTCTTGCTTTCACGTGTACATTCTTCAAACACTGTTCTTCCATTTCTGCACCAGATATCTGTCGTACAGATCTCTTACCAGCTCTAGAGTGGTAGCTTTTCAGCCAGAATTCTATGCAGAATAGTTTTCCTCTTCTCCCGAAGCATCATATCAGCATCACCCAAGCAATAAACTTGTTTTGCTTTACAAAACACTATGGAAACACCAGCTCGGACTAAAGGGGGTCCACGCCAGTGAAAACAGCACAGAGACACCAAGTTAAGACTAAAGATTTCTGGTTGTTACCTTCTAGCCATCTGTGGGAGGATCAGAGCATGTAATGTAGGGGACAAGATGATATGGAAAACTGCCGTGTCAGCCAACAGTTGAGAAACTTCAGTCTTCCATTCCAGGTCTTCACATGGCAGGGATGCAGCTGGGATTACTGGGATTACTCCCCAACATAACATGTGCAGAGCATCCTGAGCATTTAAAACATTGCTCAACGCATAGGCTACAGCCATCCATTCTGAATCAGGCAGGATACTTGACACGATCCATGTTATACCTTTCATTAGGACCAACACAACGGCACATCGGGTTCTCTGTGCGCATGCTGTCGAGTTCACCGGAACTCTTTATCAGGACAGATATTACAAAATAAAGAAGAGGAGAAAAAGCAGATTTTCCAGGCCGTGGTTTTCAAGACCTTGTCATGGCAGTATACTGTGGATCATGTTGGCAGGCAAAGAAGAATCAGGTTTCAAGCTGCTGCAGCTCAGGGGCCATGCAAAGCAAGACGTGATAAATCAACCAAACTCCATAGCAACATGTCTCCCTCACGTCCCTAATTTCCCTCTTAGATTATTGACATCCAGCTTCTGAAATGTGGATACTGATTCCTCCAGTGCACACCCTTAGCAGCACAGCTATCCTCTGTCTTGTTTCATGCTGTTTTAATGCTGAAATGCTGATTGGTCAAACTTGCACACTAAGTACCACAAGTTCCCAAGGTGTACTGTGCCACCAACAAATATCTGCCCACCAAGCCCTTGTGGTGGCACCTTCTAATTTCCAGACCAGGTTCCTTCCCAATGACAGCTCTGGCTGTTTGCCATGGGTGCCAAGACCCCATTGTTCCACCAGTACAACACTATATGACTTAGAATTATAGAATCATAGAGCTGGAAGGCACCTCCAGGGTCATTTAGTCCAACCCCCTGCACAATGCAGGAAATTCACAAATACCTCTCCCCCCCCCCACACACACACACACCCAATCACCACTGTTCCACACCCAGAAGATGACAAAAAAACCCTCCAGGATCTCCAGGCTTCCTAAAGCTTTTGAATAGTGCCTAGCAGTTGGTTTTAGCTGGGGAATTCTGTGCTCTATCGTCTAATAACCAGGAGGCTCTTTTAAATCTGTAATTTAATTGTGTTGCATTGTGTCAAAGCTGATTGTTGGCTGCCTTGAATGGTGAAAAAAGGGGGATATGTGTGTTTTTAAATAAACTGGCCTCTGAAATATATCTGAAACAAATTTGCAACGTTAAGTGGTTAATAAAATTTTGTATGCAAGGGCTAATATGTTTTGTGCAACACCATTCGTTGTATCTAACTGAATTTTACCCTGGCACCTTGTCCAAAACATTTTTTGTGTTTTTTTTTTCCATTTTGTTTTCATTCTTCTTTGGTTTTCCATCTTCTCCATGAGGCACCTCTTTTTAAAGCTGTGCACAAGACCATCATGAGAGCATCATAACCAGGTCAGATGAAGTGGTTTTTTCACAGTATGCCACGTGGTGTGATTCTCAGAGAGCAAATGGTTAGTCCTTCCTAATCCAGCAATTGAGACTATGGAACCGAGTTCCTGTTTTATGGTTCATGCAAAATTCTCTTGCTTTTTGAAGTTTGGCAAGATCAGTTTCAAAGGCCCCCAAAAAACTATATTCATAAACGGGAAACGTTTTTAATTTAATATCTTTTATGGAGATGATTCAATCCTAAAGTTAAACCAGTGCGGATTTAACATTCAAGATGGAAAAGAGGTAGATGCTTCCTTGTTCTGAAATGAAAAGTGCTCTCCCCCCCCCCAGTCTAAGCCTAACAATAAGGCCGCTCATGTTGCTTTATAATATTCTTGCCTTTGAAGGTTTTTCTAAAGTAAACCAGATGTATCGGGTACCTTGTGCTTTATAACGATACACCTTCTTTTCAACCATATGTAACATTAATATCTGCCAAAAGACAGCGGGTCTTGCCTAGTTGTTTACCTACTTGACGTAAATATCCCTACTTAGACAAAAGTCCTCTTTCTAGCAGAGCCCAGTGTCCTTCTACTGCGAGAATATATATTGGTGCTGGGGGGGGGTCAACAGTGGGAGGGCTTCTAATGTCCTGGCCCCACTGGTGGACCTCCTGATGGCACCTGGTATTTCTGGCCATTGTGTGACACAGAGTGTTGGACTGGATGGGCCTTTGGCCTGATCCAACATTGGCATCTCTTATGTTCTTATATATATTTAATAACTGAAGTAATTTACTGAAATCCAAATGTTGTTAATTTAAAAAAAAAAACCCTCTACAGTGAACTGTGAATAGAACAACGCTCCTGTAATGTATCATGTTCTGACCGCGTGGTCAGCTTGGGCGCCACACGGTCAAGCGCAAGCGTCGAGCTTTGCTCCAATAAACAAAGGACGATGCGGATCCTAGCCTGCACTAATCGGAGGGCTAGGCTCCGGGCCGAGAGCCTGTGCGACTCTCGGCCACCGGTTAGGACTTATTGGGAAGTGGGGGGTGTTCTGGGTGGTGGATTCACGGGGGATATAAGCCGGCCTGCGAGCCAGCTAAAGTTGTCTTGTTCTGTGCTAATAAAGTACGCTAAGCTGAAATCACTCGTCCGTCTGCGTACTTTTCAGCTCCATAAACCAGATTTTGTATCCTCGTGCTGGTTCATTTATGAAAGATAGCCACCTCATTTTATCAATGGCGATGATGTATCTTTGGGTTTCTTACCAGAGAAGGTGGCTCTATGCGTGGGAAAGTATGCAATAAAGATTGCATCTGGCCCTTGTTTTCAGCAGCTGGCTAGGATTGAGTGTTTAAACTGTAAATTATTTCAAGTTTGTGGGTTGCTTTCTAGGAAGCTTTCCAAAGCCGTAGAGGTGTTCTTCTGTCTTATCAGTCCTGAGCTTTGGCTGCATGCTAATATACTTTAAAATCAATAATACTTTTAAATAAATATTTAGCAAACTGCAATTGAATATTGCAGCAAAGAGTGCCCTGCGCAAACTAAGTGGATACCACAGACATGAAAGCATTTAAACTCCAATTATACTTTGAATGAATACTAGTGACTTGAATATCTATTCCTTTTATATCAGTATTTCTTTTGGTGAATTTTATTTCCATAAGAATGAGAGTTAACGTGAACTGCACATAGGATAGTGATTTGAAGACGTTTATAATATTGGAAGCTTGTTTGTTTCTAGTATCATCATATCTATTTCTGAACCAGGCCGTAAAATTTGGATCGAAAAATCCACACCATAGGGCCAGGGACAGACAGACAGGAGTTTCCTGTATAAAATGGAGGATACAGACAAATGTGAAATATAGAAATAAAATTGGGAGATTAAAAGTCCCGCAGTAAGAGAAACAACAGTTGTAGCTTTAACAGATGAATGCCCTTTGCAGTCTTGTGACACTATCTTCTGAGATTTTTGTGGCCATTTGACCACAACAATATTGCTGAATATTTCAAGTTTTTATTTCAGAGGCAATGGTGGGGGGAGTCTAAAAAGGTAACTATGGGAGGTATGGAAGGAAGCAGGGAAAAGGGAGAGGAGGAAAAGCTAAAGGGGGTACAGCAGAGAAGAAGAAGAGGAGGAGGAGTTGGTTTTTAAACCCCACTTTTTCCTACCCTAAGGAATCATAAAGTGGCTTACAATCACGTTCCCTTTCTCTCACCACAGCAGGCACCTTGTAAGGTAGGTGGGGCTGTGAGAGTTCTGAGTGAACTGTGACTGGCCCAAGGTCACCCAGCAGGCTTAATGTGGAGGAGTGGGGAATAAAACCCAGTTCTCCAGATTAGAGTTTGCGACTCTTAACCACCACACTACTCTGGTAGGTTGAAGGAAGAGAAGAAATGAGCAGAGGCTGCCAAGTGGAGGGAGGGAGAGAAAGCTGAAGATAGGGGGTGGTAAAGGTAGGTTGGTGCTGGTGGGAAGCAGGGGGGGAGACTGTGGGGGCTGCTTGGGGCTGGAAAGAAGAAATACTGTGAGAAGGGGTATACAGGGGGGAATGAGATGTTCTCTGCAAGTCCTCACAAGTCCCCTGCTTGTACAATCTAAAATTCTATAGTTAGTTGCTAAATATGTACAAGCAGGGAACCCACAAGGACCGTAGGGGTCACTTCATTTCTCTCTGCATTTTCCTCTTTCCTCCCCCCTTTGTCTGCTTCCTTCTCTTCTTCCCACTTATCTGCCCCTCAGTCTTCAGATTTATTTATTATTTATTTACTTTTTATCCCACTTTCTCCCCAGCAGAGACCCAGAACAGCTTACATCATTCTCCTTTCCTCCATTTTATCTTCACAGTAACCCTGTGGGTATCTGAAACTGAGTCTACCAGATCCTAATCTGACAGTCTAACCACTACACCAGACTGGGACCGATTTCCCACAAGCAGCTGCACCGCCCTCGCTCTTCCCTTTCCCCCGATTGTATTCGTCGATTTCCCACTATTTGCTGCATGGACGCATTTTGACCCACAGCATCCCCGATTTCCCCCGCGTCTTCTTTATTCTTGTTTTTTGAGATCGAGAAGATGCGGGGGAAATCAGGGGATGCCGCGGATCAAAATGTGGCCGCACAGCAAGTAGTGGGAAATTGATGAATACAAGCGGGGGAAGGGAAGAACAAGGGCGGCACAGCTGCTTGTGGGAAATTGGTCTGGCCCTAAACCTTCCCTCCTTCCTTTCCCCTGGTAGCCTCTCCCTAGGAAAAGTCTGTCCCAGTTGCAAATGTTATGTCGTGGCAAGTCACTCAGGAAAATTGTTTGGTGCCTGCTGCACTGACCAAGATGTGGAAGTTGTGAAGAGGTAGCTGCTGGGCCCAGGCTAGTTGTGTGGCATCAATCATAGCCACCTCTGCACCTGGGTGAGTGGCACAAATTGCACATTAGCAGGTTACCCAGTGGTTGCTGGTGGCTCTGGCCCTGATGAGCCCCTCCCTCCAGGGCAGGAAAAAGGGGATAGAATGGACTTGGGAGCCAAAATAGCCCTGAAAACAACCCTCTTCCTTTTAGTGAGAGAAACTGAGTTTTGAAAGTGGGCAGTACGGTTGAGGTTGCGTTGCAACATCCACGATTTCAGAGGGCCTTTATTTCTGAAAGGCACAGGTGCAACTTCTATTATTGGGCAGAGCTTAGAAAAAACCCACCCCCAATATTCTAGGGTTTTTTTTAAAAAAAGATTTCAGAATTTTCTGCAAACCTGGGACTTTCCTCAGGTTTGTAGAAAGATCTGTCCAGTCTGCCCATGGCCCCAGTCCCTGCATTTAATTATCCATGGATGGGGCCATGTTGAGAATTCGATGTATTAATGCACACTGAATTAACCATTGTATGAGGCTCTGTTTTTCTGATGTCTCTTACCTTTTAGAATTCAAAGGGAGGCCAGGCAGAAAACCAGAGTTGTAATCCAAAATTATTCTTTCTTATGGCCCATTGAAGTCAATCGGACTTATGCCTGTATAACCTCCAAGAATTGCAAATGGTTATTTAGGGAGGAAAAATATTTTGCTTATTGATTACCTAACAAAACCTAGCTGGCATTATTTGAACCACAACAACTTCAGAATGAGTGCAGCCCCATCAAAATCAGTGTACATTTTCTTCTTATTTGGTTAAGGGTTAATTCCACATAGCATTTCTATTCACTGAATATTCCTGACTTAGCAGCATTGCTAGGTTGTGCGGTTTAGACAAAATAAAGTGTTGGATGAGATCCCAGTTTTAATAGTCCCAATTTATTATAACCATTGAACCCTGATCAGATCACAGATTGGATGAGGTCCCAGTTTTTTAAATGTCCCGATTTACTGCTGCCTTGGAACCCTGATAAGAATACATATTTGATTAAGGTGTCGGATTTCCCCCCCCCTTTAAATCCAGTTAATTACTTTTAGATTCTCTATTAGATCATAGTGGCAAAGTTATGGTATATGGAACTTATGACAGGGAAAAAATGCTGGATGATATTGCCCAAGTCAAGGTCATCGTTCATGTCTTATGCTGACTGCGTGATGTTCTCTGATTTCTGTCTTCCGTGGTGGCAGCCCAAGCGCTGGACAAAAGGAGAGGGATGAGCCCCATCCCACTGATCCAAGATGTAGCTGCTTCTGCTTGACACACCAGGACACGTAGCAGCAGCTTCCCCGTGGACCACTTAGGGAACTGGCAGGCTGATGTAAACAGTTCTGTCTTTCCTTCCGCAGATCATGACATGGCACATAGAACAGAGCAGCAGCCGCTGGGCTGGCTGGAGCAGAGTTGGGCCTTGACAGATCTTGGGAGCAGGGCTGGCATAGCAGAACAGAGCTTATTTTACTTCTGTGAGATAGAATGTAAGGGGTTGGTTTTTTAAAAAAAAAGATTGGTCTCGTCTACTTTCCATCCCTCGTTAACAACACTTGGCAAGTGTTGCATTCCAAGCTCGAAAGGGCAGGCGCCCAGTATCATTTGTGAACTCACCATGGACCCCCCCCCTGCTATTGTTAGTCCTTAATCACAGACCAAAGGGCTTGCGAGAACTTAATACAATTGTGCCTGCATTTGAATTGAATTTGAGCTGACGTGTATCATAGATCATTCCCTATTGATCCTCTGCTTGTCAAATGTCTTCCTTCATAGTATTTGCATTGGGTGTCTTCTGAAGGTAAATAACGATGACTTATGATAATTATAGATCAGAAGAGATTTTGGCATTCCTAACTTTGCGAGGCAGCTCTGAGTCACGAGCTCTGGGGATATTCTTTTCCCAGCCCCAAAATGTTTTTTTTTAATAACCGGATTGGGGGGGGGCATGCTATGTGTGTAGCTGATCATAAATCTTTTCTACTGTTGCAGTGCAGACTTACTATACTTTCAGCCTCTTGATTTCCCATTCTCCTTGCTAATCTTTTCTCTGGCCTCAATCTATGCCTATTGGTTCAGTTCACCAACTTCTCATCAGTCTTGGGATGGAAGGTGAAAAGAATGGGGATTTTACCTCCGTGCTTTTCTGGATAGGCAAAAACTTTCTTAATGATAGGTTACCTTTACCTGTCAAGGTACAGACTTAAGTGGACCTATTTTTAAGTCCGCTTTCCCAGATTTTTTGGTGTTGCCAATTCCACACATTGGCTGACATAATCTTTCTTTTTGTAGTTGCAACAGGCCTTTTCTCTCATATTTGTTAAAGATAAATTAACAAAGAAAACTAACCTAGTTAATCGGCAACTACTATTGGAATGCTCTATCTCCTTGCCATCCGTTCCCTTTGCTTCGTGATGGTAGCTCTGAAAGATGTCAGCTATGCAGGTTATATTAATGGAGAGTAGTAACTTGTAAAAAGAACACATTTACAAGTAGTATGTAGCATATGGAACTCTCCAAACTCAAGTCAAAAGCCACTAATGGCTTGGTCAGTCATTGTACCCCAAACTGCAACACCTGAGGCTTGATGACCAGAAACGGCACTGCCCTCAGCCTCAGGAACAGCTGCAGCAAACATGTGGCATGCCCAGTTGACCACCTGCCATTTAAATACTGCTCTGCTTCCAACTGGAAGCTGGGACACACCAAACCGCACTCCTCCAGGGTCCATGAAGGAGTCAGCCAATTAGCCCACTGAGTGCACTAATGCACAGTGGTGTCACAGGAGGGAATATCCAGCCAGCATCTGTCTGGACCGGTCAGTCAAAGGTCCCAACCCAAAATATCGCATTGACCTGTGCTGTAATAGGGAAAAAGTGAGCACAGCCTACGTATTATTTTGACCAGGCTGAGTCCTCTGTGTGGCTGATGGACTTTAGAGGGGGTTATTTTATGTTGGGAAGCAAACATTCTTGTAAGGAATGTCTTAAGGAAATAGCATGGCCATAAGCGTGTGAAAAGAAGGTATAAAAGACAAAGTAACAGGATGAACAATACAAGAGTGGAGATAAAGAGCATTAATAAAGGCGGACCTAGATGGCCGAGGCTAACCCGATCTCATCAGATCTCGGAAGCTAAGCAGGGTGGGTGGCCCTGGTTAGTTCTTGTGTGGGAGACCTCCAAGGAAGTCCAGGGTCACAACACAGAGGCAGGCAATGGCAAAACCATCTCTGTTCATCTCTTGCCTTGAAAACCCTTACAGGGTCACTGTAAGTCAGCTGCAACCTGATGGCACTTTCCACCACCAGTGAAGCCAACAATGCCTGGAAAAAGGAACCAGTGTTACTTTCCTCACTGTGGACTCACCAAAGCAGGGATCTGCACTTTTTATGATGCGCTAATTATAAGAGTAATATTAGCATAGTGTTGGGCCCTTTACGTGTTCGCTAAGATGTGAGACCTATGGAATTCCCAGGCAATTGTGTACCAGGGTCAAGGGAAGGGACAAATGACTGCTGTCCTGTTAGAAAAGCTTTTGCTTATCCAACGTATACAAGGACCTGGAAATACAGACACTGGCCAGAGAACTAAGGGAAAAGTCCGAACATCCTGTCGCTTCCTGTAACAAAATCTGAGTAGCTGAAACTGGGCCACTGAATTCTTTGTCTATTCCATATACTGTTGAGATACAGCATCACAAGTGAAAGTTTTATGGAAGACAAAGAGCTCAAGCCGCATTGCTTTCAATAGCAGCAACCTGATCGGCATCACAACAGGTATTCTGGCAGTGGCGGCCCACCAGATGCCAGTTCCTGACCTGGGCCTATTGACAGCGTTTGCAGCAATAAGTTTAAAACAAAATGCAAACAGTAATGTGGGTTTGTAGGTGACAGTTTGCCCCAACCTGGATGGCCCAGGCTAGCCCGATCTCATCAGATCTAGGAAGCTAAGCAGGGACAGCCTTGGTTAGTATTTGGGTGGGAGACCACCAAGGAAGTTCAGGTTTGCCAGGCAGAGGCAGACAATAGGGTTGCCAGTGGGAAGCTCCAGGCTCCTCTCCTGGATTGTCTTGCGCACACACTGTAATGATGTCACCCAGAAGTGATGTCATCACACTAGGCACGTCACGGGCGGGGGATGGTCACAGTGACCATAGAGTTTTTGGCTGAATGCTAGAGCATTCCCTGCGATATGCCCGGCACAATGATATTACACCGGGCACGTCATTGCACTGGGCACGTCAGAGTCATGGAGCTCTTCGGGGGCAGGGCTCCCCCTGCTGGCCAACTGGCAGATCAGGGGCCCCCAAAATTGGGGGAAACCCCATCCCCATCGGGGAGATGGCAACCCAAGCAAACAATGGCAAACACCCCTGAATATCTCTGGCTTTGAAAACCTTATGGGGTTGCTACATGTCAGTTGAGACTTGATGGCCCCCTTCCAAAAAATGCTGAATGCTTGAAGGTTAATCAAAAGTTCTAGGCCTAATTTTTCCTTCTCTCAAACTTAGAAATTTATAAAACTGTACTCAAGGAAGAGACTACCGCCACTTCACATGTAACTTCGTTTTGGGTTTGGCAGTGACAATAACGTGTGCTGCGGTCAATGCAAGCACTTTGTAGACAACAAAAAGGAGAAATGGGTCACAACAAATTGCCTTTGTCACTACAGAAAAAAAACACCCCAGCTTCTCCAATTTCCCCCCTAATAAATGCAGCCCGGCAATTGCTCTCACAGCTGCGGGGTGTACCTGCTCAAAAACAATGACTTCCTTTTGATGTTGTACTTGCCCAGCCAATACCAGGCGACGCGGATTTCTCCATGATCAATGCTTCATCTCTTCGACAGAGCCATTATAATTGCATTAATATTTCTTGTTTATTTCTCACTCCTCTGTGTAAAATCTATAGAGATTCGTCAATGATGTCTCTTTTATCCAGTTTATTTTTCATTTCAGGCAGAGCTCGGCTGTTCCGATACAATGCCTGAGCCATCTTTTGTGCACGTTTCTTGTCCGTTTTACCGTATTTATGCTACCTAACGACTGTTGACTTTTAAAGAACCATTCTGTTGCTTTCCAAACTTAAAAAAAATTCCTAGGAAAGGGATACTGCTGTATAATGGATACGGAAAGTTTTCTGCCTTTATTATTGCATTCTTTCCCACCTGCTTTTGGAAGCTGACCAGCAGTAACCAATAGTTGTACAGCATTTCATTTGATTTCAGAAATTTTTTGTTGTGTTCGTTACTCACTAATATATCGCTTATAGAGTTTCACGGGCAGGATTAGAAAAGGAATCCAGAATTGGTGTCTCCCATTGTTGTTACTTCTGTTCTTGACCCTTCCCATGTTTTGACTTTGACTCTTGTCCTCTTTGCTCCAAGTCTGTACTACTTGCTCTCCTCTACACTACTAGCCCAGGCTACCCCAATCTTGTCAGATCTTGGAAGCTAAGCGGGATCAGCCCTGGTTAGTCCTTGGATGGGAGACCACAACGCAGGACCTGGGCTGCTATGCAGTGGCAGGCCACCTCTCTTCATCTCTCCCCCTCGCCATAGGTCAGCTGCCACTTGACAGCACTTTCCAGCCAGGCTACTGCTACTACCTCTGCTGACAGTTTGGTGGAGCACTTAAGAACAGCGGCCTTTAATCTGGAGAAGCAGGTTTGATGACCAAGGATCGCTATATGTTTGTGGTGTCAATGTGGAACTGCCCGTCTCTTAAATGTACACATGTATGCCCAATAAGCACCTTGGGTAGATTTCACTCTCTTATGCCTCATTCAGTCAGAGTCCTGTAGTGAAGATCCAAAACCTACCTTGGCAGCATGAGATTGCCACTTTAAAATGGCAAGATCATAAAGCCAGCAGACAGAGCTGGTCTATAATTGCAGAGTAATGATTTTAAAATCTCCTTTCCACGGGTCCTGGTTGTACAGATCTAATCAGTGGCCAGCGTAATGAAGCAGTGCCCCCCTCATTTAGAAAACTAATTAATTAAGGTTATATTCCAAATGTATTTGGAAGATAATTATGTAAATAGTCTATTGTCAATAAGGCACCAAGTGTCCCAAAATGCCCTGCATAATAATTTTTTTAAGCCAAATATTTCTGGTAACTGTTACACACACATCTACCTTGGGGGACTCAAGGTTTATCATTTTGACCATTGGCTTTGACAGTTTCCTGCGTAGCAGTTTCAACTTTCAAGAAGACTCCATTTTAGCAGCTGTTACAATAAAAATAACTAGCCTTAGGCACTTCACTGAAATAACCTTGAACACAAACAAACAAACAAAAAATCCAGAGTTCTTCCTCTGTATTGGAAGATTACCCTGGTATATAGTTTCCACATTATTTTTGCAGAGATGGGAATGACTTGCAACCCAATATGCTTTTAGAGTATACTAGTAGGAATGCTACCGTGAGTAGCACAAAACTCTAGGGCCCAGTTCAGACATAGATACAAAGTCATGGCTTGTTTTGCCTATGCTTAGCTCGCTAAACCTGCACAGTGCACACACAATGGTTCCAGTCCTGGTTCGGCTTTACAAAATGTTGGTCTGCAGTGCAATCCTAAACAGAGTCACACTTCTAAGGCTTCATAAGTACACTGGTGTAACTCTTCTTAGGACTGATCTGTTAATAGCCTATGCCCTAGTCTGGCCGGGAGTTTCTGTAGCTGGAGAGTACAAAGGCAGCACCAAGGAACATTCCATGATTAAACCAGGAGGTCCACATTCATATATTATGGGGAACCACAGTTAAGACCAGCTGGCGTAGGATTACCAACCTCCAAGTGGAGCCAGGAAATCTCCAGGAATTACAGTTGATCTCCAGACTACAGAGATCAGTTCCTCTGGAGAAATGGCTGCTTTGGAGTGCGGACAGGGCATACCCTGCCGAGGTCCCTCCCCACCCCAAACCTTCCCCAGGCTCCACCCCCCTATCTCTAGTAATTTCCCAACCCAGCGCTGGCAACTCTATAACCAACCAATTTCTGAGCCTGGTTAGAGATCCTGGTCTGATGGATCCTAACTCACCACACAATCATGGAGAATCACACTGGTCATACTTAATTCAATAAAGCCATGGTTTGGTGTAGTAGTTAAGAGCAGCGGAGTCTAATCTGGAGAAGTGTACAGTTTGCAGAGACTGTTATTTTTCTGGTCAAAAGTGCATCCTAATCTAATCTGGGGGGCGGTACAGTTTGTTCATCACCATTTCTCAAAACAGCCCAAGGTGATGTACAATATTAAAAGAAATAAACATCCAATTAAAAGTAGCAAACACAGAAAATGGCATTAAAACACACCCATAGCAGCAATCAAAACGACTTCAGTCCAATCCCACTGAAATCGCAGCTGCCTCTGCTGGATACTGATGCTGACTCTCAAGAAACCACATTCCAGTTGTTGGACATGGGGAGGAAGCAACAAGCTGAGATGAATGCAGCAATTTCCGAAGCAAAAATAAATTACCCTTGAATATGTGTCTGCCAATGGGTCATGGTCAGGTCAAGGGCCCTTTTCAGGGTCTGCTCCTGTTTTATGAAATATTTAATTACATATGTCTTAATGGACTTTAAAAATTGTATGTTGTTTTTATCATCAGTCTGAGTCTGGTTTTGGAGAAAGGCAGTGAATAATGCTCTCAATTAACTAATTAATTTCCAGAGAAGGATAGTTTGCTTGTAAGTGTGCATTTCTAGACAACTGTTGCCTGCCTGGAAATTCCTTACCTTTGAAGCTTATTTACTATGATCTCTACTACTTTTTTACTTTTAACACCTAGGTAAGGTAAAGTTAAAGGTTCCCTTGCTCGAAAGCCAGTCGAATCCGACTCTAGGGTTGCGGTGCTCATCTCCGTTTCAAAGCCAAAGAGCCAGCGCTGTCCGAAGACGTTTCCGTGGTCATGTGGCCGGCATGACTAAACACCAAGGCGCACGGAACGCTGTTACCTTCCCACCGAAGTGGTCCCTATTTATCTACTTGCAATTTCTTGCTTTCGAACTGCTAGGTTGGCAGGAGCTGGAACTAGAGAGAGGAGCTCACCCTGTCTTGCGGCACCCGGGTCTTGAACCGCTAAACTACTGACCTTCCACAGCCTGCAGTTCAGCGTCTTAACCACTTGAGCTACCGCAATGACTCTTATCCACAGGATTTCTTTCTTTGCTGTGGTATATCAAGATGGGCAGCCGTGTTTGTCTGTAGCAGTAGGAAAGAGTAAAAGTCCAGTAGCACCTTAAAGACTAACAGAATTTATAACCGGGCATGAGATTTTGTGAATTACTGCTCACTTCTTCAGTGAAGAAGAGCACTGAAGAAGTAAGCAGTGACTCACGAAAGCTCACCCCCTGCCACAAATTCTGTTAGTCTTTAAGGGGCTACTGGACTCTCGCTCTTTTTTATTTCTTCACTGTGATTCTCTTTACTTTCTACAATTTTCATAGCAGTTAGAATCCATGGCACCAAGTGGTACCAAGATTTGGCCTCTTGGTCCAACCCCCTAACCTTTCCCTGTCCTTATTCCAGTAAAGATGGAAGCTAGTTTTCAAACCATGTTGAACAACAAACCCTGGTTAGTGTTACACATGTTTAAAGCCAATGCTGGAAATTTCATGTTTTTGGGAGTGGTCTAGGAAGGATGCACACGGCCCCTCCCTCAAGCCTTTAATCGACTTTCTTAAATTATTGATCTCTCTCTCTCTCTCTCTCTCTCTCTCTCTCTCTCTCTCTCATACTTAGTTATGTGAATCAGAGGCAAGAGCACAGTGGAATTGGTCTCTAAGAGAGGGAAAGTCTCTTCAGAGACATACAAGTCCTCTGAAGCTGGAAGAGCAGTAAACAAACATCCCCCCCCCAATAGGACTAAACAGAAACTTTGAGGTTACCACAAATAAAAATAAAAATCCAAGAGCATTGCGTTTCTACAATGTAACAATTCCTAGCGCACAAGTAATTAGTGAGCAGATTAAAAAAAAATGCAAGAGGCGTAATTCTCTGAGGGTTCCGGAATGAAAGATGAAAGCAAGATCACACAGCGGGGGAGGGGGGGGGGGGGGGGAGGGGGGGGGCCAGCCTGCCCATTCTGCGCCCCAACGGAACAAATTCATTATGTGAAAAGTTAAACCCTGATCAGTTTTGGTAAACTGTAACCATCCTTCCTGAGAAGCTGCACTGTGTGGGTCCCAGTGTCAGAGAGGGCCAGCCGCATGACAGCTGCCAAGATGGATCTTCACTGCAAAGAATGCAAATAACATCAATACAGAGAAGGACTATATGTATGTGAGTGTGTGTGTGCTGCATGGGAGGGGGGAGTGTTGAACTGGTGCTCTCTCCCTCCTCTCTCTTTCATCCATGGAGTACTTTCAAGGGAAAAAAATATATTGTTCAGAAAGATTAATATTTTACACCCCTCCACCTTGGACCACAGGGCTGTGTTTAGAAATAAGAACGATTAAGGCAACTTTGGCTTTGTTAAAATTAACATTTTGTCCATTTGTTTATGCCTCTTTCTGAGCATTTCTGTTCTCTGCCAGCAGAGTGTTGAAATACAACTGAAGGGGGGGGGGGGACGTGTGCAAATGTGGTTGATCGACTGTGGCGTTTAGTTGCATTACATCCATGCAACCCCACTGGTCTGAGTAGTGCTTTTTCAGTTTGCTGTGAATGAGAATCTGGCCCATTAATGCTATGTAAGACTCCTGGAGGAGGAGGAGGAAAAGAAGAGGAGGAGGAGGCAGAAGGTTTATACCCCACCCTTCAATCAGAGTCTCAGATTGGCTTACAATCACCTTCCCTTCCTCTCCCCACAATAGATACCTTCTGGGGTAGGTGGGGCTGAGATAGCTCTGAGAGAACTGCCCTTGAGAGAACAGCTCTGAGAGAACTGTGACTGACCCAAGGTCACACCAGCAGCTGCATGTGGAGGAGGAATGGGAAATCAAACCTGGATCTACTCCCCAAAAACCATCATTGTTTTTCAGAAGCACGTCTGGGGTTATTAGGAGGTATTAAAAGCAATTACAATGAACTGAGAGGAGAAGACTGAGAGGTGATATGATAACCATCTTCAAGTCCTTGAAGGGCTGTCATATATAGGATGCTGAGGAATTGTTTTCTGTTGTCCCGGAAGGTTGGACCAGAACCAACGGGTTGAAATTAAATCAAAAGAATTTTCGGCTATACATTAGGAAGAACTTCCTGACAGAGAGGTTCCTCAGTGGAACCGGCTTCCTCGGGAGGTGGTGGGCTTTCCTTCTTTGGAGGTTTTGAAAAAGAGGCCAGATGGCCATCTGACAGCCATGCTGATTCTGTGAAGGAAGGGTTACATCAGTGCTTAGTTCATGTGGCCCTTTCTGATCGCCACTTTGGGGTCAGGCAGGAATTTTTCTCCAGGCCAGTTTGGATGGAGATCCTGGAGGCTTTTTACCATCTTCTGGGCATGGAACAGGGGTCACTGGGTGTGTGTGGGGGAAGTATTTATGAATTTCCTACATTGTGCAGGGGGTTGGACTAGATGATCCTGGAGATCCCTCCCAACTCTATTGTTCTATTGTTCTTGTTGTGGCTCTATCCCCTGAAAAAAAGCTTTGTGCCTCCTTTGGCATATGAAATAGTGCCCTTGATCACAGGTCAATTCCTTTGTTACCCTTGGTATTACCTGATGCCAAACTATTCTGTTGACTTGCATTGCACGTTCACATCTTATGGTAAGAGTCTATTTGCGTGGACTATCTTATTTTCATAGAAGGATCCAAAGGATTATTTTATCCAAACCAGTTGCAGCCTCTGGGAGTCAATTTATGCTGTAATCCAGTGCCCCCTTCAGACCAGTTTAAATTAGAGGGGGAGAGGGCTCTTTATGTGCTTAAATGCGGCACCTTCTTGCTTGTGTGCAGAACAGGAGTCAGCACCTGCACTCAGATAATTTAGCAGGAGATTTTTGTGAAAGGCACTCATGTGTGCGGGCCATTTTGAGAACGGACGAAGCAGCATTTTGTATGGCTCTGATAGCCCAGGCTAGCCCTGTCTCATTTGATTCCGGAAGCTAAGTAGGATTGACCCCGGTTAATACTTGGATGGGAGATGACCAGTGAAGTCTACAGGTGCTGTGCAGAGGCAGGCAACGGCAAAGGACCTCCTTTTGTCTCTTACCTTGAAAACCCCTATGGTTTCACCATAACTGGGTCCTGACTTGATGGCGAAAAAAGAAGGAAGCCAACCCCAGAAGCTTTGCAGCACTATTGCAGGTCACGTGCAGAGGAAGTTGCATGCCAGCCGTCATCAAGAAGATCGTCACCTCAATCTGACTCAAGATCAAAGGCTACATCACATGCTGGAAGTACCGTGATAGGCATGACATGGGAATCCCTCTAGTGACAGTGAAACACCTCCAGTCATAGCTTGTAGTTTGGCAGGGCTGCCCAGCAGCATCCCCTTCACAGAGACTTTCACATGTTGTTCTGAGCTTGGAGTAAGCAGAAATTTTTTCTGAGCTTGGAGTAAGCAGGTTGACTCTGAAGCCCAGCACAACCAGAGACTTTGCACGTCGGTTCTTCTGAGGCCTCTGGCAGATCCG
Organism: Gekko japonicus; assembly: GCF_001447785.1. Taxonomy (NCBI): domain Eukaryota; kingdom Metazoa; phylum Chordata; class Lepidosauria; order Squamata; family Gekkonidae; genus Gekko; species Gekko japonicus. Next base: position 356,547 of record NW_015169176.1, read on the forward strand.
TTGGCTTTGATTGACTGATGGCATGCCCTCTCGTACTGCTCACAGCTTTAGAGCAGGTGGAAGCAGTGGGAATCCCTGGCACTGCTCTCCCCCATGGAAATGAAGACAGCATGCATAGCCTTCCCCAGGTCCACTGGGCATGCAAGAGGAGAGGGGCAGAAGGCAGCCACAAACAACAGCTGGCAGCTGAGCCAAGCCAAAATTTGTGGACCTTGCGGGTGATAGTCTCACACATTGGTTTTTCTGTCACCCATGCTTAAGCTGGGAAGCTGTGTTCTGTTCATCCCCCCCCCCCCCGGTGTTTAATTTAAAAAATCCATGTCTAATATCATATGGTGACTTTTCATGTCACAATAAACCCAAGTTTGCCATTGAGTGTATGCTCAATGGAGAATCGCAGCCGATCAAAGCCTTTTGACTAAGTAGGATGGTAGGATTAATGGGCTACAAACCTCTGTCTCTTTATCCCATTCACACATTACCTTTTTCGGTGTGTGCCCATTTAGGCATGGCAGACATTGCTGGGTTCGCCCTAGAGACGCACTGCCATTTGAAGAAGTGAGTTTGCAGCCAGGAACTCCTTTAAAATTTGTCATGGGGGGCCGATTCTTGTCCGGACCACCCCAGGGGAGAAGAGGATCCTGCCCCCCCAACTGTTCCCCTCCAAATGGCACCAGAAACATACAGGCAAATAGTGCCCCCCAGCAGGAGCCCCCCCCCCAATATTGCAATGGTCTCAACCAGAATTGGGCCCCCACAGCAAAATTTAAAGCAATACCCAGCTGGGAATTCCCTGTTTTAAATGTTATGTGATAAGAGAATCACAGCTCCAAAGATCCAAATGCAAAAGAAAAGGCAAGCTGTATGCAAGCGCTGTACAAAAGCACTGATTTTGTATAGCGCTTGCATACAGCTTGCTTTTTCTTTTTGCATTCTGTTTTAAATGATGGCATGTCCCCGGAGAGAACCCAGGGACACCCATCACATCTAGATGGGGCCCTGAATGTACCCTCAACACAGAATTGTAGATAGTCGGAAAATGTGACCAAATATGACTGTAGGATTCATGGGCTACGAACATCTGCTTAGTTTGTCCAGTTCACATGTTACCTGTTAAATTGGGGGGGGGGGAGCTAAAACCCATAATGAATTAAGAGTTCCTCTGATTTTGCATTCATTCTTAGTGCAGTGTGTGTACTGGCTGAAAGTCATGCTTAAATCTTGCCTTTTCCATGCCATGCCTTGTTTCTGTCTGTCCTCCTTGATTCCTTCTGTATTTATTTTCTTTCCTCTACCATAAACCTATTTCCCCCCCTTCTAATTCCTAACTCGACCACTGCTTTTACTATTCTTAATATTTCCTAGTGACAAAAAGTAACTGTTTAACAATGTTTATTATTCTCTTGTCATTTTTTAAAAAACCTATATAAATATCTGCATCTTCTATACCTATCTGCTTCCAGGAAAAGCTTCTGTGCCGCAGAATTTAATCATGGTGGGTAAATCCTGACTTCTTTTAATTGGCATCTCCTGTGCTTTAATCCTTCTCCTGCTTTTCATTCTTCTGCGCTCTCCATGCCAGGCTCATCTTGCCGCTGTGATCTTTGCCGTTCCTTTAATTACGGAGCGAGGCAGGCAAAGGATTTTTTTTTCAAAGTTGTGTATTATTAATAGCGCCTTGTTTAAAGTTTTCAGTTGCAAAGCAAATGTTGAATCGTCTGGATTTGACTGGGTTTTGAAATTATACCTGGGCGTGTTTTTTAAAATATATATATATTTTTTTTCCTCGTTCTTATTCCCAACAGATTATACAATGGCGCTGATTAGCAGCACCGTTTTGTAATACCAGTTAAGGCTTTATCACAGTGGAGTACTGCCAGTAATAGTCTTTAATTCACTTATATGTACCAATTCATCTCTGTCAGGCTCCTATTCATTTCTTCCCTGTTTTACTCTGCCCCTAGCTTCTGTATAATGAGGTATGATGCCCCCCCCCCACTTAAAGAAAGGGAGGAGGCGCACAGAAAACTCAAGTAAATTGCCTCTCCTCTTGACTTTTCAGACAACTGGGCCTGCAGTTCCCACATTAATGCACTTTTTATAAATTAATTTATTTAGGAGAATATCGGAGTTGCGAGGGGATATGGGGAAAGTGCCCTGATCAATTAATTCAAATACGGGGCAGAGGGGGGGGGGGAGGAGGGACTTTTTGGCAGGCATCTATCAAAATCAGTGCTTTAAATCAATACCTGTGATTTAGTACGGGCCTGTCGTAGAGACGTCTCTTTCAAAACTCTTACAGTAGTGCATTTTGATGCCATTTAGGATTGTGTCTGTGGACAGGTACTCAGGAGTCATCAGTCTGCAAATACCTGGGCAGAGGGAGTCGCTTCTCTGTAGTAACCGTGGTGGTCCTGTGGTGAAATACTTGCTTGCTTGCTCCAGCTAAGCACCAGAGCATGATTATAAAGCATCAAATGTTCCCTAAGATATTAGCTGGTGTTTGTTTAGAATGTGGCATCTTGGGGGGGGGGGGGGGGCGGAGAGGAACTGTTTCTGAGAGCTGTTTTGTGAAACGGGGTTGCTCTTTAGGGCATTGGATGTTGACCTAAGGGCTAACCTCGGTTGCTTGGTCCCTCAGGATTGGTGCAAAGCATCAGGAGCTACGGCAGAAGCAGGTGAGAACCCTGGCTGAGTATTCCACTGGCCCTGTGGGACCACCTCCCGATATCGATGACGACGAGACGGACCCAAACTACGCACGGGTGAACCACTTCCGCGAAAGGTATCCAGCAGTCACTGCCTACAGACCATCTTCTCCACCTCTTCCAGAGAGCTTTGGGTGCAGTAACCCTCCAGTGCCGGGGGATAAAGACCACTTGGAAGGACTCTATGCGAGGATAAACAAGCCGCCTCATCAGCATGCTCCTGTTGAGAGGTAACACTCCTATCCCGGAACCTATTTATGCAAGAGTGTAGTTTTGGGTTTTTTTCTTCAAACATAACAGAATGGCACCGAGCCCATATTCCATTTTGAAGAGTAGTTTTTGAGAATAATTGAGCTGCCGTTACGACCTGGTACACATAAGCACATAAACGTTTTGGCTGTTGCACTCCAAGTAGTTGTGCCACCTCAATGTGAGGTTGCCGACTCCAGGCTGGGAAATTCCTGGGGATTTGGAGGCAGGTCCTGTCGAGGGTAAAAATGTGGGGAAGGGATGTCACCTAGAATAAATGTCATTCCATACATGGAGTTTGGCTTGCCCTTCAAACTGCTGTAATTCCAGGAGATCTCCAGGCCCCACCTGCAGGTTGTCAGCCTAGCCTGAGTGCCATTACCAGTTGCAACCATAGGCTGGCAAGATGGAGACTTGACTCTGGGATAGGCAAGTGAACTGATGGCTGTGATCTTAAACTAGGTTTGTGTTTCTTAATTCCTAACATTGCAATCCTAAACAGAGCCGCTCCCTACAGTTTGGTGTAGTGGTTAAGAGCGGTGGACTCTAATCTGGAGAACCGGGTTTGATTCCCCACTCCTTCACATGAAGCCAGCTGGGTGACCTTGGGTCAGTCACAGTTCTCTTAGAGCTCTCTCAGCCCCACCTGCCTCACAAGGTGCCTGTTGTGGGGAGAGGAAGATAAGCCCCTCTGAAACTCCTTCGGGTAGTGAAAGGCGGGTATAAAAATTTACTACTACTACTACTACTACTACTACTACTACTACTCTTCTTCTTCTCCCACTGAGTTCAGTGGACTGAATGGTAAGAACTCTGCTTTTAATGGAGTCAACCTGGCACCTTCTGTTTGCACAGGGAGATGCTCTGCCACTGAGCCCCAGCCCCTCCTCCAAGTGAAATCTAGCCCCGAATTTGCCTTATTGTGCCTCAGACCGATGATCTATTATTGTCCACTCAGTCACTTAAAGAAGAGCGATCCTGATCACAGAGTTATGTTCCCTTATTCCAACGGACTACAATGCAGGCGGCCTCCAGTACAGACTACAGTACAGACGGCCTGCTTTTGCTTAAAAGGAGACCATACATTTCCTCTGTGTTTTCACCATTGCCGTTCTCACGGGGTCGCCATGAAATCAAAATTGCTCTGAAAAAGGATTCCTGTGTGGCACACATTGACTGAACTGACCCGCTTCCAATCCAGCCGTGGCGCTACCGAGTGAGCTGTTTTCTTTTCCCTGCTTGGAAGCAGTTGTTGTTCTGCAGTCGCTAAGACTGGAGCGTACGGATTGCTTTTTTGGCCCCCACCACAACCGCTTGGTGCCCATTAGCAACCAGTGTTTGGAGCACATGCGGTGATTTACTATGTATGCTTACAATTTACATTTCCCCCGTTGTGTGATATTACGCGCTTTCAATTAGGTTGGAGGAAGGACCGAGAGCCCTGGCACTTTTACGCAGACGGTAAAGCTTGGCTTCACAAGACGAATTACCTTTCAGGGCCTTTCCAATAACCAAGTGGGGAGGCAGGAGCCATTTTTAATCCTTACTGTCAAGCGTCCAGGTAGAGAGCGTTAAGAAATACAGTAATTCCACCACCACCCCTCTGAATGAGTTAAAAAGGGGAAACACCTGCAGCAGAGTCGTGCAGCCAACACCGGGAGATTTTGAAAGCAGGCTCCTCCTGGCATTAGGGAGTGTAAGGAACACAGTGCTTGACGAGGCTTCCTGTGTCTAGAAAGACATCCAGTGCAGTTTTTGGATTTGTTTTTTCCCCAGCAGGATCTGCAAGTGTAGGTAAAAGGGACATATCACATGAATACACATCTAGCTGCCTGATACTGAATCAGACGCTGGTCCATCAAGGTCATTATTGTATACTCACACAGGCAGCATTTCTCCGGGGTTTCAGGCAGAGGTCTTTTGCACCACCTGCTAACTGGCCCTTTTAACTGGAGATGCCTGGGACTGACAAGCTCGAGCATGTCCAGAAGAGGGCAACCAGGATGGTGAGAGGGTTTGAATCCAAGTCTTATGAGGAAAGGCTGAAAGAGTTGGGTATGTTTAGCCTGGGAAAGAGAAGGCTTAGAGGGGGCGTGATTGCAGTCTTCAAATATTTGAAGGGCTGTTACGTAGAAGATGGAGTGGATCTATTCTCTCTTGCTCCGGATTGCAAGGCTAGATCTAATGGGTGGAAATTACAAAGGAGTCGTTACCGGCTAACTATCAGGAGAAACTTCCTAACTGTAAGAGTGATTGAGCAGTGGAACAGGCTGACTCGGGAGGTGGTGGATGCTCCTTTGCTGGACGTTTTCAAGCGGAGGCTGGACAACCATCTTTCGGGTATGTTGTAGGGCTATCTTTCGGCTATGCTCCTGCAGAGTGCAGGGGGTTGGACTAGATGACCTGCAAGGTCCCTTCCAACTCTAACATTCTATGATTCTATTCTGTGAATCTGGGACTTCTTGCATGTCAGGCAATTGCTCCGTGATAAGAGGCACAACCCCTCCCCAGTTGAAGAAGAAGGCATATTTGTTTACTGGGGTGGTTATTGGCCCTATCAGTTCTATGCTGCATATATATTTTACTGATTTATTTACTTCCTTTGTACCCTGCCTTCCTGTCCCGGTGAGAAAGGCAGACTATAACAACATCAACACAACAACAGTCCACGTAATGCATTCTTTTAGGACTAGCTACGATAACACAAACCCGCGCACAAGCTTTAAAGTGCACCAGAACTCTTCCTCGGGCTTGATGTTACAGAATTTAAAAAACTAGAAGTAGGGGTGGGGAGAAAAAAATTACTCCTGGCCACAATTTTAAAGGGATTCTTTAACCAACATGTCAGTGTTAAATGTGGGGGCAGGTCCATATGCGTTGGTGCCGTTGACGTAAGCTCGGTGAAGTTCCTCTGAACAAGAGAGAAAGCAAATGGTGTTTCTCCATTGGACAAAAGGAAGACCTGCTGTATTTATTTTAGAGAATAAAACCAGGGAACTCTTATGGGTGGTTTCCTAATTGCAGATCAATGATACAGGCACAGCTCATTGGCGCTCGGGAGCTAAGGAGGGTCATTCGTGGTCAGTACTTGGATGCGAAACCACCAAGGAAGACTGGGGTTGCAACGTGGTGGAACACAATGGCAAGCCACCTCTGAACATCTCTTGCCTGGAACGCCCTGTAGGTTCACTGTGAGTCAGTTGTGACTCGATGGCATGTTCTTCTTCTATAAAGTGAACATAGAACATGGAGAGGGCTTGGCCCGGCGGAAGAACACATGCCTGGAGGTGGTTCCTGGTTCATTTCTTGGCTTCTGCAGTTTAAATGACCCTCAGAGAGCAAGAGCTGGGAACTTGGAGAGCCAGAGAAAAGTGAGATGGCTCAGTGGCCAGACTTGTAAGGCAGATCCATTGTATGCATGTTGAATAAATGAAGCTGCTTCATTCATACAGAACCAGTTTGGTGCAGTGGTCAAGTGCGCAGACTCTAATCTGGGAGAACCGGGTTTGATTTCCCCACTCCTCCACTTGCAGCTGCTGGATGACCTTGGGCAAGCCGTAGTTCGGTCAGAGCTGTTCTCTCAAGGACAGTTATCTCAGAGCTCTCTCAGCCCCACCTACCTCACAAGGTATCTGTTGTGGGGAGGGGAAGGGAAAGGAGATTGTAAGCTGCTCTGAAACTCTTGAGTGAAGGGCGGGGTATAAATCCAGTCTCCTCCTCCTCCTTCTGCTTATACTGACTCAGGCCCTTGGTCCATCGAGGTCAGTAGTGTCCGCTCAGACTGGCAGCCGCTCCCCATGGTCTCAGACAGAGGCCTTTCCCATCACCTACTGCCTGGCCAGATTAACAGGAGGCACCAGGGATGGAACCTGCGACCTTCTAGCAATGCCGAGCAAATGCTCCACCACTGAGCCACAGCCCTTCCCAAAGCTCCATGTGCCATCTTAAATCGTTCCTGTTTGAGTTTTCTCCACATAGAGCTTTGTCCGCTGGACTAAGAAGCAGAAAAATCATCGCAGTGCTTTTATTAGTCACCTGAAGTAATTTCACATGTATTCCGGCTGAGTGTTCAGCACTTGTTTCCTCATTTTCATGTACCAGTTTCCTCACTTTCTTGCTCCCGTTCTTTCTTCCCTCTCACATGACTTTTCACGGTTAATATTATTTCAGATTAGCGGGGGTTTTCCCCCTCCCACCTCTGACTCATAATCTGTGACACAGGATGTGAGGACCTGAGAAATGACTTAAATGAGTTATCCCCCCCCCCTTTTTAGTTTCGACAAACAGAATTTAGATGATCTCATCTCAGTCTAGGAATTCCAGTCATGGGCCATTACCATAGAGAATTGAATTAAAACGCATGCATTGAACCAAGCGATCGCTTTTTCCCCCCCCTATGAAGAATGTATTATCGTCCTTTTAATGATTTTATAAAATTATGAGGCTGCTTATAATGAAAGGATCTCTGCAGCTTGATCAGCGTAGCTGGTAACTGATTTACAATTAGCCCCAAGTCCCCTCGCAAAATGCCCTAATTTAATGTCCTAGTTCTTATGTGTCCCCAACTACCCCAGTCATGAGCAGCTTTTGTAGACTTCAAAAGAAAAGAAGTAATCCTGAATAGATGAGCTGCAGTGTTAACCTCTCCTCTTGTCAGGATCCTCTTGGAATCTCGATGCATACCTTACGGTTTGAACTTCCATCCTGTGTATTTCAACTCCAGTGAGCGTCACTGGAGACAGACTTGCTGTTTGCGTGGTCCACTCATTTGCCTTGGCTAAATGTTGCTTGGGATGGGCGTTGGCCTGTTTCAACTCTTTATTCCCCCTCTTAGCTTTCCCTTTGAAACCTCATTCGGAACTGTTCAAGAAATGTCAGGATCCAGTGGTAAGAGCAGGTGCACAGTATGTCCTGGGTTCAATCCTAGCTATCCCTATGAAAAGAATTTGAGATAAGAGGGCTGGGAAACCTTGATATCTCTGACAAATCCCATCTAATACTTGGCTAGAGGGTCTCACTCAGGAGAAGGCTGCTTCGTATGTTCACTGAGTACGCTAATGTTTGTTCTCCAGTTAAGGATCCCTTCGTGCTTTCTTGTATCTTGCAGCTAATTTGTGCTTGCAAACATTGCTATTTATGGTTAATGTTCAGGTATGTGAATGGTAAGTGAATTAATTTGTATTTAGCAGTTTTGTTTTTAAAATTCAGAACTGGACAAAATTGTACATCCCCTTCAGGTTATCCTACACTGGATCCTTTCTGGAAACAGGACTAGCCTCTTATTCCCTTCTCCTTCTGGACACATTCCTTAAAGGAGGGCACCCCCCTCAGCCCAAGCATCCCTGAATTGCTGAGGTCGAGACTAACCTAGCTGAACACAGGCTGCCCCACCCTATTGAGGTGGTGGCAAGGTCAACCTTCTCTAGAAGAGCAGGAGAAGACCTCAGATGGATCAGACCAGTGGCCCCTCTAGTCCCGCATCCTGTTTCACAAAGTGGCCAACCAGTTGTCCTGGAGGGCCCACAAACAAGGCATCACTGAATGCTTGATGATCGTTTAACCGAGTGAGATTTGCTAATTTATCAGCCCAGATATATTTAGCATTCCTCTTAATAAGCTGTATGTCTAGTTTCACTGTATCTGGGTCTCGGTGTTTCTTCCCAACATGTGGTGGTAACTCAGCACTTAGTTACAGTCCCTTTAGTACTGTTGTATGGATCACTACAAAGATCTGAGACTTGTTTTAATCAGGGTGTAAAAATCTAAGCCAGCAGTTTCCAGGAGTGAGAGGCAGCAGACGAAAACATGTCTTCCTTATGCTTAGGCTATTTCACTGTGGGTTTGTGCACTAGAAAATGGGCCACATTCATACTGGTATATGTTGAGTATATAGAAGGAGAAGAGAAGAGATTGGATTTATACCCCGCCCTTCACTCAGAGTCTCAGAGCGACTTACAAATTCCTTCCCCTCCCCACAACAGACACCCTGTGAGGTAGTTGGGACTGAGAGAGTTCTTTTGAGAACTGCTCTTTCAAGGACAGCTCTTCTCAGAACTATGGCTTGCCCAAGGTCATCCAGCAGCTGCAAGTGGAGAAGTGGGTAATCAAACCCAGTTCTCCCAGATTAGAGTCCGCACACTTAACCACCACACCAAACTGGCTCTCTTAGGTCCCGTTCACACGAGGCGATTTGGCCCGGGAGCGGGACAGTTCGGGGGCGGGTCAAACCGGCGCGATCACACCACAACATCTGTAAAGCGCCGTGATTCCGTCCCCGAACTGGCCCTTTCCCGGGAAAAAGCGCCTCAAACTGAACCACCTACCTCGGTGGTTCAATGTGAGGTAGGTGGAACTGAGAGAGTTCTTTTGAGAACTGCTCTTTCAAGGACAGCTCTTCTCAGAACTATGGCTTGCCTAAGGTCATCCAGCAGCTGCAAGTGGAGAAGTGGGGAATCAAACCCAGTTCTCCCAGATTAGAGTCCGCACACTTAACCACTACACCAAACTGGCTCTCTTAAATATACATGTCTTGTGGACATGTAGTAGACTGGAGCTGTTCATTGGAGCAAGGGTGTGATGAAAATGTGTGACAAAGTTTTCCAGGTGCTTTATCATAATCCCAGCACCATCTCACATGTAATTTTCTCAGTTTAAGTTAGTATTTTCACAGGTAAATTGCAGTTTTTGAATGTCTGTAGAAGTGGTTTTTCTGTGGGTAGGAACAGATGCATGTCGACGCATTACATTCCCCACAGTTTTCTAGCACCATTATCTCTGTGCAGAAAAAAAAGTAATGAACGATGCAGTAATAAATTCAGTAGTGTAAATAGGCCTCTGTTTAATGCATTGCTTGCCTCTTTTGGAAAGCTGACATAGGCGAAGGAGTGTGTGAAAGTGTATTGGTATGAGTCTGCATTAGGCCCCCCTGATAAGGACTGTGCATTGGTAGCTCTGAGAAAGGATGACTGCGTCTTGCTTAAAACGGTGGATCAATTGAGACATCAGCCTACACCTTAGTTGATACTGGGGATTCCCCACCACGGTGTCTGTTTGGCTCCATGGCGCCCACTGACACCTTTCCTGTGCTCGCCAAATGTTTTTAGAAAGTGGCTGTAGCCCAGTGGGGCTTTTGCCCAGCAATGCTTCTGACTGAGCATTGGAGACAGGATTGGCTGTGCAAATTCTTCAATATGGTGCTTTGGCAGCAACTGTTGCCGCAGCACAAGGATCTTCACTGAGTGGCTGAAGGTAATCTGTAGCAGCCATTTTGTGGCTGGCTCCACCTCCTGTAGCAGCATTTTTGTGGCAGCCATTTTGTGGCTGCACCCACCACATTGTATCAGAATTCCAAAGATGCCCCAGGCTCAAAAAGGTTGGGGACCCCTAGTTTATACTAACCATGCTCTAGATCCCAAACCAACTTTTAGAGGAAGAAGAAGATATTGAATTTATAGCCCCCCCCCCTTCACTCAGTCTCAGAGCAGCTTACAAACTCCTTTCCCTTCCCCTCCCCTCCCCACAACAGACACCGTGGGAGGTAGGTGGGGCTGAGAGAGCTCTTGAGAGAACAGCTCTGAGAGAACTTGTGACTGACCCAAGGTCATACCAGCAGCTGCATGTGGAGGAGTGGGGAATCATACCTGGTTCTCCCAGATTAGAGTCTGCGCTTTTAACCACTACACCAAACTGGCTCTTCTAAATGAACAGCACTTGTCTGCTTTTGCTTTCCAACTCCTTAGCCTTCCCGTCTGTGTGGTGCTCTTGAGCCGGCACAACAGCCATAACTAGAGTTTATCAATACAGATATCATGCTAACCCATAATTAGTTCAAACCATAGTTTGCAAGCATGCTTCAACCCATGGTTTCTCATTTAGGGTTGCTGATTAATTGCAAAACTCTGTGTCTGTGTGTAAGCTGGACAAATCTTAATTAAGTTTCCAGCAACACAGCGAGTTCCATGGCTATGTGAGAATTTAAACCTAGTATCCCTAGATCCCAATTCATTAATCTCCGCAGGATCACACTAAGTGAAGAGAAGAAGAGATTGGATTTATACCCTGCCCTTCACTTGGAGTCTCAGAGCGGCTTACAAACTCCTTCCCCTTCCCCTCCCCTCCCCACAACAGATACCCTGTGAGGTAGGTGGGGCTGAGAGAGCTCTGAGAGAACTGCTCTTTTCAGAACGGCTCTGACAGAACTATGGCTTACCCAAGGTCATCCAGCAGCTGCAAGTGAAGGAATGGAGAATCATACCGGGTTCTCCCACATTAGAGTCCACGCACTTAACCACTACTCCAAACTGGCTGTCTTAAATATATTGCAAAAGTAAAGGCATGGATTCCTTTCAATTATACCTCCTCCCAATGGGTTGGATCCAGCCAGCTTTTTCAACAATGAAAAGGGGACAAAGGGAGTAGTCCCCTTTGACCGCCACAAAGCCTATGCTAAGGGATCATGAGACCTCCATGGACAAAAGCCACTTGAGACAGGGCCTATAGCAGGAAAAGGGAACTGAGTGAAAGAACTGGCTGAATCCACCTCAGTGTTTCTGTGTCTGTTTATCTTTTCTTTACAAGATGGAATTTTTTGACCAAAAGAAGACTCCGGTTCCTTTAACAGCCAGGATAGTAATAGGAATGTTAACTTTTGCTTGTGTGTGCACGTTCTTTTCTTTTTTTACCTGCCATTTAATTTTAAATGCTAATATGTATGTGGGTAATTAAGAAGCCAAAATTGTCTGTGAGTTTGGTAAGCTGTAAGAATGGGAGAGGAAGATCATTACGCCCCTGCTCATGGATAGCTATTTGTGAACCAGCTGATAATGTGCAAAATGAAGATTTCAAAAGTGGCATTTTAAATGAATGGTTAATGGCTTGAAGATTAATTAAATCGTCAGAGTTGTTCAAAAGAGAACCTGCTAAAAAATCTTGTTTTTAGGCCAGTTGCTTTGCATACGGAAAGTGCAACCAGGAAAGGCGTGTGATATTTCCATCTTGCAGGCCGGCCTCTTGGAGCGTTTTCCCCCTGAACCCTAAAATATACCTTGCCAGATATACGCAGTAAGAGATAGGTGTCCTCATTAATGTGTACAGTAGGGTTGCCAGCTCCAGGTTGGGAAATACCTGGAGATTTTGGGGGGTGGACCCTGAAAATAGTGGAGTTTGGGGAGGGGAGGGACCTCTGCATACTATAATGCCAAACAATCCACCTTCCAAAGCACCTATTTTCTCCAGAGGAACTGATCTCTGTTGCCTGGAGATCAGTTGCAATAGCAGGAGAACTCCAGCCACCACCTGGAGGTTGGCAACCCTTGTGTGCAGGTTGGTGGAGCTTTAATGCAGGATCATGTTAACCCTAATGAAATGGCATGAAAATGAGTGATAGAACTTTTAAGTTATTTTTCTACTTGCGTTCCGTTAGGAAGACATAAACAGTAATCACTGCCCACACTGGCCTCGTTTTGCCATCACTGATATCTGCATCAGGTTTCCCTTTGTGCTTCACCTAGCGTACCTTCCCCTTCTCATTAGCAAAGTGGCTTTGCATGTATTGTTTGTGTTACGATGTCGTGACCCATGCGTGACATATGCTTGTGGCTGACCTCAGTTGATCACAGGGAGGATTTTGGGGGTGGGGAGAAGAGCACCAGTATCACTCTGGAGCCCAGTGTCACTTTTGGCAAAACCCTATAAGCACTGCTCTGTTTGGCCTGAGACATCTGGGCACCAGCAGCCCCCCCCCCCCGACCATGCTGTCCTCCCAGCCCATCTGATCCTCAGAGGGGTTTTCTCTCTTGATACTGCTGCCAGCAACTGGCCATTTTAGGAAAACAGCTGAGAGGGGAAGTGCTCCCAGCTTTCTTCCCTGTGTTGTCATTCTAAAGCTCCACCTAGTTCCCATGTTCCCCATTACCCAGTGACTGGTTACCACAGGAATGGCATGCTGCGCTTGCACACTCTTGGGGAAACAGCAGTTTAGCCACTGACCACATCCCTTCCCCTGGTGCCCGTTTTGAATAACGCGTTCAAATGGTGGAGGTCTTTGGCAAAGGGAGCAACTATTTGTTAAAACTAAAATGTCCACCAACATACTTCCAGCACAGCAACAGAATGAGCAAGGAATCCAGAAGTAAAGTGAAACACACCGTTCACCTGCCCCTTACTCTGTATATGCCCTAACTGCTCTTATTCTAAGGCAGGTTCTTTTTCTTAGAAGTTAAAAAAATTCTGAAAGCTTCCCATCATGTTGGAGTCTTGCTCTAGACAGCCAGCCCTTTGTCTGCCCCATGCGGCAATGGTAGCCATCAAGGTGGAGCTCCAGTCTGAGAATCCCTTCCTCCAGATGTAATCAGTCAAGAATGGACCTGCAAAATGGGGACTCCTTTCCATCCATGCCAAGGGATTTTATTATTTCTGTTTTCCCACCCTTTGTGGCCCGAAGGTTTCTTTCCCCTTGGCCTTCAGAAAGACACAGCTTGGCCCCTCCCACCCCAAGTCTCTGTGTCCATTCCAGGTGGTGTCAGATTCCCGGTTAAAATGTGAGCTGACAATTTCATTGTCTCTGGCCAGGACTACCATTCTAAAGCATTGGTGGTTGGTACTTGGGCAAGGCTTGAGAGCAATTGAATCCCTCCCCTCTCCCTGGCCATCCTCTGCTAGGAGAGAGGAAAACTTAAAAACCTGAATGCTGGGAGTTGTTTCAGCCCCAAACCCCATAATAAAATGCATTTCTCCACCCTGTGTGATGATGATTTCCACAGCTACGGTTTCTACATTTTGTTATTGTTATCGATCGCTTATGTGATGCTTTTGTGAGCTCACTTGGGCCCCATTTTTACGAGTGGGAGGATAGACCTGTTGGAGTTTTAGGTGAATTAATACACTTGCAGTTCTGGTGTTAATCATGACATTTAAGCGCAGGATTCTGTAACCCGTGAGATCATAGCAGTGATGTTGACAGAGACTTTGCAGACATAGATAACAATAGAAAACACCCAGCTGATGGAGGGGGTGGTGGGACTGCCGGACCTTCCTGAACCATTTTCAAACCAAGAGCTTTCCTGCAGTGATTGCCATGATTAAGCGGGGACAAGGGGGGGTGGGGGGGCTCGTCCTCCCCTATATATCCAAATAAAGACTATGGTTGACCAGATGACCTCATAAGCGTGAGGGCAGCATGGAGCACACCAGAGAACTCCCTTGGCAATGATTACATGCTGCTTACCGCAAAATATTTGTTAAGACAGTGATGGAAAGTCTTAACGCATGAAGTGGAGGATCAGAACACGCACCACGATGATTAAGAGGACAGCGAGCTGGAAACAGCTGCAGAGCCCTCCCGGGTCACCCTGCGTGGTTGAGATGAAGGCCACCTGGGCTGGCTGTCACGCCTGTGTTTAAGGGAGGACGTGGGGGGGGAGTTATACATTGTTTCTCCGTGTTCTTTTTAAAATGTTCCTGTTGACAGCTGTAGACGCCTTTCTTTCTGCTGTGTGTATCTTCATGCTTCTAAACAGTCACCCACCCACCCACCCCCTTTTGGGCTTCTGCATCTGCTTTAAGTAATGTGTGTGTAAAGTGCCATCAGGTCGCAGCCGACGTATGGTGACTCCATCGTGTGTACAAGACAAGAGACAAATGTGTAGTCATTGCCTGCCTCTGCAGAGCAAACCCTGGACTTCCTTGGTGGTCTCCCATCCGAGTACCAACCCAATGCTCCCTCTAAGCTGTGAGGTCTTGTGAGCATAAATTCTACTCTGTGAGCTACTGGCATTAAAGCTGTGAGCGAGCGATTTGGCTGCTGCATAAATCAGTTTGCTCTGGAGCCCTCCTTCCCAAGCTGAGACAAAAGTGTGTGAGCCAGAGGCTAAAAACCTGTGAGCTAGCTCACACTAACTCAGCTTAGAGGGAACACTGGTACCAACCCAGTCCAACCCTCTGCATTATCTGATGAGATCGGGCTAGCCTGAGCTATCCAGGTCAGGGTGCTTGAAGTAGTTCTGAACCCAAATGCATCCCCCTCCCCTCCTTGCAGCTTTGTCATACCCCCTTCGTAGTCTGAGAAACTGGAGGGGGGGATTTGGCAAGTTCTGGGAGATTACACACCAATGTGACTTAGCAGCAGCAGCAGCAATCACATTCCCCACTGGTTTGGGGTACCCTTTCTTTAGTCTTACCAACAAGGTGCCAGAGTGGTGTTAGAAAACAATCTCTTCCTGCTCTCTGACTGACCAGGCTTTATAAACTCCATACATCCAGTGGGGCCGGGCTACATGGTAATGTCCAGTGCCAGATCAGAGGGCAAGAAGCAGTGTTTCATGCCTCCAGTGGGGCATCTCACAAGCACAGGAAAAACGTTTCACAGCAGCAGTAGGGAGTGTGACTGCTGTTGTCGCCAGAACCACACAAGCAGGGTAGTTGCAGCGAAACAGGTGCGTGGAGCTTACGTGTCCTCTAGTGTACGCGCACGGATATATCAAAAATCTGTTCGTTTCTCAAAATATTTCTATCCCACCATACCTCATGGCAGCTTGCAAAGCTTAATTTAAAATATCTCAATTTAAAACCAACGACATTAAACCCCAAATAACCCACTCCCCTCAAAAGACACCGCAGTTTAGACCCTGTTAAAAAGTCTCGGAAGAGAAGAAGAAGAGAAGAGATTGGATTTATACCCCACCCTTCACTACCTGAAGGAGTCTCAGAGCAGCTTACAGTCTCCTTTCCCTCCCCCTCCCCACCACAGACACCCTGTGAGGTAGGTGGGGCCGAGAGAGCTCTTTCCAGAACTGCTCTTTAGTGAACAGCTCTGAGAAAACTCATGACTGACCCAAGGCCACACCAACAGCTGCATGTGGAGGAGTGGGGAATCAAACCCAGTTCTCCCAGATCAGAGTCCGGGCTCTTAACCACTACATCGAACTGGCATTGCAGTGATTCCTGTGAATTTCTAAAGGCAGAATCCCCTCGCCTCCTTGGGGAGCCTGTTCCACAAAGTGAGAGGAGCAGTGGAGAGGGCACAGGCTCTGGTTCATGCCAGACAGGCTACTTTAAGTGGGGGAGCACCCAGTAGATGGCAGTCTGAAGACCATAGTTGGCCCATGGGGATATAGGGGAGAAGAGGGCCCTTTAGAGACATTTTTTTTAAGTTACCTTTCTCCCCAGTGAGGAACCCAATGCAGCCGACACTG
>NW_015169176.1:373371-375166 GCF_001447785.1 Gekko japonicus
GTTTCCGTGGTCATGTGGCCAGCATGACTAAACACCAAGGCGCACGGAACGCTGTTACCTTCCCACCGAAGTGGTACCTATTTATCTACTTGCAATTTCTTGCTTTCGAACGGCTAGGTTGGCAGGAGCTGGAACTAGAGACGGGAGCTCACTCCGTCATGCGGCACACTCGGGTCTCGAACTGCTGAACTACCGACCTTCCACAGCCTGCAGTTCAGCGTCTTAACCACTTGAGCCACCGCAGCTCCTCTGCAGTTAGTAGAAAGATAGAAAATGGGTACAAGGTTTGTTTGCTTTTTATTTTTGGTTCCTTAACTATACCTAAAACACAAGAATAGGCATAACAAATGCCCAAAATGACCGTGTGCCACCACAAACAGAGGCGTGCAACATGTGGGTATCCATAAGGGTACAAGGAGATAACAGCTGCAATCCCTGAAAACTCTTTCCTGGGAGTAAGCCTCTTTGAAGGCAGTTAGACTTACTTGCAAATAGACTGGCTTAAGATTGATCCTGCATCATGTGTGGCAGTCAAGTAACACAATTCGCTATGAACAATGTGATGCTAAAGTAAGCAAGGAGGATACCGCTTTGATCAGTTGTTTATTTGTTTATTTATTTTTCGGCTTCTATACCGCTCCTTCCCGCAGGCTCGGAGCGGTTTACATTTGATTAATTACATCCTATCTAGGGCCACAATTCACGGGGGGAGGGTGAATGCCTACCAGCACCCAGACAGCAGGGCTCTTTTTTCTGTCAGCTCTTTTTCATACCTCCTGGCGACAGCATCTCGGTGCAGGTCTTGTTTGCAGCGACTCCTTCCGGCGAGGTCTTCATGGTGACAGTCGCAGCTCCAGCACACGTCCAATTGGCCCCGCCGTGCTGCGTCGTTGCGTCACCATGCCTCCCAGTCCAATCCTCGCCCGGATTCTGCCACTGCTCGATGTTGGATGATCACCATGCTTGCTGAGTCCACAGATCTCCACATGTCGCCGCCACACCACAGCGTTGCTTCGCTGGCACTCCTGCTGCACATCACTCCGTAGGGAGGAGGGTGCCCCCTGCTAACTAGGAGCAGGTACCCATTTATCTACTTGCAATGCTTTCGAACCGCTGGGTGGGCGGTTGTTTTTTTTTCTTCAGAAAAATATTTATTTGGGAATAGTACAGTCTTAACCAGATCACTTTTAAGGCAACCCTGTATTAAAGACACCAAAATTGTGCTGATTGATCACCTGTGTGGGTCAGGGGTGGACTCAGTTACAAGCAGATTCTGGGCAGCAAACATCCTTTGCCCAGTTTTGAAGACTGAATGTTTCCCATTTCTGCTGGCAGAAATTCTGCTGTCTTCCCACTGAAGCACTATGATATTCTTGGGGACAGAACAGCATTTCCGGGAACATTTTGGGCTGCAGTGGGAAGTGGAGAAGGCAAGAAAGGCACACTTTGTGAGCGCAAGTCCTTCCATCCACAGAAAGGCTCCGGTGGATAGCCAAGCCCGGGATTTATTTGTGAACCCAGGGTTGCCAAACCCTTTGGTTTGGCAGGGGTCCCCTGCTTTTTGGGGGCTTCTACCCACCGCCGGCCAGCTGGCCACCGGGGGAAGCCCCAAACCCCAACATCCACCGCCACCCCTCTTGAGAGAGAGGAGGGAGAGGGGTGGCTGCAGGCCACACACCCAATCTCCGCTGAGATTGGGTGCGCGGAAACACCGGCTCCCTGCACTTAAAGGGGCCCCTTTAACTGCAGGGAGCTGGCACGCTGGAAGAGAGGGGGGGAGGCATCCCCAATGTGT
>NW_015169176.1:375179-388144 GCF_001447785.1 Gekko japonicus
GGGGGGGACATCCCCAATGTGCCGTCATCACGTCGGGGATGCCCCACCCCCTCCAGGAACACCCCCCAAAGTCCCCTGCTGGGGGTGAAGGTGGCACTTGGCAACCCTATGTGAACCAGACACCAAATATCATCTCCAGCTTTGCACAAAGGAGACTTGTGATTAGCTATCCCTAAGAGATGGCTTCCAGGTCTTCTATGTGCATTTTTTTTCCACAACTCGTGTTAAAAAAAAATGCTGCATAAAATAAAACAGGAGTAGGTGGTAGGTGTTCTGTACCAGCTGAGGCAGCCATGATTTACAACTCTGATGGTGCTGATGAGAGGCTGGTTTCGCAGATTTTGAATGTTCCCCGTCCTTATTAATCAGAGAAGATGTTATCTGCTCTGCCGTAACGTTCAATCACTTCATCTCCCAGCATGGAAAGTAATGCCATATATTAGAAGAATTTTCAGAATGACTGCAGGATGTCTTTTTACAAGCAAGGATCCTATATGCATGCAAATGATATTCCTGAAAGTGGAAATGGTTTAAGGATTGGGTGTGTTAAGAGGCAAGTACAGCCTGTGTCGTGACACACAAGATTTATTTTTATTTGCTTTTTTCTTAAAGGATTCACATTTATCTGTATATTTTCTTAAGATTCGTTTGGCTGCTGTTCCCATTCACTTGAGGGAAGTCAGCTCAGCACATTCTTCTTCTGAATGTTTTTGAAAGGTTTACTGAATGTGCATCCTCTGATAAGAGACCCAGGATTTTGTCTCTTCTTCTTCTCCTCAGAGGGGTGTCAAAGCCATTTGAACCCAGGGCTCACTTTTCCCTTCAGTTTCTTCCTCCAAGTCTGAGTTTCACTTTCAGTATTACAAGCTCAGTCAGGACTCTCTTTGCCACAGTCTTTATTGTTCCTCAGGTTTCATCTAGATAAGGTGGTTTTTATGTCCATGTTTTGTCTTTTTGCCAAAAGTCGTTTGGCAGATAAACTGGGATTCTGTTCTGCTGGTGTGTTTTTTCCGGATGCTGAGATGAAAGGGAAAGGCTTTCAGATGTTTAAAAGACCTTATTGTTTATGTCCGAAGGGCTCAAGAGTTCAGGGCTGATCCTCACCATTCTCATTGTTTAGAGGGGGGCAAACAGAAGGCAACCGGATAAACAAGGAAGATTTTTGCTTATCATTAAGACGTGTTATGCTTGGAGAGAGTTTCATGTTCGTTCCAGGCTCTTGCACATTCCACCAGGACAGAAGCTTCAGCTGCTTCAGTGAAAGGAGCTACCCTGTAAGACATCGTTAAAGCTGAATGCAAGGTTCCTGTTGCCACCTACTTTCTTCAAGCCTTGTTTGAACACGTGAAGCTGCCTTGTGTGAAGTCAGACCCTTGGGGTCTGTCAAGGCCAGTTAATTACCTGCACTTGACTGGCAGCAGCTCTCCAAGGTCTCAACTGGAGGTCTTTCCCGTGGCTGTCTAACTGGAGATGCTGCCCTTTTGCTCCCGGAGTTGCCAGTGCTGGAGCAGTTGCTGCCATCAGGAAGGCCAAGTGGTACAATTTCAGCAGGTACAAGAGCAACCCAAGGCCAGGGCTTTTTTTTTCTGGAAAAAGAGGGCTGGAACTCTGTTGGGTTTTGATAGTGACATATTGAAAAATTGGTATTTAGCAGAGATAATATAGCCCAGCAGAGCCTGAGTAAAACAATTCAGACTGAGAGTCCATGTGTGATTAAAATATAAAGTTTTTACTAAATTCTAGCATGGGGAAGGGTAACTGGGATGAAAATAACAACAGAGCTAAATTGGCTACATCCTTACACTACAAAGACAAAACTAGAAGAGAGTTATGGCTTCTCTTCTTGTTGTTCTTCAGAACAGCAAACAAAGACGGGAAGAGGAGCCATAAAATGCTAAAACACTTTGACACTTTCGTTCCGATCAGACTCCTAGATCAGGGAGAATTTTCCCGGGCTTGTACTCCTAAAACAACATTGGTTACATGAAAAACATGTGACTTCCTGTGAGCAACACAAACAAACATTTAACCCCAGATATACTGAGTGTTTTCAACTTGTAATACCCAACAAACTCTCAAGAGGGAAATGAAGGAGAAACACACGGGATTCTTTGAAACAATATTGTTTTCATGCGCTACAGACTTACTTCAACTTTAAAATGGTTTCCAAACTTTAGACATGTCACCCGCTTCCTCAGTTTTTATCCGGGTCTTGCTTTTGGTGCCTAATGCTGACCTTGGAGCCAACCTTGTTTTGACATACTTTGTTGGATCAAAGACTGTTAAGGGAGGTCCAACAATTTTTATAAACAATAAAGATGTTATGGTTTTGACTGACAAGGAGGACCTTTCTGGAGTGACAATCAGGTTCATCTGGGAAAATCCCCTTTGACACTCACTGGAGGAAATAGCTATTGTGTCCGAGACAGTTCCTTCGGCATTTCTTCTCTGAATGTTAGATGTTCTCTCAAGGCTCGAATGGCTTCTCTTTCATTGAGCTGAAATCATCTTGCCAATGTGCATATTTTTTGTCTTCCCCATAGAGAATGTTGTCCCTTGAGTTGGCTGGCCAGTTCTTAGAATCCCGAACTCTTCCACACCTTGACAGTTCAGTGTCTTCTTTTGAAAGCAGCGGGGGGAGCTGGCTAAGGAGTGCGCAAGTGATGTCATACGCCTGCCGCCGCCCCCAGTGCCCCTCATGAACTTTTAAAACATTTTTTGAGAATTTTGTTTCCATAAAGAGGTTCCGGAACTCTTCCCCCCTGGGAAAAAAGCCCTACCCAAGGCCAAGATTTTGCAGTTTCTTTTTTTCTTTTTTATTTCCTCAAGGGGAAAAAAGTGGGATACAGAAGGGGAAAGGGGGAGGAGGAAATATAGATTCCACAAGTCTGTTAAATATTGTGAATTGTTACGTACAACAAGTAAAATCAAATATATTACCACATTTATTACATAATTCAAATATAGAGACAATTAATAAAGCATCAATTTCACAGAATTTTGGGTTTTCCAGTTTCTTGATGCCTTCTTCTCCAAGAGAAGCCCCCATCAGATCAGCTGGACTGTTCTGTGCTGGTGCAAGCCAGTGCAAAAGAAACACACATGACGTGCTGCCGAAGGGCCACAGGGCAATCACAGGTTCCTCTTGAGCTGAAATAATGGCTAAGAGAAATCAGAAACCTGAAGTGCGAAAGGCCGAAAGGGAGCAAGCCATTAGAGCTGCCAAGGAAGCAAAAAAGACTAAGCAGGCAACCGAGAAGACAGTGCCATCCACGACAAAGGCCACCTTCAAAGGCTATGCCAAAGCAGAAGATTGTGAAGCCAGTGAAAGTTTCTGCTCCTTGGGTTGGTGGAAAACGCCAGCTTGTCACGGTGTTTTGGTTATGTCAAATAAAAACTGGAGATGCCGGGGATTGAACCGGGGACTGTTTGCATGCCAAGCAGATGCTCTAGCACTGAACCACAGCCCCTTCCTTTTTCTTAAGTTTGTTAGATAGAATCATAGAGTTGGAAGGGGTCATACAGACCATCTAGTAGAAGGGAAACTGCATGGCAGTTTCTCATAAGTGTCTCACATCCATCTCAGGTTAAGTGAGCTTTCTGGTCTTTCAGCTGGTGACTGAACAGAGACCGTGAATATAAAAACAAGATTGCACTAAACGTGCACCTCATCTTCCTTGGGAAGCTGGACAGGTACACATCCCTCCAAGTTTGCTGTTTGAGAAGGCAGTAGGGTCACCACCCTCCAGGTGGGGCCTGAGGATCTTCTGCTTTTACAACTGATCTCTTGCTGACAGAGATCAGCTCCCCTGGAGAAAATGGCTGCTTTGATGGGGGGACTCTGTGACACTGTACCATGCTGAGGCTCCTCCCCAAACCCCCCCTTCTCCCAGATCCACCCCCCAAAGTCTCCAGGTATTTTCCAGCCCAGACCTGGCAACCCTAGAAGGCAGCCTTGCAGGCTTGTTGTGAGGATAAAAAAGTGGCGAAGAGAACAATGTGTTTTCTTTTTGTACATCCTGCTGCTCCTGTGATCAGTTTTGTTCCAGGACCCTGAGTTCTAGTATTAGCTGAAGAGAAGTCTTCCGTTCACTTGGTCTGTGCCATTCGTAATTTTATAACCTCTACCCTGCCCCCCATCAATTTTTCCCCTAACCTAAGCAACCCTAAATGTTTTAGCTGTTCCGAAGAGGGTTGTTGTTTTCCGTGCCTTTTCTCATACTGCAATATCCTTTCTGAGATTCAGTTATTGAAACTACATGCAATTTTTCTCAGGAGGCCTCTCCAGCAGTCTCGAGGCATTATGATGCTGGCTTTACTTTGAGTCCTCCTAATAATTCCGTCCCAGCGCTGAGTTTGCCCTTTTCCCTGCCCCTGCGCATTGAACCGATATCTTTCAGTGAGCTGTTTGCCGTGACCCCAAATTCTTTTTGGACAGCCCCATCTGTGTGCCTATGAAACTAGGATTTTATTTTTACCTCGAACAGTATTGCTTTACGCTCAACATATTAAGTCTCATTTGTCCTTTTGTTGCCTATTCATCCAACTTGGAGAAATCCTTCTGCAGTTCATCACAGTTAGCTTGGTCTTTCACTATCTGAAATAAGCCACTACCATCCACAAGCCTTGCTAACTCACTGTGCTCCAACTCATTTGTGAATTGGTTAAGTACCACTGTTCCTATATAGGTTCTTAGGGGATCCTACCGCTTACTTCCCCCCATTGTGGGAATTATCCATGAATCCCTATCCTCTGCCTCTGGTTTTCAACTAGTTAATCACCAATCAGAGAACTTACCTTGTTCCATGACTACTAAGGCTTCTCCTATAACTATTAATTCAGCCAACTCAGTCAGCCATGGCGACTGAGGGGAACCTCTGCATTCAGAGGCAGTCAGCCTCTGAGTCCCAGTGTCAAG
Organism: Gekko japonicus; assembly: GCF_001447785.1. NCBI lineage: Eukaryota > Metazoa > Chordata > Lepidosauria > Squamata > Gekkonidae > Gekko > Gekko japonicus. Next base: position 380,098 of record NW_015169176.1, read on the forward strand.
AGCCAGCATCAGGGGAAGGTCTCAGCCTCTATGCATTCTTAGGAAGGCCTCAGACTCCCTTTTTTTTGGCCCTCCAGAGGAACTGGTTGGCCACTGTGTAAGGCAGGATGCTGGACTAGATGGACCACTGGTCTGATCCAATAGGGCTCTTCTTATATTCTTATGTTAGCCTTAATCCCTGTGGTAAGACCCTGGGGTAGAAATCTATCCCCAGGTCAAGGTGAGCTGCAGGCTATGAGATGTCACTGCAAGTGGGCAGAAAAGGGCCCCCACTAAAGTCCTGAACACTGTTTTTCCCCAAAAGTGCTAAATCCCCCCTCCCCCGATGGGTAGATAGACCCATTAAGAATCACAGCTATAAAATTCTGGTCCCTTATCACCTTTTTTTGACAGTTCCAAACGACCTGATTCCACTCTGTATTTTCCTCAAGTCCTCTGTGAGTTCAAGTGATCATACTCGTGTCGCAGGTTCTGTGCTGGAAGCTTGATTCCCAGGACAAACTGGATCAGAACCACTGTGCATAGGGAGACGGTAAGCCTCTGAACCTGAGAAGGGCAGTAGTTGCCCTGCTGGGGGAACCCCGTGTGCTGATGGGCTACATAGAAGTTTCCCCAATGGGCAAATAGCTCCTTGTGGCCATTTCATCTTGGGAGGACGGAACATGTGCCCAGGAATTAAATTCCCTGCATGGAATTTACAATTCATGCCCAATTGCACAGACCCCGAGGGAAATCTAATGTCTAATTAGGCCCCCAGTCGATCTCACTGGCAACCATTCTTCACCAGCAAGGAAGAACGAATACAGTCTGTTCAGTTCGGCTCCGCAGTCTTCTGGATCTCCACAGTCAGTTGTGGTGTAAAGGGTCCTACCCTTTCCTTGGCTAATTATTTGCTCCAGAAGTATTTTAACAAGGCGTTGATTGTATTTCTGCTTTTAACAATTTGCCCTTCTCAGGAATAAATTTCCAAAATCCATTAAAAAAAAAAGGTGGGTGGTCAGGCCGGCAATAGAGTGACCCTCCATAGAACAAACTTCAGCAGTAGAACAATCTCGCCTCCCCACAGAGCATTGAATGCTGAGGACGAAGTTCAGTCCCTTTTCCTTCTTTTCACATCTGGTCCGTTTTCCTGTTGCCATTCTCCCTGCCCCCTCCGAGGCCAAAAGTCTCCTCATCCTCCATTGTACAGCCGTCCCATAGTATTGTCACGGAGTTTCTCCCCCCCTCTCAATTCACCTCTGAGGGAATAAGAGCCTTGATATCTTGCCGGGAAGGTGTGAGAACCGAGAGCACGGTAACAATGCAGCAAAGGGCAGCGGAGGTGCCGATATTTATACTTCCTTCAACAAAATAATCTGAATAATCAACCCTTTTGACAGCCTATTGTTGTGCTCAGTTCTCCTCATTCATTTAAATTTTAAATGATGATAGATTATAATTTCCAGTGTAACCGTAACTTGGGGGTGTTGTCTGTCAACTCGGTAATCACCGAAAACATAGCAAGTGCCGGCTTCTGAATTTATCAGCTCTAAACACTTCTGCCTTTGGGCTTTTAAGCACATTCAGCCCGAGATGCGAGTTTACCTCCTCAGTACGTACGGGCCTTACACAATGATGAAAAGTGTGTCAAAGGGGACAAATTTAATTTATTGCAAGGGGGGGGCAGCCTGCGTGTCTAGATTGTTTAGGGATGTAAACTGAAAGTGTTGTAAATAAATGGTTTTGAGTTTGGGAAGGGTGCTTTGGAACAAATGCAGCTGCTTCCCGCGGAGCCCAGCCACTGCCCCATCTAGCTCGGTATCGTCCGCTTTGACTGGCAGCAGCTCTCCAGGACTTCTGGCAAAGGTCATTGCTGGAACTGCTGCCTGATTTCCTTTTGTAACCTGAGATGCTGGGGATGGAACCCGGAATCTTCTGTGTGCAGATCGTATGCCGCCCCCGTTAAGCCGACATCCCCCTTCCCCTTGGAAGTGGCTTCAACCGATGTAGGTTTGCAGCAGCACACACAACTTTAAAAACACCCCACACACAAATACGCACGCACACACAAAATACAGCCCCGATGGAAAGGGTAAAAAATCCACTTTCGGAGTAAAGGGGAGTGCTATTTTCCGTTTCCGAGCGGCTGTAATGCTCAATAATTGCCTGAAAGGGCTGCTTTAATTGAGCACTCCTGTGCCGTAAGTGTTCTGCTAACTAGGGGACCTGAAGTGCTTCTGATCCATTCACAGGTAATGATAGAGGAGGACTGTCGCAAGGCAAAGTCCTTGCTTTACAAATCAGGAGCTACTTCTGCAGTGTGATGGAGAGGGTAGGGGTGAGGGGGGACGAGGGGGGAGACGGGGACTTTGGGGAGCAGCATTAAATCAGCCGTGAGCCTGTCCCTAATTGTTATTGATTGTTAAGTGCACAAATTATAGGGAAGAAGCCCCCCCCCCTCCGCAAATCCCTCACCTGAGAAAGTCTTATTTTCCTCCCTTTGATATTTTCAGCTGCTCCTGATTTGTAAGGGAACGGGGAGGGCTGTTTTGCGCCTGTATAGAAAATAGCCCTGTTTATGCAGCTGCTTGCTCTTATGCGTGTATGGAGGGGTGGGGTGGGGTGGGGTAGAGCATCTAAGAAGAGGACTGATCTTTTCCTCCTTTCCCTGTAAATGCCACTGTCTCCATCAGCGCTGGCACTCTGACCTCCGCGCTGCCAGGTTTTGAAAAGGCACTTCCACCTTTAGCGATGTGCGCTGCCCGTAGAGCTTGACAGTCAGGAAAATCTCATTCTCAAGGAATGTCTGCCACTACTAAGCTGTGTTTTTCTGTTTCTGCTTAAACTCACTTTAAATTGCTGTCTTGGGGATATTTCCCTACCCCTAACCATTGCATCTGGTCCCCATCTACCAGGCAGTGTTCACACTTCTCCTTCAGTCCCATAGGAAATGCCGTAGAACTGGACATTGGTTGGCCCTGTGAAGTGTATAGCCAAAAATTATGTAATGCGCACTATGAGTGGACTGCAGTTGTAAACTGTATTAGTATCAATAATGAGCATATATATAAATATGGTTTTGGGGGTTTTTTGGTGAATTTATTTATATATATATGCTCATTATTGATACTAATACAGTTTAGAATTGCAATCCACTCAAAGCGTGCGTTACGTAATTTTTGGTTATACCACACTGTGAGCCTTTTGTAATTTAGAAACCTGTTGGGTGAATGGCTGTCATTTAGTTTGGTGTAGTGGTTAAGTGTGTGGACTCTAATCTGGGAGAACCGTGTTTGATTCCCCACTCCTCCACTTGCACCTGCTGGATGACCTTGGGCAAGCCGTAGTTCTGGAACAGCTGTTCTTGAAAAAGAGCAGTTTCTGTCAAGAGCTCTCTCAGCCCCACCTGCCTCACAGAGTGTCTGTTTTGAGGAGGGAAAAGGAAAGGAGTTTGTAAGCCGCTCTGAGACACCTTTGGGTAGTGAAGGGTGGGGTATAAATCCAATCTCTTCTGCTGCTGCTGCTGCACTGTCCCTGTGTGTATAACTGGAGCTTCAGAAGGGCTTCATCTTGGGGAGGCGTTTCAATTAGAGATGGTCCATGTGGGTCAGAAGAGCTGCTGGAGACTCCATGGCTGCAAACCCCTGTGGAAACTGGCCAGGCAGGGGTTGTGATGGACAGTTCACTACAGATGACAGTGTCTGCAGTCAGTGGAGATAGCAGGCAGATTCGGCATCAGGGACTGAAAGGATGGTGAGCTGCTGATCTTACGACTTACTTATTAAATGCTTGTCCTGCCTTTCCTCCACAAAGCTTGTGCCCAACCCAACACATTAATATGGTAGCCTGATGACTTTTTTAACTAAAGAAAAGCTGTTTTTAGAGGCATGTATGTTGAATACCTTATCCAGGTGGGGAGCAGTTTGGAATAAGAAAGCATCAGGTTGGGGAAGGGTGTGGAATGTGGCTCAGTGGAAGAGCCTCTGCTTGGCATGCAGAAGGTCCCAGGTTCAATCCCCAGCATCTCCATTTAAAAGGACCAGGCAGTAGATGATGAGAAAGACCTCTCTGCCTGAGACCTTGGAGAGCTGCTGCCAGTCTGAGTAGACAGTGCTGTAACTGATGGACCGATGGTCTGATTCAGTATAAGGCATCTCCATGTATAAGGATTCATCACTTCTGCATCCTTAAGCTGCTGGGCTTCTGTTAGTGTGTACTTTGTGTAAAATACATTCCTGTAAAACATACATGCAAAAAAACCAACAACCTTGAAGTAGGTCAGTCTGAGAGAGTCTGTCTGGCCCAAGGTCATCCAGGGGGCTTCATGGTGGAACAAGGAAGTTAAACGGTATCTCCTTGGCCTAACAAACCAATCCACTTTATTGGATACCATTCTTAGAAAAAATCAGCGTTGCACTGGTTACATCCATCTCAAAAATCTCCTAAACGTTTGGGGAAAAATTACCAAAAGTTATCGCACCTGAAATTGTCTTCTTGGAGTGGGAGCACTATGTGAATAGAGAAGAGGGGAGACACTGTAAAAGTCTGTAAAATACAGAGAGCTACCAAGTAAAATTTACTTTCACCCATAATGCAAGAAGCTGGGTGGGACTTCCGGTGATGGCGGTGCGCTAGAGCAGACTCACCTCTCGGATCTCCTGGGGGTGAAGCTGCGCTCCAGCCGAAGGAGGGGGTGCGCAGGCTCGTCACCCCCCCAGGGACCTGGCTGAAGGGACCCTGGCCATGGAACTTCTGAGAGGTTGCCTCTTCAATGGCGTAATGCTGGAGAATTAAGGCACCTCTCCGTTCCAACGGTTCTCCGTGCTGAGAGACCGAATGGACTTAAGCAACGCTGACCGGGGCAAGTGCAGGAGATCGAGCGTTTGAAAAGAGAATGTACACAAGGTCTGAGGACCAATTATGAATGTGAGTCGTTTAAGCGGTGTTTAAAGAAAAAAGAAAGCTCCCTACCCTAACCTACGCAACAGAGTTTAAGACGAGCGGGGGAGGGATGCCTCCTAAGCAGTGTTCCCTCTAAGCTGAGTTAGTGTGAGCTAGCTCACAGTTTTTTAGCCTCCGGCTCACACATTTTTGTCTTTGCTCAGGGAGGAGGGCTCCAGAGCAAACTGATTTATGCAGCAGCCACATCGCTGGCTCACAACTTTAATGCCAGCACCTCACAAAGTAGAATTTTTGCTCACAAGACTCCACAGCTTAGAGGGAACATTGCTCCTAAGCGCATGAACTTTTGAGCAAATGAGGGAGGGCGAAGGAAAAAAACTGCTAAAACGGTTAAGAAGTACTTACCAAGGTGTGTTTGAGCATTTAAGCGCACATTCGGAGACTTTTAAAAAACTTGCGAAAGTAAACAAACCGAGAAACATGGCGGGGAAGAGGACGGAAAAGGAGAAGATGTTGAAATCGAAAGTGACGGAGAGCCCGAAACTGGAAGGAACCAACGAGCTGGCAAAGACTTTGGCAGAATCCATGCGCCCCCTAATGGACCAGCTGAATAATTTCAGGGGACAGATGTCCAAAATGACTCAATGTATCATCGCTCAGCAAACTCAGATAAATGAGACTTTGAAAACGATGAATCAAACAGCTGAGAAGGTGAAAGAAGTGGATGCCACTACCCAAAAGGTGAAGAAAAAAGTAAAACGACTGGAAAAGAGGCAGGTCTCCACAGAAGATCAATTGCTGCAACTACAAATGAAAAAGGCTAATATGATTCTTCGCTTCCAGGGCATGCCAGAGACTAAGGGAGAGAATCTGAAGGAAATGATGAGTGAAATATTGGCCCCAGTGACAGAGATGAAGGCGGAATTATTGATAAGCGATATGGATGTGGCCTACAGGTCATATTCAGGATATATAAAGAAAAACAATCTGCCTGAGGAAATTGTTGTAAGGTTCTCTAAGAGGCATGTGAGGGATGCAATCCTGAAAGCAGTATCTGGAGTACCCCTGAAAGTTGGGGAGAATGTCATCAGAGTTCTAAAAGACATTCCATTTGAAATAAGACAAAGGAGAAAGAAATACAAAGATCTTATTCTTTTTCTTCAGACAAATTCAATTGGATATAGATGGCTAACTCCAGAAGGCGTCACCTTCAAAATTAAGGATAAAAAAGAAAAGATTGACTCTGTTCTGAAAGCTCGGGAATTTTTAAGAGTCCAGCTGGGAGGGCCAGAGGAGGAAGAAAAAGAAGGGGAGGACAGTAAGTCCAACAGCGAGCTGGACTCGGATTCTTCAGGAAAGGACTCTCTTTCAGAGAAATGGGCAGCAGCTCCTAAAAGTCCTTATGAGTTGCGGAAGAGATGGAGTAAGGAGAAGTGAAGCCTGAAGGACTCTGAATGGTACCTTGGAAAGACTGTGAAATGAGATGATTTGGGGTATTTCTTAATGACAGTTAATTTTAAGAATGAAAAAGTAAATGTTATACTTGACTTAGTTTGTAAAAGGATCAGCGGGATTAAGACTTGATGTATGTTTAAACTGATTAGAAGATCTCCTCTCTTGGGTTTTTAGTTAGTAGTGGGTATCTTTCTTTTTTATCCTATAAATGTTGTTCCCCCTCCCATTTTCTGTTGTAGTTTGTAGTATTATGGGGGGGGATAAAAAATCCCCTTTGGGGGCTATAAAAAAATAAAGAAGCTGGGTGGCAGGTTCAGAATAGAAAAGCGGAGATGAGAATTCACGTGACCCATAACTTGCTTTTTGGAAGCTGCACCGACTTCGGGATGGATGCTAGCTCAGAGAACTGTGCTGTAGCATCCTAGCTAAGAACATGAGCTAGGAAGTCTTGCCTCTGCCATGAGCTGACTAGGGGTCCCTGGGCAAAACCATGCATCCTCGCTTTCTCTCAGCCCTCCAGCCCCCGGTATTTTGGGGACATACTGACCGGCCTTATAATTGTGCTGTGAGGGTCACTATAGTAACGTATCACACTCTGAAGAGGAACAACAATGCTCATTTTTTTAAAAAAAGAATTGTACTTCTTAGTAGGATTATAAGTCTACCATAATAGGTGCTTGTCATGATCTGGGCTGTGCCACCAGAGGCCTACTAGGCCCAGGGAGCCTGGCTAGCAGTAAGGGAGACTGGGCCTACAAACCCCAAAAGGCCTTGGGATGTTTTGGCGCCGATTTTGACCAATAGGGAAGAAGAGGGCTGGGGAATATAGGAACTGGTACAAGAGGGAAAGCTGTTCTTCTACCCAGGGAACAGAGGCAGAAGGGACTGAGGCTGCTGTGGGGAAGAAATCCTCATCCTGAAGGAAGGGTGAGTACTCTAAGGCCACTTGATAGTGAGCTAGGGACAGTATATATTTAGACGCATTAGGGCAGGGGTGGCGAACACGCGGCTCTAGAGCCGCATGCGGCTCCCGGCCAAAATGCATGCGGCTCCGGGGCCTGCCAGCGATATCCACGCCCGAGCCGAGCTGGGCGAGAGAGGAGGGGGCGGGCTGCCGGGGCTCGCGCTCACACTGGTGAAACTGACTGTGTGAGTGAGTGCGCGCTCGCACGCGCGTCGATCCATGCTGCTTCTAACGGTCTCCTTTCAAGCCGTGGGGTGGAAGAGCAGCGGCGGCAGCTCTGAGCGGCCGCTGAAAACAGGCCTGGCCCCAGGCGCTTTCCCTAGCTGAGGAAGCCGGCGAGGGGGTCTTCGGGCGCGTGAGGGGTGGAAAGGGCGGGCTACCGTCCCGTGGGGATTTTTGAATGCCGCTGGCCTCCCCTTTCTCTGTTTCCTCTCCTTCCTTCCTCTTTCTCTCACTTTTCCTTTTCCTATCTGTTTTCTCTCTATCACTGTCTCCCTCCCTCCCTTCCCTTTTTGTTTTTCTTTCTTTCGCTGTCTTTTCTCTCTCCTCCCTCCCCTTCTCTCACTTTCTTCCCCCTTTCCTGTTTTCTCTCTTTCTCCTCTCTTTAATCCCTTTGTCTGTTTTCCCCCCTTTCTCTCTCCGCTTCCCAAACTTTCTTCTCTTTTCTCCCCCGCCCCGCCCCGCCCTGCCCTGCCCTTCCCTCTCCGCTTTCCATGCGGCCCCCCCCATGCCCTGGGCTGCGCTCCC
>NW_015169176.1:389610-394768 GCF_001447785.1 Gekko japonicus
ATGTGGGGTACAGTTGCCAGCTGTGGGGTACAGTTGTGAAGTGTTTGTCTGTTTTGGCGGTCACTGCGTGGTGTGGCTCTCTGACTCTCACAGTTTAAAATTTTGGCTCTTTTTGTCGAACTTGTTCGCCACCCCTGCATTAGGGCATTTGATTTCTTTTCTTTTCACCCACTTACTGTTATTATTCTGCACCTTGTTTGTTTGACCTCCTATAAAATACACAATTTTCATTGTTCACTCTGCCTGGTCCTCACGCCTATTATTCTGCCAAAAGGGAGGTCTAAAGGCCTGGGAGGGTGCTCTGGGCCTTCTCAAAGGAGCCTGGAACCAGAGTGGTGGCAGCGTCAGGTGACACCCCACCTGAGCCGTGACAGCGCTAAATAGAATTTCTGGGTTTGGAGGCAGCATTCCTCTGAATGTCAAGTCCTAAGCAGTGTTCTCTCTGAGCTGAGTTACTCCGAGCTAGCTCACAGTTTTTTAGCCTCCGGCTCACGCATTTCTGTCTTAGCTCAGGAATGATGGCTCCAGAGCAAACTAATTTATGCAGCAGCCAAATCGCTCACTCACAACTTTAATGCCAGTAGCTCACAAAGTAGAACTTTTGCTCACAAGACCCCACAGCTTAGAGGGAACATTGGTCCTAAGGATAGTTGACAAGAGAGGGGTTGGTGCACATGACTGGCCGCTGGTGGAAACAGGATGCTGGACTGGATGGATCTTTCGGTCTGATCCAGAAGAGTTCACATTGTTCTCGATGTCCTCTGTAGCACCAAATTGGAGGTACAGGAAGCTGTGTATCTATTTTCTTCCTTTATTCCCTCCCCATCTACCCAAGGGGGGACCCAAAGAGCCCTACATTGTTGGCCTCTCCTCCGTGTTATCCTCACAACAACCCTGTGAGGTATTCTAGGTTGACAGCGTGTGACTGGCCCAGGGTCACTCAGCAAGTTTCCACGGCCGAGCAGGGATTTGAACTTGTATCTCCCACTTCCTCGTCCAGCACTGTAGCCACTGCATAGCCATACCATTGTGCTGCACTTTAAATAAAGGCATTTGGTTTGACAGGTTGCATAAGTTTGGGTTTGTTTGCAGCAAGTGTAATGGCCGATCACTTTCAGAAGGCTTTTACTTAAGTGAGATACAATAGGAAGTAACACTATGAAGTTTCATTGGCATGTCTCAGAGATGGCCCGAGATGTGGATTTATCACTCGGCTGATAACATTCAATATTTATGCAGCCCTTTACAACCACAAAGCAAATGATTATTGATGCCCCCCTCAGCCCCCTCAGAAAGTTATGTGGAATGCATTCCGTATCCTCTGCACATTAGCCTTTCGTGTGATGTAAAGCAAATGTGATGGTCAGAGGAAGAGAGGAATCTTTAAGAGCACGTTGAAAGGGGGAGTAAAAAGTACCTCATCACATGGGGTAATCCTTTGAAATATTGGACAGCTCAGTTTTTTTGGACTGAAATATGACAGAGGTGGGCATTTGTTAACTGGGAGAACAGTAAGAAAGAGCAGGCAATGCAGGCATTTGCTATTTAGACATTTGTGCAATAGATTCTGCCAGTTTGCATAGAATGATACATACTGGTGGAATGAGCTCCCGGAAGACATCAGGGCCCTATGGAACCTTTTGCAGTTCCACGGGGCCTGCAAAATGGAGCTCTTCCACCAGGCCTTCGATTAGGGAGCCGCACCCATCTACCTGAGACCCTGGCCCTAATATTAACAATATTACTTCAACATTAATATCAATATTATTCCAACTGAATAGCCCGTGCTCCGCCAATACGACCCAGATCATGTTGCCCAGCTGACTGTCGGATGCCCGCCATCGTTATATTGCGCTAGCACTTTATGTATTGTTTTAGACCTATTTTATTGCCATTTTAATAATTTAACAGTTTTATAATATTATGTAAGCCGCCCTGAGCCTGCTTCAGCAGGGAGGGCGGGATAGAAATCAAATAAATAAATAAATATAAGGCTGACTGTACAAAGCTGCAGTCAGTGCAACCAAAACTTTGGTCCATCCACTCTGATGGGCAGCGGCTCCCCAAGTTTTCCAGAAGGTGTCCTGCTGCCTGAGGTCTTTCGACTAGAGATGCCAGGGATTCAAGGGCCAAGCTAGACATGACATTCTCTCAGCCACCACCGCTTTAAAGTGGTTTTAAAATGCCACAGGGACCCGATCCTGATCAGGCCCGCAGCACTGCAGACCGAGGTCCTCTTACCTCCCCCCCCATCAAGCGCCAAAACACCACCACCACCACCCCGCGCATGCGTTTTGGCACTCGAAAGAGCCCAGAGGAAACAAGAGCACCACACTGTGGGCCTGTTCTAGGATTGGTCTCTGACGGCATTTTTGAATCACTTTAAAGTGGTGGAGGCACAGTGGGCACGAGGCCCCCCTCGCATCTAGTTTGGCTCTCAGCCAGGGACCTTCTGCATAAAAAACGAGTTCCGCCGCTGAGCTTCGGCTGTCCCCTTTGCCATGAAAAAGGTACACGGTGCTTGGCAAAAATAATGTTGTATTCTGTTTGGTGTGAGATCACCTTTGCAAAATCCACTAACACTCCTAGAAGTGCACATACGTACGCACTCAAAAAATAGCGGGGAGGAATCAGTCTGAGATGTAATTCTTAAGAGAATAATAGAAGTGCTTTTCCCTGGCTTTTATTGTTTCCCTTCTTTAGCACAGTTGCTAAAGTTTATGCTATTGTGTTGTTGGCTGCGTCATCGGCTTTTTCATATAATTATAGTACCTTCTAGCTTGATCTATCAAAGTTCAGTTCTGAGAACGAGTTGTTTGTGTGTTTTTTTTCTTTCCATCAAAGTTTAGAGCTAGGAGAGATCAGGCTCCCCAAAAGAAATTTCCTGCAACATTAATTGCACCAGACCGAAGCGTTTAAAGCACCCTCCTCTATCGTCCATTTACCTCCCATGTGAAATGAAAGCTCTGTTTTGATTTGAACTGTCACAGATAATTTCTGCACATAAAACACATCCAGGGACAGCTTTCAAATGGAGTTGTCACTTCTCGTTTAGCGGGCGGGGGACTCTCTATTGTTGTCAAACCTTTTTTGCGAAAGCATCAGTAACATCCTGATACACAGAGCTTTTCGGAAATGGAAGAATAGGTACTCCTTTGCCAAGAAACGCAAGAATCCACTCTGTGTTGGACACGTCTCCTTAGAGGGAAGCGTTTAAATATTATTTTAACCAGATTTCTACTCTTTTATTGTGTAAAGTGCAGATAGATTACTTGGTATTTGCTCATCAGAATTACTTCTTACCTTCAGCAGTAATATGCTGTCATAGTGCAGCGTGGATAGTAAAATAACTTAATTGGAACTGAACTCAATGACAAGGAAATATCAGGTATGTCTTTGAGGAAGAATCTAACTGACTTAGCCTGCACCCTTGTCTTCAGTTTTATTAGGGGGGGAAATAATTGCAATGTAATTAATATCATGTAAACTTTCCATGGGAAAAAAATGTGTCCTAATTAAGACACGTTATGACACGTGAACATCTGAAGCTGCTTTAAATTGAATCAGATCATTGGTCCATCAAAGTCAGTATTGCCTACTCAGACTGGCAGCAGCGTTCCGGAGTCTCAGATGGAGGTCTCTCACACCACCTACTATCTGATCTTTTTAAGTCGAGATGCTGGGAATTGAACCTGGGACCTTCTGAACGCTGAGCAGATCGTCTGCCACTGAGCCACAGTCCCAAAATCTCAGGTGGTCTTCAAGGGAAAACATAAAAACATAAGAGACGCCAATGTTGGATCAGGCCAAAGGCCCATCCAGTCCAACACTCTGTGTCACACAGTGGCCAGAAATACCAGTGCCATCAGGAGGTCCAGCGGTGGGGCCAGGACATTAGAAGCCCTCCCACTGTTGACCCCCCCCCAGCACCAAGAAGACAGAGCATCACTTGCCCCAGAGTCCCTATCTATACCTTGTGGCTAATAGCCACTGATGGACCTCTGCTCCATATGCTTATCTAATTCCCTTTTGAAGCCGTCCATGCTTGTAGCCACCACCACTTCCTGTGGCAGTGAATTCCAAGTGTTAATCACTCTTTGGGTGAAGAAGTACTTCCTTTTATCCGTTCTAACCCGACCGCTCAGCAATGTCATGGAGTGCCCACGGGTTCTTGTATTGTGAGAAAGGGAGAAAAGTACCTCTTTCTCTACCTGCTGTATGCCATGCATAATCTTATAAACCTCAATCATGTCTCCCCTCAGTCGTCATTTCTCCAAGCTAAAGAGCCCTAAGCGCTTAAACCTTTCCTCATAGGGAAAGTGTTCCAACCCTTTTATCATTCGAGTTGCCCTTTTCTGCACTTTGCCCAAAGCTATAATATCCTTTTTAAGGTGTGGTGACCAGAATTGCACACAGTATTCCAAATGAGGTCGCACCATTGATATAATCCTATTGGTTGCATTTATCGAGACCGTGCAATCCTACTAGAGTCTCTGTGAGAGGGGCAGGCTCTAAAGTGAATAAATTGACCTGCAAACCACTTTCCCAGCTCCTATGATCCCTGTAGAAGTCTGAGATCCATTTTTCATGCTTACCAAGAGAAAAGAAACGTGACCTATCACAATTTTGGACTCCTGAGAAGCCATGTTGCTGCTCACATTCACCTTCTTGCCTATAGAACAGCCCTCCCCGCCCCCAATGTGGCATCCATGGCTACAGTGGTGCCTGCTGACACCTATCCTGGGACCCACCAAGTGTTTTTAGAAAGTGGGCGGGGTCAGATAGGGCTTTTGCCCCGCGAGGCTTCTGATTGGCCACTGGAGATTCAATGAACTGTGCAGATTCTTTAAAATGTTGCTCTGGCAGCAGCTGCCAACCCAGGACAAGAATCTTCTCTGTGTGACTGTAGGTGAGCTGCGGCAGCCATTCTTGTGACCGGCTCCACCTCCTTTGCCAGGCATTTTGTGGCTGCCATTGTGTAGCTGAGCCCACCACATTGGCTCAGAATGCAAAGGTGCCCACAGGCTCAAAAAGACTGAAGACCCCCGCTACAGAAAAATGAAACCTCCGGTCTTTTGCCTTTCCTTTTCTTGATGGCTTGTCTATAGGGTAGCCAGAGACTGAACAGGACATTCCATGGATGACCTCAAGGTAGCTG
>NW_015169176.1:394903-419665 GCF_001447785.1 Gekko japonicus
TGCCCATTTATACTCACTCTCTGTTTTCTATGAATTAGCCAATTTTTGATCCACAAAAGGACTTGTCCTTTTATCCCGTGACTCAGGTCTTTCAACACCCCTCCCGAAATCAGTGGTTCTGGAGTGGGCAAGCACTTCTCATCTTCCACAGTGAAGACAGAGGCAAAAAATGCATTTAGCTTCTCTTATCATCCTTCAGTACTCCTTTTACACCTTGGTCATCCAAGGGCCCCACTGCCTCCCTGGCAGGTTTCCTGCTTCTAATGTATTTGAATAAAGTTTTATTGTTGGTCTTTACGTTTTTCACTATATGCTCCTCATATTCCCTTTTTGCCTGCCTGACCTCAGACTTGCATTTTATTTGCCATAGCCTGTGTTCCGTTTTATCAGCCTCACTGTGACTAGCTTTCCACTGCTTAAAGGAATCCTTTTTACCTTTTACACCTTCCATTACTTTGTTTGTTAACCATGCAGGCTTTTTCCTATACCTGTTTGTGCCTTTCCTAACCTGCGGAATATTTTTTTTTTGAGCTTCTAGTTTTAAATAGTTTCCAAGCTTCCCCAATGGTTTTGACCATTTCTACTTTTCCTTTCAATTTCCTCCCCACATGTCCCCTCATATCAGAGAAGTTACCCCTTTTAAAGTTAAAAGTGGTTGAACTCAACTGTAATCACTTTTCCCAAGCGGTGCAATCACTTTTACATCTCTCACCAGAAAACAGTGAAGAGTGGATACAGAGTTCTTCTTCAACAAATCGGTATATGTGTTATGTGTCTTCTCCGTGTGAGTGTCCAAGATAAAATTGCTATCCAACCTGCACGGAACTACACTAGTTTGGAAAGGCTTTGCCCTGTCTGCAAAGTACCAGGAGCATTCTGTTGTCATCCAGAAGTTGGCAGCAAATTCTTCAAAAGCTTAATGCAAATGACTGCATTCTCATGCACTGGCATTAGGTCACCTCAGAGCAGGTTGGGATATTCTAAACAATTTGGGGAGCAAAGAAGTGGATGCCCTTATTGAGAAGCATCTCAGTGGAGCCCATGCATCTCCCTCCACAGGGATACGACACACACACGGCATCGCCTTATAGAAATGTGGTAGTGTGAAAAGTGCCATCAAGTTGCAGCTGACTTATGGCGACCCCATAGGGATTTCAAGGCAAGGGGCAAATGGAGGTGGTTTGTCATGGCCTGCCTCCACATAATGGCCCTGGGCTTCCTTGGTGGTCTCCCATTCCAGTACTAACCAAGGCCAACCCTGCCTAGAGAGCCAGTTTGGTGTAGTGGTTAAGTGCACGGACTCTAATCTGGGAGAATCTTTTTTCTTCTTTCTTCTTCTAGCTTCTGAGATCGGGCAAGCCTGGCCCATTCAGGTCAGGGCAGAAAGGAATGTATGGACACAAATGCAAGAACAACAGCTACAAAAATCTACTCCTACAGCATAATGACTCAGCCCTACCGCACCTTCTGGAGTAGATATAAATTACCTGCCTACCATTTTCTTCTCACCTTGACACAGAGAGTACTCCATCTTTCTGCGGTATACCTCTGAGGATGCCAGTCACAGTTACTGGCGAAACGTCAGGTTCTACAGTGCCAAGAAACGTCAGGTTCTACAATGCCAAGAAACGTCAGGTTCTACAATGCCAAGACCACACATCCCGGAAAATCTACAGCAACTAATGAACTCCGGCCGTGAAAGCCTTCGACAACATATCTTCTCCCAGTGTTGCTTTAGAATACACGGATTCACTCTTAGGTTCCTAATCCAGGAGTTTACAGTATTTTGTAGAGGTTCAGGCTACACATTCACTCCACACACCTCCTTTCCAGATCAAAAACTCTTCCATCTATCAGTGTTCTAGGTCACCCAACCATTGACCTTCACAGGTCTCCTGCTGTTGCCTTTACCATCGTTGACCCCCCCCCCTCTTTCCATATGAGCCTATTTCGGCGGGGAAGGCGGGGTATAAATCCAATAAATAAATAAATAAAATATGTCATATTGCATTGAGCATTGTGGTTTCATGATCCATACCTGCAGCAGCAGCAACATATGTGAGGTTCATCTCCCCTTACCTGTGCCTACCTCTAATGTAAAAAGCAGACCATCCCCCTATCCCAGTGTGTACACGAATGGGGCAGAAGTTTGGATAAGCAAACACTGCTGTCCCTACCCTGTCTGTTTTGGAACTAAGATTTGCTCAGGCAGCACGGGAAGGAAAAAAGTTGAGTAAGGAGAAAAAGCAGAGTTCCAGTGTGGCAAAGCATGCCTTTCTAGGGCATTGGTCAGGATCGCTCCCCTTTAATTAAGCAGACTGTAATTTTATCTAGATGTGATCCTCTGCGCTTAGCTCGGTGCGGTGTTCAGTATTTAAATCCAGGGCTGACATCCCCTCCGGTGATGGACAGTGGGGAGACTGAACGTAGTTTCTTTTGACTGCTGCCAGAAAGCAGGAGTTCTTTCGGCGGTATGATTACCTGTTAGCATTCGCCGTTCACCTTCAACCAGCCTGTCCCCAAGGCTACCTTTCTAACTGTGTTATAATGAAGAATAAGACCCACCAGCTCTTTGTGTCACAACCACTTCTGCTCCCTGGCTGAGTGGGGAGGAGGGGTCGTGACGGTTACTGGAGTAAAAGGGAATTCTGTCCAGATTCTTGCCTGCTCCTGTATGACCATGGTGGCAGTCCTTTGCTGCCTGGGGCACTGGGCTTGCCTAGCAACGGTGGAATGCAGATGCCGGCCTTCTCCCTAAATTCCTAAGCCAAGCAGAGAAACCTTTCCTTGGTGAGACTATAAAGATTATTTCATTCCCCCTAGCGTGAGTCTCTGACAGCATCTCTTTTTTGAACAGGTGCTTGGAAGGGACGGTAAGGGTTTATCGGGGAGAGGAAAGGGAATGGTATGTTGAGATTGTATGTTAAGAGATTCTCATCCTGTTTCAGTCTTTTGCGTGCTGTGGGGGTCCGGCCCCCCCTTTTGCAAATGAGCTAGTCGCATTTGTGCTTGTGGCCTCGAAGGTGGTGGAAAGGGCTGTCAGTTCACAGCAGACTTATGGTGATCCCCGTATGGTTTTCAAGGCAAGGGACGTTTGGAGGTGGTTTGCCACTAACTTGCCTCTGCGTAGCAACCTTGGGCTCCCTTGGCGGTCTCCCATGCAACTACTAACCAGGTCCAACCCTGCTTAGCTTCTGAGATCTGATGAGATCAGGCTAGCCTCTGCTACCCAGCTCAGGCCATTGGGGAAGGCATCCAAATAGCGAGCTGCCTCATATATTGCAAGAAATTGCAAGTCAATAAATCGGTACCGCTTCGGTCGGAAGGTAACAGCATTCCGTGCACCTTGACGTTTAGTTATGCCGGCCACATGACCACGGAAAAGTCTTCGGACAGCGCTGGCTCGTCGGCTTGGAAACGGAGATGAGCACCGCCCCCTAAGGTCAGATTTGACTGGCTTTCGAGTGAGGGAAACCTTTACCTTTACCTTTGTTTCATTTATATCCCTGCCTTTCTCCCCAGTGGGGACCAAAAACAGCTTACAGTGTTCTCCTCTCTTGCGTTTTATCCTCACAATAACCCTGTGAGGGTAGGTTAGGCTGAAAGTGTGTGACTGGCCTATGGTCACCCAGCAAGCTTCCATGGCAGAATGGAAATTCGAATCTGGGTCTCCCAGATCCTACTCTGAGCCACTGCACCCCCAGGGTTTTCATAGCAGCTGAAAGTTTTACGCAGGCATGCAAAGTGCACGTTATGCTCCTGAAATATTACAGCCCCAAAAACTGTGACGTGTAACCTGAGCAGTATTACCTAAGCGGAAGCACGGCAGTGGCTGGAAGACAGAAAGGGCATTCTGACACTGAGAGATACTTCTTCCCGCAATTTATTGCTTTGTTGGTACATGTTTTCATCTTGTTTCTATGTACCAGAATGCAGCTGGGCTAAACATGCTTGCAGTAGGAAGCGTCAAAAGGCAGTTAGATCCAGTTCATGCTGTGCACCCATGTCACAAAGTTTTGGCACCTGATAAAACAGGCAGAGTGTGTCAGTCACACATGCATCTCTGAATATGCAGCGGATGCAGGCCCCTGGAGCCCAGCTGAGCTTCCTTCATGTCTGCCCTTTACAGAAAGTGGTGGTGTAGGAGCAGGGGATCCAGTTGCTGAGGAAGCAGTGCAGGGGCTATTAGAGGCAGGTGTCACGGAATAGCCTAAGGCAAAGGGCCCCCAGCATGGTTGGTGCCTGTGGGGGCCATGGCACCAACTGACACCTTTGCTGGTGCTCCCCAAGTGCCTTTAGGAAGTGGGCAAGGCCAGGTGTGGCTTTTGCCCAGCAAGCTTCTGATTGGCTATGGGAGATTTGATTGGCTGTGCAGATTTTTTAAAAAAATCATTTTGGCAGCAGCTGCCAGAACAGCAGAAGGACCTTCACTATGTGCCTGAAGGTGAGCCGTGGCAGCCATTTTGTGGCTGGCTCCTCCTTGGGTTGGCTTGGGAAATTCCTGGAGATTTGGGGGGGGGCGATGCTTGGGGAGGGCCAAATTTGCGGTGGGGAATGAACTGAGTATGTGATTCCATAGAGGCTACCTTCCAGGTCTGACATTTCTTTCAGAGGAACCAGTTTCTGTGGCCTGGGGAATCAGTTGTGATTCCGGGAGAACCCCACCCAGAGGTTGGCAGCCCTAGCTCCACCTCCTGTGGCAGCCCCCTTTTTTCTGCAGCCATTTTGTAGCTGTGCCCATCACTATGTTATGTCTTGATGCCAAAGGACCCCTGGTCTAAGGGAAGGGGCAGTAAAACAGAGGAGTGCTAGAGGGGCGAGAGCCTAAGTCGTCGGGTGTAGGAGACGAGGAAATATGGAAAAGTGAGACACCCAAGGAGAGCCGTCTTCACCCTGGTTATATAACGTGTATAAACAATGGAACTCTTGTAGATGCTTCTCCCTGGCAGAAGCCGAATACCGTCCTGAGGAGAAAAATCTTCATCTGTTGGAGTATTCTGTCAAGCCAGAGCCCCCCATTTTCACTGTGCCCAGGGACCTGGCAGCCAGTGCGAGGGTGTGGTTTCTGAGAACAGGCCCCCCTGACTTGCTCGCCTTTGGGCTTGCTTTGATCGACAGCAGAGACAGGCTCTCTTTATAGTCCATTTCTAAAATGAAAACATAAATTTAAAGGCTGGCTTTCACCATTGCCCGGGGCAGGGGGGGGGGCATTTTTCCAGTGTGCCGTTGAAATATAACATTTAATAGGATATATAATGCCAAGATGCAGGAAGATCATTTTCAGAGCACTTAAAGCAGCTTTTCTCCCGGCCTTTTGCCTCTTCCCATTCCAGAGGCAAAGACGGGCGGGTACCCACACACATGAAAATCTGTTAGTAGTGAAAAATTATTAGAAATATCTTGGTTGAGCCTGTAGAAATTTCAGTTGGAGGGAGAAGGTGGGAAAAAAATATTGCAAAGGGGATTGACAATGAAGAGTGTATCTGAAAGGAATACCAACTCTCTCGAAACAAGCAAGACAGCGTGTTTATTTTGTGTAATATAATTCATAAATACAGCACAGTGGAGGTTTATGAGTGAGGTGCTTGCTCACTCTAGCAAATATCCACCGAGTAGGCCTCAGAAAGTGAAATAAAATGTATCACTGCTGTATTTTGATGCTTTGGTGTTTTAAAAACAACAACCCAAAACACCAAAGTAGCAATTTTGGAGTAGAAAATAGATCCTCTCTAACTTGCGATCTGCTATGTCCGTCAAGCCTGAGGAAAGGAAGAAAATCTGCCAGACGGTGTCAGATTTATTAACAGCTCCCGCACACAACTCTCCAAATTAATGTGTTTTTCTTGTCTTTGGCGAGCGTAGATGGCCCACGTGGTCTACTTTCCTTAATGGACAAGAGAAGGAAGTGGTGCTCATCAATTAGCCGTCTCATTAAGCTGACTAGGACTCGGTTTGGGATGCAGGCACAAGAGATCTCTGCTCTCGCCGGCACGGTGGTGGTTGGACTCAGCTTCCTCCGGCACACTGTTGGGGGGCTGCTGCTCCCCCGAGGTGCCAGTGAGATGCTGAGTGAACACCTGATATCCAAAGGTGGCCGGTTATCTATTGGGGGGAGGGTGATGTGATAGACCAGGCAGTCAGACCTCTTCTAGACTGCAGTACTCCCAGCATGTTGAAAACCAGTGTTTATTTTGTTTGTTTGTTAAATTTCCATGTATTCAGGATAGCATCTGCATTTTCTTCTTTTTCTTTTTCTTTGGCTATGAATTTAGATGACTGCCTGTGCTTTGGCACATAGGACGCTAGATAAAAGGGGAGCACTTCTAGCCCAGCCTCTTCCCTGACACACCAACAGGCTGGGTGTCTTATGTGCAAAGAGTGGGTTAGCATGGAAGAATCCAACCCACATAATTCCTTTTCTTAGGGCCAACTACCCTGACCTGGATGGCTCGGGGTAGCCCACCGTTGTCAGATGCCGGGCGCTAAGCAGGGCTGGCCCTGGTCCATGTTTGGATAGGAGACCACAAGGAAGTCCAGGTCTGCTGCACAGAGGCAGGCAATGGGCCAACCATCTCTGCTCATCTCTTGCCTTGAAAACTCCATGAGGGGGTCGCCGTGAACTGGCTGCGACTTGACAGCACTTTTGTTAAATACTGGGTTCTGGACGCATTGCAGTGATCAGCTCTAGTTTATTCAGTGATTTCAGCAAACTACAAGGACAGACTAGCAGGGCTTGAGCCCTGCTTATAAAGCATGTACACACCACACCCAACACACACCCACTCCCTGTGATAGGATATTTACAACTTTCCACCAACAACCCAATGAGACCTGTCAGTGTGCAGACTTTCCAGTTATCCAGAACTCTCCATCAGGCCAGATGTTACAAACTTAAAAGGAGGGGGCAGATTTTTCTGGCCGTGCTTTTAAGACCTTGTCATGTTGGTATATGCCAGCGATGTCTTGGCAGTCAAAAATTCTCCTCTTTTTTATTTTGTAGCATCTGTAAAACTTGAAAGCTCGCACACTACCATGTGTCATTGGGTTGGGCCTAATAAAATGTATTACTCGGGTTGTGTTCTTGGAGCAACAGGGCTGCAAACAGCGTGTCTGTTCGAATGGAAGGCCTGTTCTCCCTGCAAGCTGAAGTGGTACAGCCCAGATGCGGGTCTGGCACATCGCTAAGTGCTGGAGCTCATTATCAAAGGACTGAAAGAGGGTCTCCACCCCAGAATAAGACGCTTTCCCTGTTTGACAGTTTCAGCTGCCAGGTACCATATTTACTAGAAAGGAAGGCAACCCTGAATGCAAGACCACCTCCCCTTAAAAAAGTTATACACTGGGGGGGGGGGTTACTGGACAGAACTGTAACCTATATGCAACTGTAAGATGGCCTCTTTTTTCAATGGCATGTCCAGCAAAAGAAAGTAGTCTTGCATTGGAGTAAATACTGTACTTTGGCAAAGGGAGGGAAGATATACACTGCTGTTTTATAGCTAGAGGCCCTGCTAATTGGGTGCATTCACTAGGTTTTTACTGTGGGTTACTACCTCTGGGCTCTGTGGGCATGGGGAACCTAGAGAAACATGTCCAGTTTGAAGCCCGCTCACCATATGTTGTGGTGCAGTTCACAAGAGCGGTATTCCCAAACTGTGTGACCAAAGAACACTTAGTAAAGGTAAAGGTTTCCCTGGCTCGAAAGCCAGTCGAATCTGACTCTAGGGGGCGGTGCTCATCTCCATCTCCAAGCCAAAGAGCCAGCACTGTCTGAAGACGTTTCCATGGTCATGTGGCCGGCATGACTAAACGCCAAGGCGCACGGAATGCTGTTACCTTCCCACCGAAGTGGTACCTATTTATCTACTTGCAGTTTCTTGCTTTCGAACTGCTAGGTTGGCAGGAGCTGGGGCCAGAGACGGGAGCTCACTCCATCACATGGCACTCGGGTCTCGAACTGCTGAACTACAGACCTTCCGGCCTGCAGTTCAGCATCTTAACCACTTGAGCCACCGCAACTCCTAAAGAACACTTACATGCCTACATTCTCTAAGTGGCCATCACTGTCTACAAAAGGGTCTTTCAATTCACGCACAGACGTATGCGCAGGTTGTCTCTGCATGACATTGCAGCATTCACCTGGCTCATATAGATCAGCAGCACACAGCTGCTTATACCCATCTGGGCCAGCAAATCACTTCCCCAGGGAAGATGATGTTAGCCTTGCAGCAAAGTTGCACTTTAGGGGTAATAAGATGGTCCTCCCCCATTCCCCTCGGGAAGATTCATCTCCAGTTATTTACTTGCAGATACTTTCTCAGGGGCCCAGCAAAGGAGAAGAGACCCCCTCCCCACCTCTTACCCCATGCCTTCTGCACTTCCATTGAGTGGGCTGGATCCGGTGTCAAATTTCCACTTGTCTTAGAGCTCTTGAGGAAGCAGAAATGCAAGGAAAAGACCACACTAACCACTTCTGCGAAGTTAAACTGATGATATCCCCATTTGTGTTTACGCTAGCCCAAGGTCTCATGCAACCAATTTCTGAGCACTATAATATAAGAGAGGGAAGCCTAGATGTTGCACAAGTTCTCACTCAAGCGGAACCACGCTAAATCCGTTTATGTTTCCGCTTGTGCGTCTCTGGATCCAGGCCAGCATTTCATGGATCTGCTTCAAGCATAGGGAAAAGATACTCTCTGTTCTCGAGTAGCTTCTTTCATCCTACTTCCTCTCTGCCCCCGTTACCCTTATGATCAGAAGGTATCCTTTTACAATGGATATCCAGAGGGGAGTAGAAAAATCTTTCATCCCTCCTGCCTTCCCTGCTGAAATCCCATAAAGCGACGCTGGTATCTGATTCTTCCAGCAAGTTAAACCACGTGCACTCTGGTGAAGGCAGGTATGCGTCCCATCCCCAAAAGGGTTCTATTCTATCCTGCTCTTCTTTTTGGTCTTGAAGACCATAGTTATGACCCAGAAAGGGATTTAACCTACTGCCAGTCCTGCAAAGACAGAGCTTTCGTTTGTCATGTTCCCCCACATACGGCTACAGAGGCTGCTCCTGGGTTTCTGCAGCATGCAGTTCAAAGAGATCCTGGGGGAATTCTGAGCCTGCTGCCCTGCCAAGTAGAAGGATTAGTGCAAATTCCCCCTGCCTGTGCCACTTGGAAGATTCCCTGTATTCATGCAGTGGCTCCTCCGTGCTGCTGGTTCAAATATACACATGCAATACAATAACATGCTGGCAGAAGAAAATCTGGGAATGCTTTATTTATGGGCGCACCTCATACAACTCATTGGCTGTGCAATCAGAAAAAATACCAAAAGTGGTTCCAGGCAGTATGGTTCCCTATCGTTAGCTATTTAGAGAATAATGGGACACTCCCGAATAACCCAGTACTCAGAAATTTACTCTTCTTCTGATAACTCTGTTACCCTACCAGGTCTCAAAGGCCATATATGTTTAAGTGGTAGACTGGTGTGATGCGCTACTTGAGCCATTTGCTATTTTGCTTAATCACAGTTTTTTTCTCATTGCTTTCACTCTTCCAAATGTTGAATTTTTGTTGTAACTGTTGGAAAACTAATAAAAAATAAATTTATATATACACACACACACAAACACACACACATGCTTAACTATTGTTGGTGGCTCTGACCTGGATAGTAGCCCAGGCAAGCCCGATCTCATCAGACCTTGGAAGCTAAGCAGAGTTTGTATTTGGATGGGAGAGCTCCAAGGAATACCCGGGCTGCTATGAAGAGGCAGGCAGTGGCAAACCACCTCTGAACGTCTCTTGCCTTGAGAAACCCCACGAGGGGTCAACATTAAGCTAAAAATGACCTGATGACACTTTCCATCACCACCAACAACCAATGTTCCCTCTAAGCTGTGGAGTCTTGTGAGCAAAAATTCTACTTTGTGAGCTACTGGCATTAAAGCTGTGAGCGAGCGATTTGGCTACTGCATAGATTAGTTTGCTCTGGAGCCATCCTTCCTGAGCCAAGACAAAAATGTGTGAGCCAGAGGCTAAGAAACGGTGAGCTAGTTTACACTAACTCAGCTTAGAGGGAACACTGCCACCAACTCTTGTTGGTATCATTAAATTAACTGATTAATTAGGTCAGTTTGTCCTCTGCAGTGTAGCATGTAGTTCTTTGGAGGCAGTGGTTAAGTTTTGCCTCCTTCCGCATATGAAGTCCGGCAAGGTAGAACAGAGGAAAGAATACGTGTTCTTCTGTTTAAAATAAGAGGCGCTTCGCAGTGAAGCATGAATATTCACAGTCAGGAGGTAAACATGTCTGGTAAGCTCATGTTCTTGAATCTTTGACTTCACTTGAAGTTATACAGTGGCATGCAAAAGCATTGTAAATTTCACTCGCAGTTCAACCCCTGCAGCCCACAATGAATTTTTGCAAACCCCATGACTCTTCTAGGACAGGCCAGCATTTATCTCCTTTTTTATGAATCCAAACCTGCCTTTCATGTTGAAAAATATTGTCAAAGCATATTATTCCGAGAAACACTGGTCCTCTCTCTTCATCTGTCTGTGGAAAGCCATTTTCTCAATCTGCTGAAGCCTATATATCCTCTACAGACCATATGCACTGTGGCCAATGATTCTAATCTTCAGTCCTGTGGGTACCTTTTCCACAAATCTTTTTTCTCTTCTGCCAAGCAAGGCCTATCACAGGGGCCATAGACTGTTCTGCAAAGTCAAGATTACTGACTTTCTAGCGAATCTCAGGAATATTTCAAGGTTAATGCCCACAGTGGCTTTTCTATCAAGGAGCAAGCTTCAGCACAAGGGAAATGAAACAAATATTTCCATGACGGGGACTTACTCAGTGTTATTAGCCAGTCATTTTTCTGCTTTGCAGGATGCTGCCTTGAGTGTACAAATGAACATAGACCTTTGTGGCTACTCAACAGCCGTTGTCGTTGAGGGCTCTAATCCAGATCTGTGGGTTCACTCTTGGTTTATGGGACACAGAGCCATGCGGAGAGCAGTTGAACAGCTCTTGACGCATCACTCCATATCTTGTTACTACATTAACCTCTGTGGAAGAAGTTGATGAGTGGGGGTCAGTTCCACATCAGCCAAAACAGAGCCATTTTTGTTATTTTGCCCTCTGGTTCACCCAGAACAAAAAGAACAATGCTATAATGAATTTTAATCTCCAGTTTGAAATGCCTAGTGTACTCCTGAAAGAGGACCATGGTGAATGCACTTAGGAAATCCTGATGCTATCAGGATTTTAGATCTGTGTGCCTTCCAGGATACAGTTTGGCTGTCTTACGTGGGGGGGGGGGGGGGGGGGTGGGGAGTGATGGAGATTTTGTTCTAATTTGTTGTTATAATGGTACACATACCGCTTTAGGTGCAGCACTCATAATCTTCAAGGGTTTTTTTTTACATGTGAATGATGTCTGTCGCCATGTAAACACTTTTTTAAAATAATCATAAGTTAAATTATTTCAGGCATTGCCCACATCAGAGCCAGCGGGGGAGGCAGGAAATAAATATTTCCATTTATATCTTCTTATTTATTTGTTTTTGAAAATGTAGACTCCTGCCAATCTGCTTCGAGGCCCTTAAGGCAGCTTGCAGAATAAAAATGGTTCCAGAAGACAGTAGCCATAAAAACAACTACCAGAATAATAATAATAATAATAAAAAAGAATAGTAACCACATTTCTGGCTTAAATGCAGCCCAAATACAAGAGCAGCGGCAGATGTGGCTCTCGGAAGCCTAGAATCTTAAGCTGGAAGTAGACATTCAGCTCTGTTTATACCAGCTTTAGCCTAGAGATAGGGCAAGCCACCCTGAGCCACAAGGAAAAGACAGATTATGGATATTTTGTTTTAAAAAAAAAAGATGAACAAGCTTCGTTCCAGGGACTGTAGTTGGCCAATAAAAATATGGTTTGTAAGTCACATGAATGGTCTGCCATCCGGCTGAAGAACATGTGACCCACTGTTCCTATTGGGAATATTTGTTGCCGATGCCACTTCCTCCAGTTTTCCCGGCAGCAAAACTGTAAGGTGGGTTTCGTCCCCAGAGGGCTGCCCTACCCGGAAGCCGGCTTTCCTTTAGCTTTACGAGCTACAGGTTTTGGGGGAGCTTCTGTGCACATTCACTGCGTTATTGTACTGATATGAATGACAAAATCGTCTCTTGAATGTTGTGCATAATACTTCCAATGTCACTCTTTGGCTGTCTATTAGACAGTGGTTCTGATGTTCCGGAGAGTTCCATAAAACGATAGCTCTCTACTTAAGAACTGTATTTGTGATATATTTGAGCAGCGTCAAAAACACAAGTGTTCCCAGTCCCCCTTTGCTTGAGGCTCTGGGGGCGATATCACAATAATTATAGTACTGATTAAATGTGTACCTCCCTAAGGAGCTCTCTAAGAGCTATTCTGTCATGCACAAATACTAGCCGGCACATTTTCATTCTGCCTCACGTCTTGAGCTTGACAGCTAATGAAATACTTTACAAATTATTTCATTTGCTGTTTACGCGATTCCTCGTTAAATTGCCGTTATAATGCTTCATTCTCTCCTTGTAAGGCTTGCACCTTTCACCTCATGCGCGCGAGCGGCTTAACTAGAACATCTGCTGTCTTTTGGTGGTAAAAGATGCTGATTTTGTTTTTGCATCTGTTTGGTTGAACATATAAACCGAACTGAGATATAATTAGATGTATGTGAAGATGCATGTTGAACCAGACTCTCTCGCATGCAGCACCGAGCCTTCTGTTTCTGATATTTTTATTTTTTGCGCTGTTAAAGGCCTAAATTTTAAGATGCGTGGAAGAAATGTCCAGAGCGCCTTCCCTTTTATTCATCAAAGTGTAGCAAGTATCGCCTTTATCCAATTACGTCCCTGTTACCGAGTGAGTCACATATTTAGAAACAATTTCTGCTAAGTCTGTTGTAGTGAAAAACAATGAGTCCTTTGGCACCTTAGAGACTGCCAAATGTATTCTAGCATAAGCTTTCCATGGTTCAGAACCCTGCTGAGCTGAACACTTTCAGCTCTAAATGGGGATTGGCAGGAGGGTATCAAGTTTCACGGGGACACTCTCCCATCTCCTTTTTCTGTCCTTTAGAAAGTGGGGGGAGTGCACTTTCCGCTTCTGCTAAATGTTTCCCTCCCCCATTTTTTATTAATCAAGATGTCCGAAAAAGGAGAGGAAGTATGGCCCTCATTGCATGTGTGTTTCTCTCAACCTTACTGGCCGTATGACGTCACGAAGCAGGAGAGCAATTGCTTTCTGTCCTCACTCTGGTTTGGCTTAATGAGATGTGGCTGTGTGATGACATCTGAAGCCAAATCCAAGTGAGAGCAATTAATTTCACCTTCATTCTAGTTCTGTGTAAGGGAACACACTCACTCTCATCTAGGGTTGGGAAATCACTAGAGATTTGGAGGTGAAGCCCAGGGAAGGAGCTCCGCAGGGATATGGTGCCTCTGAGTCCACCCTCAGAAGTTGCCACTTTCTCCAAAGGATGTATCTGTGTTGTCTGGAGATCAGTTGTCCTTCTGGGAGAGCTCCAGGCCCCACCTGGAGACTGGCAGCCCTACTGTTGTTGGTGAGACAAGCATTTCACCCCTCTGTGCAGTCCCCAGAAGCAGAAAGAGAGAATGAAATTGGAAAGCTATTTCAGTTCAGTACTAATATTTGGAATTCTTTCTATTTTGGGTTTGCAGTACAAGGTCATGCGGTAATGGGGACAACACCAGACCCTTACCACTTCTTGGCTCCCCATATTGTCAAGCCTGACCTTTCCCAGGGCCTTTGGGGCCCCAGATGCACCTTGGGGGTGTAACTATGAATAAAGCATGCATCTCCACTGGTTGCTGCTGTCATCCACGGGTTGCTGCCTGGGGCTTCTAGAACCGCATCTTTGCATGCAAATTCACAAGCAAGTCCATGCACATTTTCTCCAGACACTGGATATTTCAAGAAATGCACTGCTTCTGGGCCTTGTGAGAAAAGCCCACCCATAGTTCCTAGTGTGTGGAGTTCCTGTAAGGGAAGCAGAGGGAGGATGCAGCCTCCTCTAATGTAATGGCTGCTCACTGAACATGTACTTTGATCAGCCGTGGATCAACCACGAAGCAAAACAAGCACATGCCTAGGGCACCAAGGGAAGGGGGGCACCTCAAAGGGATTTTTTGCTTATATTACTTACTGCTATTTAGTGTTAAATATTTTTTTAATTAAAAGTTTATATGTAATATAGTTGTGGGGCCTGGCCTGGGGGATGGCCTGGAAGAAAACTGAATGTTTCATCCCTTATTTCACCTTCAGTACTTACGGAGTCTTAATGTCTTGTCAGTGATGCAACAGAAGGGCCGAGGGGCACCATTGTTGGGCTGTGCTTAGGGCATCAGCTGGCCTCAGTCCAGCCCTGGGTTTTGTTTTAAGGTTATTGCTCAGAGCCAAATGTTGTTGCTGGGAAATGTGTTCCCTCAAAAACCCTAATCCGTGTCATGTTGCTGAGAGACCTCATTGAGTACCTGTGGGCGCTTACCATTCACAATATCACTAATGAACAATACAGTTAGGGTTACCAGTCGCTCGCCAGTCTGTTGACCAGTCTGTTGTCTCACAGGCTCCAAGTCCGGGTCACGCAGGCAGGAGCAGGTCAAAGGAATGTTCACAGTGTAGTCCAAACAGCCCAAGGTCAGTTGTTACAGTCAGAGAGAGTCCAAAAGCAGAGTCAAGCCGGTCCAAGAGTGACCAAGACCACTGCTTCCTTGCCCTTCTAGGATTTCTATGTCTAAATAGTTGGGTGTAATGGTACATTTTACTGTTTGACTATACATGAGTGGAAAATATATATATACATTCCCTTCCTTAGCTGGCATGTTTTCATAAACATTGTGTTTATGTCAAACACTTTTAAAATTACTTTGAATAAAGTTTTGTTTCTTGTGGCTTTCTAATAAACATTGATGGTGTTACTAGTTTGTACTAAGGATTCGGTATGTTTCATCAAAATGGCAGCTCTAATTAGGTTCCTTGAATTAGCTAATGGATTTTGAGAAAGATAGCTTACAAAGCTCTTACAGCTGTCCAAGATATTCCTGCCATGGCAGAAAGACAAAAGGCCCCTGGAAGCTACGGATTTTAAAGCTTTAGAAATGCAGCTGACAGTTAAAAAGATAAATTACATTTGTATTTTTTCCCGTAAAAGTCCTAATACTGGATTAATGTTATCCCAGTAGCCATCATCCATTAGGAGCCTTCCTTTATACTACGGGTGCTTTTTGACCATATATCTATCTGCTTTCCTCTGACATTCTAGGCAGCCTATAAATAACTTTTACAGAAGGAGGAAAAGCAAATTATTTCTTCAGAACCACCAGTGTGAGGAATTTAAAATTTAAGGGTACCTCAGCATGTGCTGTAGAGATTCACATCTGCCTCAATATATTCAGTATGCGCTTATGGAAATTTCAATTTAAGTTTTAATAAGATGGAAGAATGTGACAAAACGGACTGCCGTACGTCTGCCAGTAGCGTTGCATTCTGGGCCGGTACAAGCAAAATGTAGGGTGATTTGCTTTTCTGCATTTCTGGGTGTGGCCTTGCAAGTTTATTTATTTCACTTTATTTATACCCCACCTTTCTCCTCAGTAGGGGGAGAGAGAAAAAGAGAGAGACACCCCCCCCCCAAAAAAACACCCCGAAGTGGCTTACAGTTATGGTTGCCAACCTCCAGGTGGTGGCTGGAGATATCCTGGGAATTACAACTTATTTCCAGGTGACAGAGATCAATTCCCCTGGAGAAAATGGCTGCTTTGGAAGGTGGATTCTATGGCGTTATGCTCCTCCCCAAACCCTGCCCTCCTCAGGATCCACCCCCAAAATATCCAGCTATTTCCCAACCTGTAGTTGGCAACGCTACTTACAACATCCTCCCATTGCATCCAAGTGTGATTGTTTATATCTTCTGGCTCTGAAAGAAGATTCCAGAGGTTTCTGGGGTTTTCAGCTCTTCCCTCGCAGATAATCTCCCATTGTTCTTTTCACTTTTAAAATATTTCTAGAGATTGTGATAATTCCTGGGAAAGTGCATAGTGCTCTTGAAAAACATGGTAAGGAACCCTCACCTGCATACCCTGATTTAAAATGATGGCTGCTATTATTACTACTATTAGTTATCTATTGACTTCCTGCCAGTCTTCCATATTATCCTCACAGTAAGGCCTGGTTGTGGGACTAAAGCAGCACTGGTCTTCCTGGTGGATGACCTGCATGGACAGAGGGGGTGAAACTCTGTGGATTCTTCTGGACCTCTCAGTGGCTTTCAGTGATGGTATCCGTCTGGACCACCTTTCAGGGTGGAGTCTGGGAGGTACAATTTTGCAGTGGGTCTGGTCCCGGCTGGAAGGCAGGTTTCAAAGGACGGTGTGGGAGTCTGAGCCCCTTGACCTTTGGCTTCTGGGTTCCCTGAAGGCTCCATCTTGTCCCCTTTTTAACATCTATGGAATTGATTGTAACCACAAGGTGAGGTCATTCAGAGAGTTGGGGTGGATTGTCACCAATATGTAGATGACACTCAGCTCTATCTCACACTTTCCCCCATTTTCAAGAAGGGGGGAAAGGAGAATCTGGGAAACTATTGACCCATCAGCTTGACGTCTATACTTAGAAAAGTTTTATAATAAATCATCAAACAGTTAGTCCTTGAGCATTTTGAAAGGACGGCTGTGATTCCTAAGAACAAGTCATGTCAGAATAACTTTATCTCTTGTTCCAAAAAAGTCACTACCTTGCTGGATCAGGGGAATGCTGTAGACATAGTTTATCTTGATTTCATTAAGGCTTTTGATAAGGATCCATGTAATATTCTTGGTGACAACTTGGTAAAATGTGGTTTGGATCCTATTACTCTTAGGTGGATCTGTAACTGGTTGACAGATTGCTCCCAAGGAGTGCTTGTTGATGGTTCCTCATCCTCTTGGAGAGGATTGACAAGTGGAGTGCCTCAAGGATCTGTCCTGGAACCTGTTTTGTTCAGCATCTTTATGAATGATTTGGAAGAAGGAATAGAGGGAATGCTTATTAAATTTGCAGATGATGCTAAATGGGAGGAGTAGCAAATACAGTAGAAGACAGAGTCAGGATACAGGATGATCTTGACAGGCTGGTAAACTGGGATAAAACAAATAAAATGAATTTCTACGGGGATAAATGTAAAGTTCTGCATTCAAGTAGGAAAAATCAAATGCATAATTATAGGATGGGGGACACTTGTTTTGGCAGTACTACGTGCAAAAAGGATCTGGGGACTATACACTGAACATGAATCAACAGTATGATGTGGTAGTTAAAAAGGCAAGTGCAATTTTGAGCTGTATCAACAGAAATATAGTCTCCAGATCACACGAAGTGATGGTATTGCTTTACTCTGCTCTGGTAAGACCTCACCTAGAATATTGTTTTCAGTTTTGGGAACCACAGTTTAAGAAGGATATAGACAAGCTGGAACATGTCCAGAAGAGGGCAACGAAGGTGGTGAGGGGTCTGGAGACCAGGTCCTATGAGGAGCTGGGTATGTTTAGCCTGGAGAGGAGACGACTGAGAGGTAATATGATAACCATCTTCAAGTACTTGAAGGGCTGTCATATAGAGGATGGTGAGGAGCTGTTTTCTGTTGCCCCAGAAGGTCGGACCAGAACCAACAGGTTGAAATTAAATCAAAAGAGTTTTCAGGTAAATATTAGGAAGAACTTCCTGACAGAACGATTATGGTGGTCTCTCCTTCTTTGGAGGTTTTAAACAGAGGCTAGATGGCCATCTGACAGTAATGATGGTTTTGTCAATTTAGGCAGATCATGAGAAGGAAGGCAGGAAGGGTTGCATCGCTGCTTAGTTTTGTGTGACCCTTTCTTACACGCCCAGTTTTGTGTGACCCTTTCTTACATGCTGATCACCACTTGGGATCAGGCAGCAAATGATCTCTAGGCCAGTTGGCCAGTGATCCTGGAGGTTGTTTGCCTCTTGGGCATGGAACAGGGGTCACTGGGGGTGCGTGGGGGGAGGTATTTGTGAATTTCCAGCATTGTACAGGGGGTGGACTAGATGACCTTGGAGGTTCCTTCCATCTCTATGATTCTGTGATTCCAGTGGACCACAGGGAGGCTATAGAAATCCTGAACTGGTACCTGGAGACATTTTTGCAGGGGATGTGGGCTGATAAACTGAAGCTTAATCTTGACAAGATGGAAGTGCTGCTAGTGAGAGGAAGGTGTGAGCTCCTCATTCTGGATGGTGTCGCACTCCCTTGAAGGAACAGGTCTGTAGTTTAAGGGCATTCTTGGACCCAGGGCTACTGCTGGATAACCATGTGATGGCTGTTGCCAGGAGTGCATTTTAGGAGTTTCAACTGATTAGCCAGCTGTGGCCTTACTGGGCAGAAAAGATCTAGCCACTGTGGTACATGCCTTGGTTACATCTAGATTAGATTACTGCAATGCATTCTATGTGGGGCTGCCCTTGAGAATTGCTCAGAAACCTCAGTTGTTACAGAATGTTGCAGCCAGAATGTTCACTGGAGTGGGTTGCAGGGACCATATCACTCCAGTGATATGTCCCATCTCATTTGTTTCCAGGCCCAATTTAAGGCGCTGTTGTTGAACTTTAATAACTGAAGGAACACAGACTCCTGTATGAATCTAGCCAACCACAACAGTCTTCATCTCAGGCCTTGCTTGCGGTGCCCCCACCTGCTGAGACTAGGCTAGTGGCAACCCAAGAGAGCCTTCTTATCTGTGGCACCAAAACTATGAACCTCTCTCCATACACATGAAACTGCCTTATACTGACTCAGACCCTTGGTCCATCAAGATCAGTATTGTCTATTCAGTCTGGCAACAGCTCTCCAGGGTCTCAGGCAGAGATCTTTCACATCAGCTACTGCCAGGTCTTTTCAGAAGAAGAGGAGAAGAGATTGGATTTATACCCTGCCCTTCACTCGGAGTCTCAGAGCGGCTTACAATCTCCTTTCCCACCCCTTCCCCACAACAGACACCCTGTGAGGTAGGTGGGGCTGAGAGAGCTCTTTCAAGGACCCAAGGTCATACCAGCAGCTGCAAGTGGAGGAGTGGGGAATCAAACCCAGTTCTCCCGTATTAGAGTCCATGCACGTAACCACTACACCAAACCAGAGGTACTGGAGACTGAATTTGGTACCTTCTGCATGCAAAGCAGAGGCTCCTCCACTGAGCCACAGCCCCTTCCCAGTGCTGAGTCACAATTTGTGTAGGGTTGCTTTTGTGAGTCACGAAGCATCCATTTGGGTATGTTTCAAATGATTCCGTAGTCCGAGGTAATAAGAGTCCTGATCTCAAAGGAAGATAAGACCTTAAGAAGAGCCATGCTGGATCAGACCAAAAGGCCTTCAAGTCCAGCATTCCATTCATGTAGTAGTAACCTCTAGGAAGTCCACAAGCAGCTACTGCCAGGTCTTTTCAGAAGAAGAGGAGAAGAGATTGGATTTATACCCTGCCCTTCACTCGGAGTCTCAGAGCGGCTTACAATCTCCTTTCCCACCCCTTCCCCACAACAGACACCCTGTGAGGTAGGTGGGGCTGAGAGAGCTCTTTCAAGGACCCAAGGTCATACCAGCAGCTGCAAGTGGAGGAGTGGGGAATCAAACCCAGTTCTCCCGTATTAGAGTCCATGCACATAACCACTACACCAAACCGGAGGTACTGGAGACTGAATGTGGGACGTTCTGCGTGCAAAGCAGAGGCTCCTCCACTGAGCCACAGCCCCTTCCCAGTGCTGAGTCACAATTTGTGTAGGGTTGCTTTTGTGAGTCACGAAGCATCCATTTGGGTATGTTTCAAATGATTCCGTAGTCCGAGGTAATAAGAGTCCTGATCTCAAAGGAAGATAAGACCTTAAGAAGAGCCATGCTGGATCAGACCAAAAGGCCTTCAAGTCCAGCATTCCATTCATGTAGTAGTAACCTCTAGGAAGTCCACAAGCAGGATGAATACAACAGCATCTTCCTGTCCGTGCGCCCCAGCAACCACACCCTGCCACCCCACCACCCAGTCTCCCAGGTGCCAGCTTGCTACCATATAGATAATTTCTCAGGCTCTCTTTCTAGGTATCAGGTGCATTCTAGGTGCATTTCTTACAATTTAAACAGAAAACTAGCAGCTTTTCCAGTATTGGCTATCAGTGCTGGTTGTGTAGAGGCAGGGCTATTTTTGGGCAGGAACGCACAGGAACGGAGTTCCAGCTGGCTCCTGAGTTGGCCACGCCCAGCAGGAACTCATTAGCATAATAGGCCACACCCAATAGCAGAAACTCATTAGGATTGGCTACATTAGGGATGTGTGGCCTAACATGCAAAGGAGTTCCTGCTACAAAAAAACCCCTGGGTTTGGACAACAAACAAGGTAAACAGAATAAGAAGGGAAAGGTGGGTGTGGCTGGATGACCACACTTCTGGTAACATGGGGGTGTGGCCTAATGTGCTAATGAGCGGTGCTGTCAGAGGTGTGGCCTAATAGGCTAATGAGTTCCTGCTGTTGGGTGTGGCCTATTATGCTAATGAGTTCCTGCTGGGCTTTTTCTACAAAAAGAGCCCTGTGTAGAGGTAGGAGAAGCAGTAAAGATTTATTATGTATTAGGGCTGGAACATTCCAGGACTGTGTAGCAGAAACTGGCTGAGCTTGGAGATCCAGAACAATAGCCCACAAGGACTCTGGAGGTGACCAATGAGGAAGTAATGTTATGTAAATAGCCTATCCTTGGGAGTGGGGTGTGTTTGGGTGTGGTTTTTGCATGCTATTTAAACAGGACTATTGCCCTGGGGTTTTAGTATTGTTCCTGAAAACACTTAATAAAGTAGAGCTGTTTCACTGCAGTGCGTCTTGAACCCAGTATTTAACAAGATTGAAATGCTAAACTTGCTTACATGGGAGTAAATTCTATTGGCTTCAGAGTAAATGTACTTAGGACTGAGGTTTAAGCAATACAGCAAAAGTTCCTGGCGATAATTTAGCATTCAATGTTGAATTGTTACAGCTGTTATAAATTGACTGGGAGGGTTGAAAACCCCGCGCTCCATGTTGGTGCGATCTGTACATTACAAGCATGCCAGCTGCTTTCCTTCAATAAAGTCCCCCACCCCCCAAAAAAAATCAAGTTTGTAAAATGAGAAGTTGCCAAAGAAGAGAATTTTTAAAAAAAACAAAACATTGCACTGTGTTGTATCCAAAGGAAATCACCATATAGAGAATAGCCTCTATTGTTACATTACACACAGTCCACATGATGGAAAGAAGGCATAACTGATGTTATTTCTCTGGTATAAAACAGAAACTGAAATTATTGTCTAGAGGAAAGAAACCCTGAAAGGGACTCTTTTGTTCTTTGCCGTTGTGAACAGGCGGTGGAAAGTTCAATTGTTGGTGGCAGCTGAGTCCCCTAATCTTCTTGGGGTTTTTTGTAGCCCTTTAAAGATTCATTCATATTTCAGAACAACAGGAGAAAACATCTATGCCAGAAGCTCAGACAGCACCATTAACTAGCCTGAACTTCACCCTTTGAAATTAATTTTAATGAAAATCTTGTGACTGTTTTCCCATAACAGGCACATTTTTACTAGGAATTTTTTTTCCTCCAAAAAATGGCTCTTTCTTGCCCCTATCGCCACAAACAGCCTATTTACCCATAATCTATTTTTTCCCTTTTCTGTTCTTGGTGTTCTGTGGGGTCTAAACATTTGACATAGCAAATATTGCCTTCGAGGTCTGGACTACCTTTTTTCTTTCACATAACCCCAGTGCTGTCAAGTTTGAAGAAGTGTTGCCATATTCACTATGTTCCAGTTTCCTACGTTTTCTATAGCTTCAGAGAAGGGGAAATGTTGCTGGAAATCACTTCTCTTATTTTAATAATTTACTAGCAAGAGAACAGAAATAGCTTTAAACATAAAATAATTTTGTCTCATTTTCATTTTTAAGGACCTCCAGAAGGGATATGGTCCCAGTCTCCTAAGAAGCAGAATTTGCTTAAGGCGTTCTTGTAAGACATA
This sequence comes from Gekko japonicus, assembly GCF_001447785.1. Taxonomy (NCBI): domain Eukaryota; kingdom Metazoa; phylum Chordata; class Lepidosauria; order Squamata; family Gekkonidae; genus Gekko; species Gekko japonicus. The sequence goes on from NW_015169176.1 coordinate 416,983, forward strand.
TTTGTTTGGTTGGTTCATTTATACCCCGCATTTCTCCACAGTTGGGTACCCAAAGCAGCTTACATTATTCTCCTCTCCCCCGTTTTATCCTCACAACAGCCCTGTGAGATGCGTTAGGCAGAGAGAAATGACTAGCCCAAGGTTGCACAGCAAGCCAAAGTGGGGATTTGAGGCTGAGCTTGATTTGATGTTCATCATGTTCTAGTGTTTTGAAAGGGAGGTATCTTAAGACACCATACTCATAGTGTATGTGACTGCAGTACAGGTGGACACTCTGTATCACGTGTAGGGTTGCCAGTCCCCAGTTGGGGGCAGGGGATCTAGGGTTGCCAAGTGTGAATTTGGCCACAGCGGGGGACTCCCGGCTGGAGCGCGCGCGGGCCGCACCCACGGCGCCCGGAAGTGACGCGGGCACGCTGGGGGCGGGGCCACGACCATCCGAGGGAAAACCATAGAGTTTTCCCTCGGATGACCATCGCCCCACCCCCAGCGTGCCTGTGTCACTTCCGGGCGATGTGCACGTCGGGGTGGAGTCCCCCCCCCCGGGGCCCGATCCGCCAGCGGCGGGGAACAGGCCTCTGGGGCGGGGGTTTCCCCGCCCCCTGGGGGGACTTGGCAAGCCTAAGGGGATCCCCTGGCTTGGAGCCCCTCCCCCTGCTTCAGGGCCATCAGAAAATGGGAGAAAGGGATGCCAGACCCCCCCCAACTGGAAATAAATTTGACTTACTGGAAGCAGGGAGGAAAGAAGCAGGAAGTAAATGCGACATGCCTACATCACCTGAAAGTGATGTAGGCATGTCGGTGGGGCAACACATTGGGTTTGGGGCAGAACTCTATGGTTTGAAGCCAATTTTACCGTAGAGTTTTGCCCAAAAACCAGACCGTTGTCACCGACATGCCTACCTCACTTCCGGGTGACATAGGCACGTCGCATTTATTTCTGGGTACATCACTTTCTGATCCCGGAATGCTCCCTCCATCCCCCCGCCCGCAGGTCTGATGGACCCTGCATCCCTAATCACGTGACCTTTGAATGTAGTTATGTTTCTGAGGCTAGAAATCTTTTAATTCTTCCTTTGTGCCAAAATTTAGATTGTATGGAGACATCACCTCTTCTGTTAGACGATAAAGTGGATCTATCACTCCTTCCATTGCGAAACTTTATGTGTTTGTCATAGATTTCTGCAGCCATGCCAATGTGGTCTTTATATTTTAGTAATCTGCTTAAAACTATTGAGTTAAGAAGCAGTATGAGGTAGAGAGAGAGCAAGAGATGTTCATCATGTTGAGAAGATACATTATGAAGACTTGACAAAAATGATTCAATCACTGACATTATTATAGTCTATTCTGAAATATCCTGACACTGTTTGCACTCTTTTCTTCCTGAAGTAGTGCCAGCGACTTCAGGAAGAAAACATTTACTTCTGCTAAGTGCTGTACAGCAGGTAAAAGAACAGCCTAGTTATTTTTTAATTAATCCCGGGAGCCAAAGTAGTATTAGCTGCTGGTGTTTTCCAGTCAGCTGCCTTGAGAGTCAAAGAGTCACCAGTGATGTGACGGGGTCACCAGCGCTCAGTTTACATCCAGACAAATGACGGTCTTGTGTTGCTTTAAGAATCTTTAACCTTTTAGATGGAAGTAATTGTAATGCTTTTATGGAAGTTTGCAGGGTTAAAAGGTCGCAGCATTTGACTTAAGAAATTATATTTGTTTTTTTATAAGGATTTCAAAATGGATCATGTTATAGTCAGAGCTTTTTTTTTTTTTTTTACACTGTGCAAATTAGAGTCAGCCTCTGCGGGCAGTTGAGTCTGCACAGTCATTTGTTCGTCTCCTGCAGCCCTTTCTTTGCATTTGTTTTGCACTCATGCATATCACTAAATACAGGTTGACCCCTCTGTCAGTTTCCTTTATCAGGGACGTTGATGCAGCGGGTATGGAATGTCACCCGCGATTGGAGTCTGCAAATTTGGAGGTTTCCGTTCTATAAACTTTATTGCTCTGATGGTTGTGGAGATAATGTTATCAAACCCTCCCAACAGTTGTGATGATCTAGAGGTGCTCACACCAGAGTTTTCTGAGAGTTTCCCTTTCAGCACTTCCTCCCCTGGGTTTATGAAGCACTTTCAGGCATTTGGCACCTGAACAGCTGAAAGGGAAACTGCCTCTGCAAACCTCCCCTCCGCCGGATTTCTTTTTCAGCTGCTTTCCAGGTGCCCAGACTGTTTTGTCTAAGGGTGCCTTTGCATATGCATGTGGCACCACCACACCGGAATTAGTAGCATAGGTCCTGATTCCTGTCTGCATGCAGATTGCCTTGTAAGCACATTTTTGCCCAAGTATGCTTGTGCCATAGGGTTGCCAACTCTAGCTTGGGAAATTCCTAGGGATTTGAGAGCCATGCCTTTGAAAGACAGAGTTTGGAGGGGGGAGAAAGGTCAGTGGGAATGTGATGCCCCAGAGTCATAGAATAATAGAGTTGGAAGCGACCTCCAGGGCCATCTAGTCCAATCTCCTGCACAAGGCAGGAAATTCACAAATACCTCCTTTCACACTCAAGTGACCGCTGTTCCATGCCCAGAAGATGACAAAAAAACCCCTCCAGGATCCCCAGCCAAACTGGCCTGAGGAAAAACTGCTTCCTGACCCCAAAGTGGCGATCAGCGTTTCCCTGGGCGTG
>NW_015169176.1:419842-426591 GCF_001447785.1 Gekko japonicus
CCGCTCTGACTGTCAGGAAGTTCTTCCTAAGGAAGTCAGGAAGTCCACCCTCCAAAGCTTCCATTTCCTCCAGGGGAACTGATCTCTGTAGCCTGGATAATGTTTGTAATTCCAGGAGAACTCCAGGCCCCTCCCTGGGTGTTGGCAGCCCTGTTGCTATCTGGGTGTCAGATCCAGTCCCTCGGCAAGCGTTTTAGGCCCCTTCTAACTCTGCCATTCTCTTTCCTCCTCCCCCAGTTCCATCCTTGCAAATGAAATTCAAAATTCTGCAGTCGCTCGGAGCATGACTAGAATAAAGAGTTTCTCTCCAGGGAACTCTGTTGTTGGGTTTTTTTGGACATTTGTGGGTTTGCATCTTTTAAAACATTTTGTATGTAGAACGTGAGCTTTGTGATTTACTGCAGGATATAAATAGTTGTGCTGCATTCCCAGACTTCTCTGCATATCCAGTTCCAAGGGGCAGCATCCCGTAGTTGACTGCATGGTACTTACTGGTCTAACACGCTGAGCTCATAGAATGACCCCGTCCTATGAGGGCTGTGCTGGGGCAGTGCTTGATAGGGTCTATAATGGCCCAACCCAACGGCAAAGGAGCTTCCAGCAGTTCTCTGCGATGGTGCTTTTGCCCTAGCTCCTGTGCCCCTTGGGCATCATCCTAGATGGAGGCTAAAGGTTAGTCTGTAAGTAGGGCAAAGTATCCACTGGCCTTTTTATAGTAAGAGAGAGGTCAGGTCACACATCTAGGTTAGAAAGGTATCCTTTGGCAGAAGCAGCACTTCTGTCCATCTGTTGGTCTCTGTTGACCTGTTAGCAGTTTGTTCTAGTTCCACACACTGCCAGTGTAGATACATATAGCTATTCGATGGCTCAGTCTATTACTGACCCGGAAGTATCGTGGGGGTAGAGTATCGGACTGGGGTCTGGGAGACACGGGTTCCTGTCTCCACTCTCCCATGGAAGCTTGCTGAAGAAACTTTGGCCAGTGACACACTCTCAATCTAATCTACATCATAATGTTGTCATGAGGCTAAGATGGAGGAAAGGAGAACAAGGCAGCAGTGCACTCTGGGGAGAAAGGCAGGGTATCAACCAGGGGTCCCCCGCCTTCTTGAGCCCATGGGCACCTTTGGAATTCTGGCAGTGTGGTGCAGTAAAGATCCTTGTGGCCACTGCACTAGGCGGAGCCAGCCACAAGATGGCGGCCACAGTTTACCTTCAGTCACACAGTAAAGATCCTTGTGCTGTGTTGGCAGCTGCTGTCCAAGCAATGTTTTTTTTAAAAAAAAAAACTGCACGGCCAATTAAATCTCCAGTAATTGTCTTTCTGGTCAAAAGCTCCACGTGGCCCTACCCATTTTCTAAAAACACTCAGGTGCCAGGAGAGGTGTCAGCCAGTGCCAAAATGCCCACAGGCATCACATTGGAGGCCCCTGATATAAATGAACGAAATAAATAAAGATTAGCATGTGTATCTCTATCGGGTACTGGGAATCATGCTATTTGCTAGCTAAGGTCGATAGACGTGGCACCATGCTTGACTTGCTGGCATTTTGAGACACAGTAGAAAGGTCTCTGTTTAGGTAAATATGTCACTTTAACCCCGTCATTTTTTTAAGGGCTGTATCGATTTTTCCTGTTGCAAGACGGAAAGCTTGTAGAGTCTGATTTTCGCTGTGAATGTATTAGGTGTGGGGGGTCCCCCCCCCATCTTGAGCTTTCTCTTGAGCAAATCTTAACTTCTGTTATCTTCTGGAATTGTCAAACAGCCTTCTATTGTAATATCATTCATTTGCTCAAGTAGAGATGTAAACACCAAAAGCTCATTTCCTGGTAAACTATCTTTTTTCCTCTGTACGGCTGCCACAAGATGAAAGCTTGAAATATCATAAGAGTTGTTTTTAGTGTGGATTTTTTTATAAATTTCCCCCCCAACCTTTCTTTGTCTTTCTTCCTAGTATTGAGGCCACTAAGGCACTCCAGTAAAACACGTGAGATTTCAGTGTGCTGGAATAAATGCTGGCATTTTAAGTGCAGCCTTTGTAACACACCCTTTGAAATACATTGGTCTTGACTTCTTAAGTGAGTGATGCCGTACATGAACAGTACCACTCAGTAGTGTTTCCTCCACGTGCTTTATGCATGTATGAGACAAGCACACTCCTATCCATAGGTATAAGAACTGTTTTTACTTTTACAGCATTGTAACTGGAGAAATCAGCATGTCCCTTTAATCAGTGCATAATTACTTTATTGGGCTGTGAATGAAAGTACATATACATACATACATACATACATACACACACACACACACACACACACACACACACACACATATATAACAGTGAAGGCTTATTTTCTTTATACCAGATTTTTTTTATTTCAGAGCAATGTTCCCTCTAAGCTATGGAGCCCTGTGAGCAAGAATTCTACTTTGTGAGCTACTAGCATTAAAGTTGTGAGCAGGTGATTTGGCTACTGCATAAATTAGTTTGATCTGGAGCTATCCTTCCTGAGCTAAGACAAAAATGAGTGAGCCAGAGGGTAAAAAAATGTGAGCTAGCTCACACTAACTCAGCTTAGAGGGAACACTGGAGATGAGTCTTGTGGCCTTATACCGTATCCAAACTTTGAAACACAAAAATTACATTAAAAATAGCTGTACAAATAGGGAACACGGTAACAAGTTTGAGATGAAAAAGAAACTATACCGTGTACAGAACTATATTATAATGAATGAACTCACATATGAAAAGTCCTGAGTGTGTTTTATCATGTTGAATATAAATATCATAAACAAATAACGAAGGTTCTTATACAAATACAAACTAATTAGATCTCAAAAGTGTCCATTCCAAACGTAGAAAATACAAAGAAATCCTATAGTAGAAAAACCTTCCATAAGGTTTGAAATACTCTCCAAGATTGTTTCCTTCTATAGTAGGAAAGTTCACTCCACCCCATCTGTATTAGAGTGATGAAGCATATGACGAATAAGGATCCAAACCCAGTGGACTATCGATAAAGGGACGTTTTGAAAATCCTCTTTATCGAGAGTTGATGATCCTTCTATGAACATAAGCAGTTTACATTGGCAACAAGGTACATTAATAACGGAACACAGGCAGCCTCCAAAAATCCGTCAGCATCTGCATCCTTTCACATCAGGCTCAGCGTTCTTCTAGTTTCTTTTTCTTCTCATACATTAAACATAGAACGGAAAACCATCACTGTTTTAGAACTGTTCAAAAACGAACAAGATGAATTGCATGTCCCAAGCCTCTGCCTCCAGAACATAATGATGTCAGCTTCACTTCAGCCATTGAGTCCCACCCCAAACAGCAATGCCTTTCAGCGTCCCTGAAAGATATTCTATCCTTGGCGACCCCCACCAGGGGAACAGAGATCCCAGCTGGGAAGCATCTATGGAGAACCAACTCGGTGTGCCTTCTGGCCTGCAAGTGGCTCTCAGACTGTCTTGGCAACTGGGACAGGACACAAGGCGGGAGACGGTTCCTGTTAGGTAGGTATTGCCCCTGGGCACCTGGGTCCCAATCTGGCCTTCAGAGAACCTCACGGCCCCGTCACCAGGCACACACAGCCTGGAAGCCCCCCCCCCCCTGAGAACAGCACCTTTCAAGCCAAAGGGGCACAACATTGGGGAAAACTGAGCTCCCCAGAGGCATTGCCGTCCTCCGAACCTTTGGAGCCCATCTGAGAGAAATGTGACATCGTTAGAGAGGTGCAAGGAGATACGCAGCAAAGAGCAGGAAGGCTTATGAATCCTTCCCTCCCCAACGCATCATATTCCCTAAGGATGGGGAGGTTGCTCTGTACATAATTCCGGTTTAAACAAATGTGTTACTGTCTGCATGCATAGTTTCAGCCTGAGAATATGTCTCCAGCAATAGGAGCGTCGTTAAGAACTCATCAGTGGGCAAACACTCAGCTTTCGAAATTAGAAAAGCATGCACACTTGTCTTTGTACGGCATGTCAAGCCCCATCTGGATTAATTTTGTATTTTGTTAAAAGGGGCTCGGTAAGACATCCGACATTACAAAAACATCACTCTGATGACTGACATCCAAATCAGATTCTCAGAGGTGAAACAACCAAGATGTCTTTGTGCACTACCTGAGGCAGAGGAATACATGTTGCATGCCACTGATGTGGAGCCGATAACTTGAAAGCAAAGCATCCGTGTTATGAAGGATAGTGTCAAAGCCCCACTGATTATTACCCCAAGTGCTCAAAATGTTTCGAAAATAAAATGCGATCTAATAATATACACAACAAAGCTGAAGTGTTTGTTCCTCCTTTGCTGATCTCAAAATATTAAGATTTAATTAAATCTTTAGTCACAATGACAAATGTTGGAGGCGCCTGACTGAACTAATTACACGACTGCCATAGACTTCAGTGCAGTTTTCAGTGAGGCCTGATGACTGCATTCAAACTTCACGCCAAGCTTACCGGGGGGGGGTGTCTTTGGTACAGCGGTGGTCTGAGAGGGGGGCTGGGTCTCCCACCTCCTGCTGGCTTTCTCCAGAGCCATATAGCTGATACTATAGAGGGAAATTGGAGGAGGAATGGAGGGCAACCAGGAGACTGTAGCATGGTGGAGCCCCTACCAGTGATGCTGGGATGTTGCCACAGTGACGTCACTGCCAGTGGGACCTGGAAGTGACGTCATCTCCTATGGGGGACACTCTAGCATTCACCAAAAACTCTATGGTCTAACTAGCCATGCAGGGTTCAGCTGTGCCTTTAGGGCTCCAGGAAGGGGCCAGTAGGACATCTTTGTACCGGCTGTCAGGTTTTGAAAGGGAGACTGCAGCTTCCCTCCCTTGATCATCTCCTGGTTTTAACACCATTCACAAATCCTGCTGATGCATTCCAGTGAGACTCCTTATTGCATAAATAGATTTTTGAAAGTTGGCATAATTTTTTCTCCGTCCTTTTGTAAAGTTTGATTTCTTTTCAAGGCAAGCCGTTGTTCGTCCTCTGCACCTGAAATTTGTTTTCGTCTCTCCGTTCCCAGCTTTTGAAAGGCTATCTGATCAAACCCATATTTTTAAATATATGTATTTATAGTCAGATGGGAGAATAGTTTTGCCTTCAAAGTATGATCTTTCTTGCAAATGGGAGAAAATTGTGGCCTTTTTTTAATATTGCTTTATCAGTTGCTTTTTTTATTACTGATGACTTCATTCTGTTTGAATTCAATGCTTTGGTTTCTTTGGAGTAAACTAATAGATTATGTATGCGATATTTGCCCAGCCCTGATTGAATTCATCTGGTGAGTTTGAATGTGGTTCATATATTCATGTAATTGTCAGGAGCCAAGCTGAAATTCAGAACTGTTAAATGATCAGGCATCACAGTCATTTCACATTTCCCGGGTCTTAAAGGAGAGGCCTTTCTTTCTTTTTTCTTTTTCTTTTTTTGGTTACTCGGTTCATATTTCTCACCCCAATTAGACTTAGTTATTTTTTTAAGGCAGTACCTTTAACTGTATTGGTGTGGACAGTGATTGAGAAAAATCCATCAAAGGCTATGCCTGGGGGTTTTGTGTTGGTTGGATAAAATGGGGGATACCGATGAAGGCTTGCCTTTTGTCAGATAAATAGCTCTTTCTTCCCTTCAAAAGAATCCTGCTCTTACTTTAATATGGAACTTTGTAGCCCTGACCCCCCTCTAAATTGCCAGTGATTTGCAAAAGAAAGGTCACCAAATTCATTCTAAACCATACCACAGCTTGATTTTTAGGTAGTCCCTAGTACTGAAGTCTGTGGGCCAGGTTATGCTTACAATTATCCAGCAGAAAATATCATCTGGGAGGTGTGCAGCCCCACAAAACGTAACCGTTGTACCCACCATTTTCTGTCATTAGTCTCTTTAGTAAGCACAGCTTCTGGAAAGCCGTTGTAAAGAAAGGGAGGCAAGGAACCATATCCCAGCAGTCTGGTGTCTGAAAAAAATAGGACGTGTCATTTTAATGAAAGAAAGTGCATTAGCTGGCTTAGAGAGAAGGTACGTGAAACCCCTTTCAGGGATACGTTGAGTGCTGAAAATGTTCTAGGCGGAGAATACCTTGACGTAGGGAAATTTATGACCTTAGCAGATGGAGGTTGTTTTGTATTTATATATTTAAGTATGTATACCTTGCTTTTCTCCATTTTACCCTTACAACAACCCTGTGAGGCATATTCAGGCGGGGAGCTGTGTTGGTCAGAAGCAGCAGAACAAAGTTTGAGTCAAGCGGCACCTTTGAGACCAACGAAGTTTTATTCAAAGTGTAAGCGTTTGTGTGCAAAACACACTTCTTCAGACAAAACTGGAATAAAATCTCAGAAGCTAGTTACAGGGGAAAAGAGAGTTGGGAGTAAGCCGTTAGGAGAGGCCACTCAGAGCCCAGATGGGTATGCGGAGCTGAGATGAAATTGGAATGGGTGGTCGGTAGAATCAGTGGACGGCAGCAAATACCTGTGAGGTATGTTGGGCTGAGTGACTGGCCCAAGGTAACTCAGAGAGCTTCTGCGGCAGAGGCGGGATTCGAATCTGAGTCTCCCAGCTCCTAGTCTGGCGGTCTGACCACTACCTCACGCTGGCTCTCAGTGTCCATTGACTTGCTTACTTTGTTTATGGTCCACTTTTCTCTCAGAAGTGCAAGGCAGGTGGCAGTCATGCAGACTTGGGTCATGCTGTCTGTGTACCTAGGAGATAACTAGACGTGTGGGGATCACACTCT
>NW_015169176.1:426729-429676 GCF_001447785.1 Gekko japonicus
CCCCCCCCCAGCAGTTTTCTCACACAAAGGCCGAGTTCAGACCGGCAGTTTGCCCCGATATACGCGCATTTCAGAAACGTTCCACAACCGGATTAAATGGGCCGTTCACACAGGCACATCTGTCAGGCGTTCCCCACCCATACTCAACCCGTCTTGTAACGCTTCGCTCCTGAGTTTAAAAAATACCTGGTGAAAGTCGTAGCAAATCCTGGAAAGCGCGATTATCCCATGTCCATCCCGCACCAACCAAGTGTGAATGCCAAAAGCCGCATTTTCTTGTGCGCTTATGCACATAAGCACATCCAGATTACAAAAAAAGAAAGCCGCGCCTTACAGCCGTGCCTCCAGGCCAACAGTGTGAACGCTCCCTAGCGCCTCCTCCCGGTATGCTCCCGCATCAGTCGCTACAGTGTGAACGGGAAAACCCGGAACAGTTTGTTCTGACTCTTTTTTGCCACAACTCCCTCCCGCATCAAACTGGCAGTCTGAACTCAGCCAAAAACGGCGCTGAAAGGGAGTCACTGTGCTGATTTTGCTGCCCCACCTGCACAAATATACTCTATGTGGAGCAGCAAAATCAGTGACATAACCCCCCCCCCAGTGTAGTTTCAATGCATGAAAACTGCTGAAGGGGGAGGCAAGAGCCTCCCCATGGTACCGTTCTGAGCCCATTTGGGCTATCTCTCTCTCTCTCTCTCTCTCAAAAGCAGTTCCCCATGAACATAGGGAAACTAGTGTAAATGAGCGAAGAAACATACTGTGTAGTTTGAAGAAGAAGAGATTGGATTTATACAATCTCCTTCCTTTCCTCTCCCCACAACAGACACCCTTTGAGGTAGGTGGAGCTGAGAGAGCTCTGAAAGAACTGCCCTTGAGAAAATAGCAACTGACCCAAGGCCACCCAGCTGGCTCCATGTGGAGGAGTGGGGAATCAAACCCGGTTCTCCAGATTAGAGTCTGCTGCTCTTAACCACTACACAAAACTGGATCTTGCTGATCACAGGCCTTCTCTCCTATGGCATAGTTTTCACATGACACTTTTACACACAAGAGTAACTTGCACTTTTGGGGTCAACGTAGAATACATTATGAGCAGTAATATTTAAGAAACATGCAATCACCTGAAAATTTTAAGTTTTCCCTTTCGTAAGCCACTCAGAATCACATCTCCCACTGTTTTAGAACAAGGAAACTAATATCCTTTATAACTGTAGTTTTTCTGTTTTTAAAAAAGTGGGAATTGTGGTTCTAAGTGGCTCAAAGTGAAGGAAGTTACTTAATTGATTTAGAACCAGAGACTTGCTGTTTGATTCTATGGTATTCTATGAAGCGCATGATATATAAATTGTGTATTAAATCGTGCTGTGTATATTTGAATGATATTCCATTTGCACGGTCTGTTTGAACCTATAGTGTGTCTACATTCTCCCTCTCCCCCTCCCCAACCCCTTTCACCCTGTATAAAACTGAGTCTCTCTCCCTCGATATTTAATCCCTACATTTGGGCAGACGTAGGAAATGTATATGGTATCCATAAATGTCACTGTGAATCAAATTAGTTTAATATCCTTATATTTAAACCCCCAGAAGACAGGAAATATAAATCTTGGCCAGCTAACTGTATGGCTTTCTTTCTTTTTTTTTCCCTCTTCATTTTTTTGCTTCACAAATACAGAGTGAGCTGAACACGACTATAATTTAAAAATGCTGCACATCATACGCCACAAACATTACCATCTCTTTCATCCCGGGAGCCACATTTCAACCTTTCCCACAAACTTTCCCTAACCTACAGTTTAGCTGTGGCCTAGGGTTGAAAAAAGAAGACGGAAGGCAGAAGTCCCTGAGTAGGCACAATCCCATCAGGCTTCAGTTAGGTGTATCTTCTAATAATTCCTTTAGTGCCACGTGGGATGGGAAAAGGCAGCTGAAGGAACGAATGAAGATGGGTTCATGAAGTAGGCAGCCCACTCAGTCTGGGAAGCTTCATGGACACAGTAGTGGGTCTTGAGTTCCAGTAGGAAAAAAACCCAGTTTTTCTTCATACAGATGTAAGTTGAACTAGAGCAGGGTGGGTTCCCGCCATGTCTGCACTGGTTCCCAGGTGCCTTCCGCATAACTGTTGCAGGTTAGCTCAACAGTGCCAGGTAATACATTTAAAATGTACACAAGCCCAAATAAATAGCAGATTGTGCTCCTTGAATTTGTGATCTGAGGGCAAACAGTCAAGCGACGGCCAATCTGCGGATAAGTAAATCTGCAGATTGGGCCCACAGTGGCTAAAAACAGATCATTCTGCAAACTTGGGGGACTCCCCTTGAGTTGCAGAAAAATCTGGAAAAGTTTAAGTAGTACATTGGAGGGGCTTTAAATCCACCCCCCACATGAAAGTGTTGTCTTTGCATATGCAGACAACAAACCTATTTCTTTGCCAGCAGCGGAGGCAATGGTGGAAGGCATGAACCACGGCTAAGAAGAGAAAGGGATCCCCGCACAAGTATCACAAGTATAATCTATAACGTAAATGTATAACATAAAAGTATAATGCCATAAATTAATAAAAATATGCAAGGGACATGACCATAGTGTGCACATATGTGTGCACGTATATTGTGTGTGTGTGTGTGTGTTCAAAGGCATTGGTAAACAATGAAGAACTCTGCCTGGGCTTTCCAAAGCTAAAATTTTAATTGGGCCCAAGGTGAAAATTTACACCTGCAAACTGCTCGAATCCACAGAAGATGAAAAGCATTCAGATGCGTATGTTGCATTTGCTTCTTTATCCAGTGACCGTCCAGCTGGGGGGACTGCAGACCGCATCCAGAAGTTACGGAAGGAATACCATCAGGCAAGGCGGGAAGGCTTACCTTTCTACGATGAAGAGGAAGGCAGAGGAAGACCAGCTGATTACGATCAACACTGGGTAGGTGCTTGGATGAAGGTTCAG
>NW_015169176.1:429750-450763 GCF_001447785.1 Gekko japonicus
ATTCAGAATTAACTCAAAGATCTAGTTGTACATTTTGAATAATTTGTTGAAAAAATACAGGCTTTGATAGGCCTGGGAAAGCTGTTGCACTGCACTCACTGATGGGTAGGTAGGCTTAAGCATTATGATTTTAGTTGTTGTTTGTTCCTTCAGTTGATTTAATTTTCAACTTGACTAAAGGCTAGACAGGTCCAAGAAAAGGAAAAAATTAGACACTCTCACCATGGTTCTTTAGTGGGAGTAAGTAAGACGGATGCCCTGAAAGTCTAAATGTCTGTACAGGCCCGTAGCTATGGTGGGGGTTTTGGGGGCTCTGCCCCCTTTCTTAAAGGCACAGCCTTACAAGAATTTCTCCTGTAAATGTTTTCCCCTCAATCATTTAAAAACATTTTTAAAGGTGTGCGTTCCTTTAAGCAGTGTGGGGTGCTGTAGTTGACTAATTCCCGCACTGAGTAAGGGGATTGGAGAAGGTGACCTCTAGGATCCCTTCTAACTGTGTCAAGAAACTGGTCTCCTTTAAGTGTTTTTCTGCCTAGGTGTTAGCTTTCTCGACTATAGAAATCATCACCCCCAGCTGCGGGCTTGTGATCAGAATTGTTGCTTAGGCTGGCAGAAGTGATTAACTTGCAGCAGCTGAGAACTGTCATCTAAAGTGGTTGACAGCTTGCAATTTAGAGATCTATCCTGGTAACACCTTTTTATTGAATAAATGGCTTTTCTTTCTGCACTGAGAACTTCAGCCCCACTCAAAAAAAAAATTTGCCCCACAAGCCACAAAATCCTGGCTACAGCCCTGTGTCTGTGTAGGTGAAATATTCTATTATTTCTTTTAATATGCTGTGTCAGTTTGGAGACATTCTGGTGTCTTTGAACTACGTTCTTCCCTTTCTGAACGAAATTCATTTGGTATCTCGTTACTTGACAAGTTATAGCTGTATGTTGCAGCGATGAATTTCCTGAAGCTCCAACGCCTCAAATATGGTTTCGTAGCACAGATCATTCTCCAAGCATGAAGCCATGTTAAGAATGGCTAATCGTTCATCACTCAGGCAACATCTGTCTGCCGTGTATGTAATTCATCTTCACCCTGAACTTGGAATCGCTGTCAGACCCGGGCTGTTAGTCAAGAGGCCATGACCCAACTTCTCCCTTTACTCCACATTTAGGACTACAAGTAGAGTTGGGGTATGTGGAAGGATGCCGTTCACAGCTCTGGTATCCAGGTGACGATTTTGAACATAGCCAGTCCCTCATATACCTTTCATCAGAGCTGCCTGAGTTGGCTTGACTTGGCTGAAGCTGCTCCTGGCTAAGAGCTGTATGCCTGAGACGTTTCAGTAGTGATGGTTGCATGGTGAGTGGGACATGTGGTGCCCCCACAGTTAACTCATGCATAGCTGTGGGGGCATTCAAGCTCAATGAGGCAAAAGTCGTCAGTCACTTCCCAAATGTACAAAGGCACAAGGAGCTGGTCTTAGTGGGCACATGAAGCTCTGTCCTCAGAACATGGCAGCAGGGGCAGATTAAGTCATGCTGAGGCCCTAACATATGTCAAGTTTAAGAGGCCCCAGGGTGGTAGAAAGGGCCCTCAAGTCACAGCCAATTTATGACAATCCCATAGGGCTTTCAAGGCAAGAGAGGGTCAGAGGTGGTTTGCCACTGCCTGCTTCTCCGTAGCAACCCTTCACTTCCTTGGTGGTCTCCCATCCAAGTACTAACCAGGGCTGATCCTGCTTAGTTTCTGAGATCTGAGATCTGACAGGTTAATGGCAAGAAGCTTTGTGGCATTACCCCAAAATTGTTATTTCATTCATTCATTCATTCATTCATTCATTCATTCATTCATCTCTTAATCTGATAAACTGAGGCCCTAAGCTGTAGTTTACTTAACTTCTGCTTAAGTCCAACTGTGCATGACGGACTACTCGAGGGCAAAGTGTCCTCAGCTTGATGCAAAATGATCTCAGTATTTACAAGTTTGCTCTTTGGTTGGAAAAAGAGTTGTATGTTTCCCAGAGTCCTCTTCTGCCTTCCAGTGCTGGAACATGCTCCATTCTGGGCCCTTATTGTATTGTGCCCTGTGAATCGCAGTTTCCAGCTTCAACCATGGCAATGAGCTGTGGGAAATTGAACTGCCCCCACAATGCCCCTTCCACCCAAAGACATATATGGGAACAAGAGACCATCTTAGAGCTGTACAAGTGGTAGCAACTATTAAAGAATTGAGTCAAATAGGTCCCAGTCAAAAAGTTGCCTGGTCAGGAGGTCGGCTCAAGAGTGTGTGTGTGTGTGTGTGTGTGTGTGTGTGTGTGTTATGTGCCGTCAAGAAGTTTCTGACTTAAGGTGCCCCTATGAATTAATGACCTCCAAAGCACCCTCTCGCTAACAGCCTTGCTCAGGTCTTGCAAACAGAGGCCCGTGGCTTCCTTGACTGAGCCAATCCATCTCATGTTGGGTCTTCCTCTTTTCCTGCTGCCTTCAACTTTTCCTAGCACGATTGTCCTTTCCGGTGAGTCTTGTCCAATGAACCTGGTCAAGTAGCTCACAGCACTCAAGAGCTTTTGTCAGGCGCCAGGGGCCTAGCAAAGAATGTCTGCACACGTGCCTGGAAAGCTACTCATGTGCAGAATCTCATTTATAGTCTGAGCTACTGAATAACCGACAGGGGACATCCCATTCCATTTGGAGTACAGCCGAGCACTAGAAGCTAAATAGTTTTCAGTTCAGAATGACAAGCTTTGGCAACATCTCATGATAGGGTGTTTCTGTACTTGGACATGCGTCACGTTTAAACTGGTATGGGGCTATTTCAGCCTGCAGTATAAAAATATTTCTGCTTGTTCTATTTTTATATGTTTTAATGTTCAGTTTCATTTTGAAACCATCATTTCTTGCCTGAGACTTCAGGCACAGTTGCAGTGCAGATTGGTAGAAGAGGACCTTCTCCACCGTAATGGCTGAATTCTGTCTATGGGGAAGACTACAAGGTAGCCTTACCCAATTTGGCTTCCATTCTGAAAGATCCATCTAAAATTAATCTCCACCTTTGCTAATATAAGGCTTATCATGTTTTCTTTACTTGTGCTGTCTGCCTACAAGGGACCCATGAGTTCCAATTAACACTGGAGACCAATTCAAATGATGGAGGGGGGGGGGACTATTGTGCCTTCACCTGGCCATGCCCAGCTGCGACTTGAGAAATGTTTTCACCAGACACAGCCTAACCTAATTAATAAATCTCCATAATACTTCTTTTGCACTCCATCTTCAAAACTGTTACAATTAGGATTTCCATCACGCTGAGCATCTGTGTCCTTCCCTCCCAATTCTATTAGCCGTGAGCCTGCAAAATAGTTCTGGTGAGCTCAAAAAACCCTGTTCATTATTTTGTGAAGTTTTAGTTAGTCCTGATAGAGGTTTAATCTACTCTTACTAATATGGATGCTTTGTAAATTAGTTAATGTAATTACAGTGTCTGATAGTCAGCCTGATTTGGCAAATATAGAAAAATTCAGTGCTTTTTTAAAAAAAAGAAAAGCTCCATTCTCTGTCCTGTTTTATGATCACACAGTGTCCGTGTCCCCAAGGTAGATGTTTACAGAATAATTGATATCCTAGCAAATAATCCAGACCTGGTCAATGTCGCTTTGGGAACAGGCTGAGGATTCCCATCTCTTATCAGACTTTGAAGGGTTTTATTAACTTGCTAGGGAGGCTCCGGCTTCTGGCCCCAGATAGGCTCCGAGAGATTCACAAAGGTCCCTTCTGGGTAATCCCCTTTAAGCCGTTTCTATTAGGTGTAATACCTTAAGAAGACTGATTCCCAAGGCTATCTGTTTTCAGCGAGAGGAGGAGTTGTTAATCAAAACACCCCAGATAGCTTTAAAGCTTTCCATCTCACCGATTAATATCAGAAACCTCAAGAATGTTTCCATTCCTCATTCAAATACGTTTGTACTAACATTAATTTCGAAGGCTTCACGCAGGGCTCCCCTGCTCCACAGAACAGTTGTTCTTTTACGTTCCTCTCCTGCCCTCTCCCCCCCCCCCCCCCCCCCCGTGCAGGTTCTGTTAATCCCCTACGCGACCCGGTCTGGAAAGATGTTTGGAAAACAAACCTGCTGGTGGAGCCAGCCATGTACAAGTATTTTTTAATGCAACAAGAATAGATTGGGTCCCTTGCCTTTGTTAAAATACAAACATCCCCAGGAGAGGAAGGGCAAAGGTGTTATGCCACCTGTCCAGAGACCTTCTCAAGGCAAAATATCCCTCTTTTAAAAGAAAATTCCTACTTTTCTCCTTTTATCGAAATTTTCTGAGGACTGCCTGTTCTTAGTTATCGGTAGGGGGTCATGGCTCGGTGACAGAGTGCTTGCTTTAGGGGTGTCCATTTCAAAAATGTTCATATTAATTTCAGGTCCGAATTTTGGAAAGGGAACTGTTTTGGTATTATGATTTTTGGGAGTATTGTTACCAGCTCAGAATTGGGGAGGGTTTTTTTCCCAGTTAATGAAAATTTGGGATTGTTATTTTTGTTATTCACTTAATTTACAGTCCAAAAAGACTGTTACCATATATGGAACAAGACCAGCCATAAGTTCAAGCTGGATTCAGAAAAGAAAGAGGCACTACAGATCATATTGCAAATTTATGTTGGTTACTGGTGCATACAAGAGAATTTCAGAAGAAAATCAGTGTGTGTTTCATAGATTACAGCAAAGCTGTTGACTGTGTGGATCATGGAAGCTATGGCTGGTTTTAAAAGAAATGGGTGTGCCACAGCATCTGATTGTTATGATGCACATCCTGTACGAACAAGAAGCTACTGTTAGGATACAATATGGAGAAACAGAATGGTTTCCAACTGACAAAGGGGTCAGACAAGGAGAAGAAGAGAAGAAGAGGAGATTGGATTTATACCCTGCCCTTCACTACCCAAAGGTGTCTCAGAGCACCTTACAAACTCCTTTCAAGAACAGCTCTTACCAGAGCTACGGCTTGCCCAAGGTCATCCAGCCAGGTGCAAGTGGAGGAGTGGGGAATCAAACCTGGTTCTCCCAGATTAGAATCCGCGCACTTAACCACTACACCAAACTGGCTATAAGGATGCATTTTACTCCTTATCTCTTCAATCCATATGCAGAACATATCATAAAGAAAAATGGTTTAGATTTAGATGAAGGTGGAGTGAAAACTGGTGGAAGGGAACATTAACAGTTTGAGATGTGCAGGTGACACCACATTATTGGCAGAAAATACTGAAGACTTGAAATGACTATCACTGAAGGTTAACACAGAAAGTGCCAAAGCAGAATTACAGCTGAACATCAAGAAGACACCACAAAAGTAATGTCTAGGGATGGGCACGAACCTGCCCATGACCCTAAGTTCTCCACAAAAATCACCGGGTCATGGTTTGTTTTTGAGGGTTGTTGGGGTTTTTTTAAATCAACATTGCGCAGTGCTATACTGCTTTGACAGTATGGCAATAGGTGTATCAGGTTCCCTGCATTCTCGGATTTCATTCTTTTTTTAAAAAGTCTCTAGCCATTTTGGTTGAGGAGGTATGCCTTTTCTATCTTCACCATGAAAGGAGCTAGAGACTTAAAAAAGAAAAAGAAAGGAAAGGAAAGAAAGTTGGGAGAGCCTGTTACACCCACACGGTTACACTGATAAAACACTATTCAACTGCTGGTTTTTTAAAGTCCCCCGGTGGCAAGGAGAGGGAATGGCCAGCGTGATGGCTAACCCTAGCAAGAGTCTCGGAGCCCACCAGCCCGCCCATGATTTCCCAAGTGTGGGGATGAGCTGTGCCACCCCCAGGGAGAAGCCTCCAGGGAGAACAAAGCCATCGTGGTAAGTCGGGGCCAGTTTGGTCCTTTCCCTTTTAAAATTTAAGGGGCATTGGGTGGAGGCCAGATTGACCCAGCCATTGACACCCTAAAGGGAAAAGAAGAAGAGATTGGATTTATACCCCGCCCTTCACTCGGAGTCTCAGAGCGGCTTACAAACTCCAGTTCCCTTCCCCTCCCCACAACAGACACCCTGTATGGTAGGTGGGGCTGAGAAAGCTCTGAGAGAAGTGCTCCTTCAAGAACAGCTCTGACAGAACTTTGTCTTGCCCAAGGTCATCCAGCAGCTGCAAGTGGGCACTTAACCACTACATCAAACTGGCTCTTTAGTGAGACCCTGAAATGAGATGCCCATTTAAACCTTAAAAATCTTCAGTGCTCTCTTTCCCTTCCTGTTCTTACACCTTCCTGTAACACTCCAGAAATTCTGGGAAGTACACTTCTGTTGCTTCCAGAATTCTGGGAGTGTTTGGGTATCCCCGAGCCGACTTGAAACCACTAATTTCAGATAAAAATTTCAGCTCTGGCATGCCAAATGTTCACGCCTAATCTGATTTGCATGCCGAAGGTCCTAGATTCGATCCCCAGCATCTCCAGTTGAAAGGATCAGGTTGCAGGTGATGTGAAAGATCTCCATCTGAGACTGAGAGTAGACAATACCAACCTAGTGGACCAATGGTTTGACTCTTTAGAAGGCAGCTTCATGCATTCCTGTGTTCAGTTCACTACTTGTCTCCTCCTGTACTGCCTAGCCCAACAGTTAGAGATCCACCTTCTAGGCCCTGCTTTCTGTACCCCCATTTGCAGAAGTGAGGTAGGCGGTGACTAGCGGTGGGGCTTTTCCAATGATGGCACTTTGTTGTTGGAATGCCTTCCCCTTTGAGGTTCATCTGGCACCTACTTTACTTTTTGTCACTGCCAGACCCCAGCTTGTCTTTTGACCCAGAGTGTTCTCTTTCCCAGATGTATTATGGCCAAAGCTGCAAGTAAAAAAACAACAAAAGGTATTGGAAAGTGCCGTCAAGTCACAGCTGACTTATGGCAACCCCGTAGGGTCTTCAAGGCAAGAGATGTTCAGAGGGGGTTTTGCCATTGCCTGCCTCAGCATCACAGCCCTGGTATTCCTCGGAGGTCTCCCACTCAAATACTAGCCAGGGCCACCCCCGCCTAGCTTCTGAGATCTGATGAAATCGAACTGTCCTGGTCAGGGCACTCCAGACTAGGCAGCGTTATTTACATAACTCTGCCTTTGATATGTGCATATTTATTTCTTTATGTATTTTATACTCTGCCTTTCTTGGCTGAGACTCTAGGGGAATTACAGATTTAGGGAAAAAATGCATGTGGATGCATAGGCATACATTCAAGTACTTCTTTGTGCCTGATGGCCATCAACTGACTCTTAGGTCTGATTGCTGCTTCCTGTGCTCCACTTTTTTCAAAAGCCTGGGGAGAAACCTGGGATTTTACCCTCAGGGCGGGCATCAGAAGCCAGGGGAAGGGACTGCCGAGAATCCCAGGTGCCCCCTCCCCCCATTTGGCCCCAAAGATCAGAAGGCCCCCCCCCCGAGATTTATAGATCACCTTTTGGTAGGCAATATGCCACACACACACAACACGCACACACCATTAAGAATCTCTGGTTTACACCAACAGTTGATCTTATGGGAAAGCTGTTTCTGGATTGGGTTGCCTGCTTGAATGACCGCCCCATAACACCAAACAACCAGCACATCAGGGACACAGGATGCAAACATCTGGTTCCCGGCTTGCAATCTGAAGTTGATCTGCTGTATATAGTGCCTTGATCGGCTCTTCCCTCCTCCTCCTCCTCCTCAAGCACTGGAACAGAAATCTTGGCCACGGCAGCTCTGGACTTTTCCCCATTTCTCGTGACTCATCTGGGCCTTTCTTTCGGTACCCGGCCCTTCGTTCTCCCCGGTGCTCTTCCTTGCTTGCCTAGACCACAGGCCTGGCTATGCCACAAGGACCCGTTTCTGGACTTTGCTCCAGGTGATTCGGTTTTCTCATAGGACGGGAAGGCGATCCCAGATGGAGCAGCATTCCTGTAGCTGGCTCTCCACTGCAGACGCTGAATCCAGCTGCGAACAGAAGAAAAAGTCCCTCCTCGTTTAAACACTGCTTCATATCTTCTTGTACAGATAGAGTTCCCCCCCCCCTTCCCATGTGATTAACAACCTTGTATGAGAACGTCTGCCATGAACAGTGATCGCTAACAGGCCGGCTTTCTGACTTAAACTTGAATCCCGGGGAGAGCACGGGCTGGAGCAACAGCTGACTTCTTTCCTCTAAGAGTGAATCAAAGCTGATTCCATAATTGTGATTAAATTGGAAACTTACCATCGGCTACGTCGTTCCAGGTCTTTGTTCTATAGGAGGCTACTAATGCTGAAACAGGAGGAAATCCTGCCGCAAAAGGCTCTTTCTTTTCCCAGTGCGAGAGATTCGCAAGGGGAAATGCAGCTGGTGACCTCCTTGGATGCATACTGTTAATCCTAGAGAAATTCCCCCTGTGTTCTTGTCTGTTCGCCATGTGACTTGAGCCAGCTTTCCTTTCTAATGGGTAGCAGCTGCTGACATCACGGTTCACCCTCTAACAAAGCAGTCAGATTGGGCGGTTGGTATCTGCCGCTGATACACTGGCTCACCAACGGAGGTTCCTCCCAATACAACACATTGTATTCGCAGGTGTGTGTGTGTGTGTGTGCGTCTACGCGCACATGCATAATATATTTACATAGGCGTGCGCACAACCAGTCTGTCGGCGCATGGGCTCCTTCATGATGGGCAATTGAATCCAGAGATGTTTTACAAGGGCAGTCAGAAGCTTCTTTTAAATAAGCCTGCTATGCCTCACGTATCCCAGACCTCTTTCATTTGTCTGCATTTCATCCCACTTCTCCGTTACGTTTGCTTCTTCTCCGTTTTGAGACCTCCCGTCTTCTTCTTTTTTGCCTTCTGGACCGTTTCTGTTTTCTCAGTGCAGAGAGAGATGTAATTATGGGAAAGGCTTCTAACAGCAGGCCTCAGTTTGTCTTTTTGATTTGTTTTATGTTTTAGTTTCTAATTTTATTTTAGTTTACTTTTGGGCTCATCTCTGCATGTAAAAACAGGAAAGGCTGAAACTAAAAGCCTAATATTTGCTTTTTTAAAAAATTCAAGACAGGTTTCCTGGTTAAAATGCAAGTTTCTAATCTGGTATCAACGTCTGTCTTTTTGTGCTCGGATAGCCAAGTAATGATTTAAGTCAGGATTTGGTCTCAGTTTGTGTTTTAAAGGACTTTTCAAAGTAAAACACAGAATTTCCTGTTAATTTCATCGTATTTGTTCCTAGTCACTTAGACCTCAATCTATTACACAAAATTGGTACTTGAGGGTACTTTGGAGCCCTAGTATTTCCAGGCGTCTATGCAGGGCAATAAGAAAAGAATTCTAATTTCAGAGAAGCACTGGTGCCCAAATCCAGTTATTTATTTATTTATAAATTTATACCCCTCTTTCCTCCCCAACAAGTACCCAAAGCGTCTTACAACACCATTCTTCCCTCCTCCATTTTATCCTCACAACAACCCCATGAGATAGGCTAGGCTGAGAGACAGACTGAGTGGCCCAAGGGTCCCCCAGCTAGCCTCAGTGGCAGAGGAGGCGTTCAGACCCAGGTCCTTCAGGTCCTAGTCCAGAGTTCTGACCTTTACACTAAGCTGACACTGTCCTCAAAAGTAGGCTTCCAGGCTGAGCAGGGAATTTTAGGACATCAAGATGAGTGGCACAGACAACCCCCTCACCTGAGCCAACATCTGGGCCTGTCTACATATAGCACCTATTGAAGAGGCGAAACCCCACCAAGCCTCAATATATGTGTTAAGTGACCGTCAAGTCACTTCCATCCTGCGGTGACCCTAGGAATGAATGACCTCCAGAACGTCCTGTCATGAACAGCCTTGCTCAGGTCTTGCAGACCAAAGGCAGCAGCTTCCTTGATTAAGTAAACCCATCTCCTGTTGGATCTTCCTCTTTTTCCTGCTGTCTCCCACTTTTCCTAGCATTATTGCCTTTTCCAGTGACTCTTGTCTTTTCATAATGTGACTGATGTATGACAGCCTCCGCTTAGCCACTCTAGCTTCTAGGGAGAGTTCAGGCTTCATTTGATCTAGTACCCATTCATTTGTCTTTTTGGCGGTCCTCAGTATCCATAAAAACCTCCTCCGACACCACATTTCAGATGGGTCAACTTTCTTCCTGTCAGTTTTATTCATTGTCCAACTTCCACACCCACACATAGTAACGGGGGATAACTATAGTATGAATCATCTTAATCTCGGTCACCAACGATACATCTTTACACGTAAGAATTGAGCTGTCTTTCTTGCCCTGTACCAAATAACTGATTAGCAGGATTTGGGATTTCTTAGAAGGAATAGACAACAGGGATCGCCCAGCGACTCCATACTTGCTTTATTAAGCGAGAACTTCAGAATGCTAAAATCATACACATTATTATTATTTTGATCCTTTGTATCCCATTTTGCTCCTACACCAAAGTGGGACCCAGATCAGGTAATGCCATAATAAACCATAATAAAACAAAAAAGCCCACCAGCAAAATGAAACCAAACCGTAGTGAGCAGTTCTAGTTTTGATCCAGATTGCCACTGTTTATAATTCACCCTGCTCCCTCACTGGCGGTCGGGGCAGCTACAGATCTCGGTGTCAAGGTAAAGAAGACGCCCTGGTCCCTGCTCACCTGGTTCAAATAACTTGGAATTAGTAATCTCTGTGCACATTGGCCTGAATTGCTTCACAGATCTCATGCACAGATCTGGTTACTTATAATCTCAGGCCCGTCCTTTGTCGTGGCATTAATTTCCTCCCTCTTGCTTATCTTTTGGTCTGTGAGAACTGCATAAAACACAGTAATTGTGCCGTTCTTCACTGGTAGGGGTGGATGTGGGCAGCATGACAATTTTCCTTTATAATGCCTTGTTTACATCCAGCCTCATAACTTCTTTTCCCTCCCTCTTTTGCAAGTAAGATTTAAACTGTTGATAAATAACATCTTTAAAAATAATCACGTTTGGTTGCTTGATCTCCCTCTCTCAGCCGTTCCCGGTGTCACGGCTGCGTAATCTGGCCCAAATGTGTGGTTTGTCAACAGGTTTCGGGGCAGAAACATGTGCCTAACGCACTGAGCTTTGTCAGTTCCCAATTAAGGGTTACCCAAAGAAGCAGCATCGTGCTCTTTTGTGGTCAAGGCCCGGGAGTTTATTGTGTCTCTGGCACCACTCCAGACCTCCAAAAAAGCTCAACGAGAAAAAGAAGCCCGAGCCCTGCATTATTTCCCCCCCCATAATGTGTCAAAAGGTTTTGTGCTTGCTTTGGACACAAAAAGGAGCTCTTTGTGCATTTAATGAGCAATTAAGTTCAGTGTCAGGATGTTGAGTTTAGGGTAGGGTTAGGCTCCCCAGAACCACAAACGTTTATATTGGATCATGGTGGGGGTTTTTTTCTTTCAAAAAAGGCATTCCAACTCAGAGTAATGGCATTCCTGTCTTCTTGAGCAATGGGGGAAATGACAGATTTATGTCACATGGGAACCCACTGCAGGACTGTGCTGTGAATTCCAACCTTTCCAAAGCCATCTGGCTGGTAAATTCAGTTGGACAACCCTTATTCCTTTCCCTTTGTTTCCCTTTAACTTGTTTTTAGGGAAGCAGTGGTGAAACCTGAACTTCTGCAATGTGCCATAGCAGTTTCCCCTTTTAAGGAAAATGCTTTTTGACTAGCTTTGCCCTAAAATGACATTATGGGACATGTGGTTTCATCCAGCAAAGGGGGAGAGGTGGCTTTTGGTGTAAGGCTTTGCAGGCCCAGATTGCTGGCAAAGCTTGCTTTAACAGACGTCAATGGGTGGTTGATGCTCCAAGAAGCAGGAGCACAGGTTGTACCTACCTCTCCAGACAGGGGGAACTGAGACCCCCATGTTCTGCCTGGATTGTACATAGCAGGAGACGGGAATGAGAAGTAAAAGAAAATGGAGAAATGCAAGGTGTAATTATACAGTTGGCTGGCCTGAAGCCCAAGTTTGCTGCTCTTGCTTTGGGGGAACTGATTTGTACATCAACAAGACACTAAGAAAAGCCATAAATCACCAGCACATTCTTCTGTCATGGGGTGTGTGAAACAACATAGCTGCCTCATGGGAGTCTTCAAGGAGCATGAAGATGCTTTGGCATGAGCATTCCATTGGGCAGTGTCCTACCGCTCCATGTGCCAAAGTTGTAGTTTTCCAGCGTTCCTATTCATTGCTCTTTATGATCCCTGTGAAGATCTGTCCCAGCCTCAAGAGACCAGTGTAGAGTAACAGACCCATATGGGCTGGGCAGGGGGCTGGATTGAGGATGGTCAAGGAGCTGCAATCACTCCTCCTTCATCTTCCACTAGTGCAAGTTCGAGGGGGGGGGTCATCCCCTTGTCCCTACTCACTTCAGCCCTCCAACCCACCCAACTGTTCTTTTGCAGGGATCCAAAAAGTATCTTTCCAGGGATCCAAAAAGGGCTTCAGCAGAGCAGAGAACATTGGAAACCTCCATGTGCCCACTGCACTTGGATGGTAGGATGCTTCCCATCGTGTATATTGAAGCCGCATGGCTACCACATGGGATTTCTTTTAATGGATTCCTTATAATTGGTCCTCCATGGCCGACTTTGCTAGAGAAAAAGACCAAAAAAAGTTCTTTCCACCTGCAGGGGCCACCTCCACAAGGGCCATGCCAACTGCCACCAGTGACTGCAGGGCCAGAATGCAGCTGGAAGCCAATCCGGCCAGCGAGCCCTCAGGTTGTGCACTTTGTTTCCACTTCACCTGCCCCAAGATCAGGCTGTTTGTTCATCTGCATGATTAGATGAGGCCCAAACAAAATGAGATTATGGGATCCAAGTGAACAGAGCTCATACACTTGAAAATCTGCAAGTAGCTGTGGGGGACCGGATTGCAATGGAGGCTGTGGTGCAGAAAACTGAGGGTTTAATCCCTCTCCAATGGCATTTTTGTGGTCTCAAACACCACCCCAGTCACTACCTGTGCCTCAGTCATTGATATTTGGGAGTGAGAAATATAGGCTCTCAAATGGTCTTCTGTACCCCATACCCCACCACAGCAAGGCAAATGCTGGGAAGTAGGTAGGAACCAAGCTGACTGAGAGCCTAAAAAACAAGAGGTGAAAGAGGGTTAAATCCTCCCATGCTATGGCCCTGTTTGGAAACCCCCCCCCCCCGGCCTCCCTGCTTTTTACAGTTTTTAATGGTGTGGAAGATCCATTCCCAGATCTACCATTGTCATGTCTAGTTTCGCTCTGAACTGCTAAGAATGGCCTTGTGAGGGATTCTCCATCGCTACAGAATAACCTGCAGCCATTCTCGGAGCTCTGCCTACTGATGTTAACGTGGCAGAAACATGCGTTTCAGCATGCTCCAAGCCTGAAAGCTGACCTCGCTTGTGGAAGAGAGCATGAGTCTCAGTCATAACGAAAGACGGCTGGGATTTTTAACATTAAGCCTTCCTGCGAATTAACCAGAACTAATATTTCTGCATTTGAACCTTCGCTTTGCCTATGTGAAATCCACTCCCAGATGGCAGCTCAGTTCCTGACCTCTAGCACATCAATGCCCAGACACGCTGAAAGATAAAATGTAGTTTTGTCTGACGCTCAGAACTGCTGCTGGTGAAAAAGTAGAATTCCTCTGAAAAAATATACTAACCACTGCCTCCCACTCACTAAGATTCTCTTCTTGTAATCTTAGGAATGAGTGTGCCAGTGTGGGGATAGTCTTTCTAAATCCTTTTTTCTTAGTCCAAGGCCAATCCGCATGATACCCCAGAGCAACTTGCAGAGGGAAAAAGCCGTCCAGGGTGACCTGCAGCCATGTTGGCTCCACTCTAAACTGCCCACATGCAAATTATTGATGTACCCGATTGCCCTGATTATTTTTCTCATGCTATTGCAAATGGGGCGGGGAAGGGTATGCCAGAAGTCAGTCCTTGATGAATTAGGTAAATATTATAGGCTGAGATCATTTCCACAGTAGTGAGATTCCTGTATTGACATTGTTAAAACTACGTATTATGAGAAATTTTCTGCAGTAGATTTTTCCTCACCAGGTGCAAACCCGAAGTTTTCTCCTTCTTACCCCTACGTTTTCAGAACTCACTAAAACTGGGGATTATGAAAATGCAAGATAAGAAGGAGAAAACTTTGGGTTTGCACCTGGTGAGGAAAAATCTACTGCGGAAAATTTCACATAACACGCGGTTTTAAAAACGTCAATGTGGGGAATTTCACCGCTGCGGAAATGGTCTGAGTGGAACACAAGCAAGGTTGCAACATGGATTTATAAAATTTTTAGCTGGTTTTAGAAATGAGTAAATCCTAGATAAATAGAGAAGCAGCTTTGAGCCTGAGAATTCCTTGCTACATGAAATAGCTATAAGAGTGAGAGTGTGTGTTTGTGTGTGTTTTAATTCATAGGAATGGTCAAGAGTGATAGCCAGTTGCAAAGAGTTAGGAGCCAGTGCTGCATGAAAGAGGACGAATCTTAAACAGAACCAGGCAGGAACAGAGACACCATTACCTCAGCCCCATCCCAGCAAACGAAGGCAATAAACAATACAACCAACTACATTCCTCTCCAATTTACACAATATTTGCTATAAGTGCTTGCCACATGTATTGATCATGTGCAAACAATAATATGCATTTTATGGTGGAAAGGATTTTTCCCCATTGTGGTGGGTTTTCCCCCTCCTGTCTGTTAGTTCTGGTGCTTCATATCCCATGAGTCATTGCTAGCTTTCTAAAGGAAGTTGTAGAAGCTGTATCCAGTATTTTAAAGGAGAGCCCATAGATGGCTTACATAGTCTCCCTCCATTCAGATGCTTTGGAATCAAAGCCAGCAGCTGGCAGAGAGTAGAAGCATCGTCTGAATGTTCTGAATGCCATGGGCTAAAAAGAAAACGTCACCTCATCCCAGGATTCGTGAGCCAGCAAGCTTACAACTCAACACATCAACTGCACATGGAAACCCTTGCAAACAAACATGCCAATCAAAAGCATAGAAGAGCTCTGGCGGTCTCTTTGAGTCACTGGATATAAGAAGCTCTGATTGGATCCTCTTCTCTTCCTTCCTACTTAAGGCAATTTGCAAATTGTTGTGCGAAGCACTGACCTTGCCGTTATTCTAAACTAATGCTTTGGATTGGATTGGATGATACCCAAAGTGGATTTATTTTATATTAAATTCAGAGTTTATATTATACTCAGAGAGTTAAGATGGCTGCCTCAGGACCCTGATTCCAGTTTGAGGAATAGCAATCAGTCTCAGTTTTGTGTTCTAAAATGTAAGGATTTTTTTCCCCATAGCCTTCCCTGCCTGTTGGGCTGTAAATTTGTGCCGGAAATAGTCCCCTAGCTGATAGAATACATTACCACTGAAGGTGTCCTACAGTTGTTGGGGCTTCTTATTAAACGACATTAGAGCAACAGCTCTTGTTACTTTCGAAACTTCAGTGCGGTGGGCTACACTGTTGTCAGGTTGTCACGAGTGCTGAAGAGCTCGAGGTCCCCCCCCCCTTCTTCCCAGCAAGATGTGAAAATTAGAATGTATTGCCGGGTGTTGTATAAAGCAATTATCTGTGAATATAAAAAGCCTTTTTAGCAAACAAGTGGCATTGTTATAATTATTTTAAATGAAAAAGAAAATAAAAAGTCTCTGGCTCAGACACCTAGAGACAGTGTGGATAACTTTATTAGTTCCCACTTCAAGGTCTGCAGTGCAGATGCTAATCTAATAAGAATGCATTAAAGTACTGAACAGAATAGGAGTGGAAGAAACTTCATTTGCTAAATCAAGCCCTGGCGTTACACAAACTTAGCTTTCCCCTCCCCCTCCTCTCTTCTTCGTCTTCTTCTTTTGCAGTTTTCCGTCCGCAGCTTTAACAGTCCGTGGAAATTTTAAAAGGTACACTGACCCCCCCCCTTTTTTTTTAAAGATGGAAATGTGATTTCATTAAACAGTATTCCTCCCCGCAAACTCTATGTGTTAAAAGCCCCTGCTCGGGTTTTCAGATAATTCCATTTTGTTTGTTTTTCTAATTCTAAAAAAAATAATTTAGATGGGCCTGTGTACTTGAGTAAATTGGATTTTAAAAAAAATCTCTGTGCTTAGACATTTTCTAGTGGGAAAAAAAAAGAGAGACTTTGGTGAAAATAACAGTATGTATACTTTAACACCACAAGCTCGTTTAAAGGACGGGCAAAGTTTGAGTCCAGTGGCAGCTCTGAGACCAACAAAGTGGGCATGAGCTTTCATGTGCATGCACACAAAAACTTATACCCAGAATTAAAAAAATTTGCTCTTAAAGGTGCCACTGGACTCAAGCTTTCTTCCGTTGCTTCAGACCAGCACCCCACCTGATTCTGTATAAAGCATCTGTTTGTATGCCATTGTGCCAACGGCATACTCAGTCACAAACATAACTGACTCCCCACTCATATTTAATGCATCGTCTTAGCAGGTTAAGATGCTAGCGTGGCTCCATCTCCACATCTGAATCATATCACTGTAGATGGAAGATTTAAACCTTCTGATTGTTGCTACTGAATCATCATGGGGAGTTTCAAGGAGGTGTTCTGGTGTGTGTGTGTGGGGGTGGGATTAGCAGAATCTGCTAATCCAAAAAGGGTCCCCCGTGCTTATGCCTTGTTGTACTAAGACTAGGCCCAGTAATGCAGGTCAACATCACTGACCTCAGGCCCTTGGAATGGTTCACTTATTTATTTCATAAAAACATAGAGTTTGGAAGGTACCTCCAGGGTCGTCTAGTCCAACCCCCTGCATAATGCAGGAAATTCACAAATTTGTTGTTGTCAAGTCGCACAGTCGAGTCCGACTCTTCGCAACCTCATGGACAAGATCCCGCCAGGCCTTCCTGTTTTCCGCTGTCCTCTGAAGTTTGCTCAATTTCATGTTCGTTGCATCTATGACACTGTCTAACCATCTCATCCTTTGCCGTCCCCGTCTTCTTTGACCTTCAATCTTTCCCAGCATCAGGGTCTTCTCCAGTGAGTGCTCCCTTCTCATTGGGTGGCCAAAGTATTTGAGCTTCAGTTTCATTATCTGGCCTTCCAGGGAACAGTCAGGGTTGATTTCTTTTAGGATTGACTGATTTGATCTTCTTGCATTCCAAGGGACTCTCAAGAGTCTTCTCCAGCACCATAGTTCAAAAGAATCTATTCTTCGGCGCTCAGCCTTCCTTATAGTCCAACTCTCGCAGCCATACATGACTACTGGGAATACCATTGCTTTGACCATGCGGACTTTTGTTGGCAGGGTGATGTCTCTACTTTTTATCATGCTGTTTAGGTGTGCCATCACTTTCCTCCCAAGGAGCAGGCGTCTTTTAATTTCATGGCTGCAGTCACAGTCTGCGGTGATCTGGGATCCCAGGAATGTGAAGTCTGTCACTACTTCCATGACTTCCTCTTCTATTTGCCAAGGAGTGATGGGGCCGGATGCCATGATCTTAGTTTTTTTGATGTTGAGCTTCAAGCCCACTTTTGCGCTCTCCTCTTTTACCCTGAGTAAGAGGCTCTTTAGGTCCTATTCATGATCTTTTCCCCAGCAATCTTAATTCACAAATACCTCCCCCCTACACACACCCAGTGACTCCTGTTCCATGCCCAGAAGATTAACTTCATTTATTTAAAGTGTGCCCCCAGTCTTCGTCCCCAGTGGGAGACCTAAAGTGACTTATAACATCCTCTTTTTCTCCATCGTATCCTCACAGCACCCTCTGAAGTCGGCTAGGCTGAGAGTGGCCCAAACTCCCGACCGGCTTCTGTGGCAGAGCAGGGATTCAAACCTGGGTCTCCCAGATCCTAGTCCAACAATGTAACCACTACACCACACCAGCTCTCGGCTGAAAGCACGCAAAGCCCCATGGCTCAGTGGTGGGGCATCCGCTTGGCATGCAGAAGGTCCCAGGTTCAATCCCCAGCGTCTCCAATTAAAAAGGACCGGGTAGTAGATGATGTGAAAGACCTCTGCTTGAGACCCTGGAGAACCACTGCCAGCCTGAGTAGACAATACTGGCCGTGATGGGCCAATGATCTGATTCAGTGTCAGGCTGCTTCCTGTGTTCATGTGACCTAATAGACAACTGAAATATTTAAGAGCAGTCCACAACAGCGGAGCATTTTACTGGTACCTTTATTCACCAGAACTAACTCAACAGGTAAAACACCAGACCAATGGAGAGATGCTCTTATTCTCGCTATATTTAAGAAAGGCGAACAAACAAATCCAAGTGATTACAGGCCAGTTAGCTTGTTACCATTGATTAGTAAACTATGTGCATCCTTTTTATTATAAGTTAGCTGACTGGATATATTCAGAATCAGTCCTAGGTACAGAGCAAGCAGGTTTTAGACAAGGAGCCTCCAGTAAGAAAATAAGAGAAGCCCATGTTGGATTAGGCCAATGGACCATCCAGTCCAATACTCTGTGTCACACAGTAGCCAAAACTCAGGTGCCATCAGGAGGTCGACCAGGGGGGTCAGAACTCCAGAAGCCCCCCCCCATTGCTGCCCAGGCACCAAGAATACAAAGCATCACTGCCCCAGACAGTGTTCCCTCTTGCCATACAATCAATCAATCAATCAATCCAATCATGTTCCCTGTATACCTTGTGGCTAATAGCCACAAATGGACCTCTGCTCCATATGTTCATCCAATCCCCTCTTGAAGCTGTGTGTGCTTGTAGCTGCCACCCCCTGCAGCAGTGAATTCCAAGTGTTAATTACTCTTTGAGTGAAGAAATACTAATGATCTGCTATTGATAATTGTATTATTTTAAGTCATTTGGCAGAAAAATATGCCCCCTGTGTTCAGTGAAAGCTGTGTGTGGCTTTCATGGATATGAAATTGGCATTCGATTTGATTCCTAGGACATATTTACGGCAAAATTTTTGGAAACCACGATTAATATATCATGGCCTATTAAACTGTTGCAATAAAGCCATCTTTACTGGCTTACAGAACAAGTAGAGTTAGTTTTGGTGTCCGAGTTCCCTTAGCCTGCTCGTAACAGCTGTGTCTTACTTCCATTTGCCATCCAAGAATGTTTTCCTAACCAAGTGATTCAGAAACATTACAAAGCCTGTATCCTCTTTGACCATCCTGCTGTCTTCCAAACTCTAAAATCTGCACTTGGTGTGGAACAATTGAACAGGGTGAGAAAAGAAAAGGAAAAAGTAGCTATTAGTGACAACTAATGAATTAGCTTTAATATTTATTCTTGCATTAGAAGTTTAATTTTCCCTGATAATTTGTCAGGGAAATACCTGACAAGCCAGCAATTAAACTGTAATCGGTCACCAAGATGTTTACGTGGATTAATAGATCTCTCCTTTGAACGTACACTCGTGAGTTTTGAAATAATAGCTATAATATAAGGTAGCATGACCCCACTTGAGTCTTAACAAAAAAAATCAAATTCTGTCATTTTAATGCAAATTGTACCTTTGGAAATGATGGCCTGAAAAGAAAGGGTTTCCATGGTAACCTTAGGGAACCACATAACCTGTTTATCATAACTTCTCCACGAAGCAAATTGCAGAGTGGAGAGCTGGCTTTGATGTCAGCTGTATTTTCCTGCAGACACCCTTCTAAAAAACGTTGTGCAAAAGGACAATTTAACTCAACACTCTTAAACTTTGTTCTAACGCATAACGGGGGCAAGGCGGGGGGAGCCCTTCCGCAAAACCGCATTTGAGTCGAACACTCTCGGCTTCATTCAGAACTGACCTTTTTAAAGCTTTTTAAAAATTATTTAATTCTGGTTTGGAAGCCAAATCAACCTCTTGAAAGGCTAAACCAAAAATGAATACTTGTAGAAGATCTTTTCCACTCTTCTCTCGCCCCACCCCTTCCCCTTGCTGGGTGTTTGAGAAAAGCTTTTCACAAGCTCTTCTAAACCAATTAGAAGTTTTATTTTCCTGTTCTGTTTTCCTTCTGAGAGAGAGAGAGAGATGGCTTTCACTGTCTCTGGACCTTTGCGGTGCTGTCAGAGGAGGAAGACTATATTGATCGTACTTCGCATTCAGAGCTGATGCTGGCTGAATAGCCGGCATCTGGATCCAGCTACTAGGCAAAGGGGAGCGTCAGAAGCTTATACTTGAACTGGATCTGTTCTGGTTCAAAGAGAAGATCTCTACCCGTCCCTTATTTTTTAGGGTCACGAAGAATAAGGAACAGATGTTGCCGTCCCCCACCCCCAGTGCCTTGCTTTGAAGTGCTATTTGAGTCAACCAGCGGACAAGGCTTGACCCTCTATCTGGTGCTTTTTTAGAACTGGAGCTCTAAAGAAGGCATTGCCCATCTGGCATCCATCTGGTACCAGCGAGCGACAGATAGGGCCAGATCGCAGAAATAGTATACCAACTGCTAAATTGGTATCGGCAAGGAAGGGAAGGTTGCCACCTCGTCATGATGGCGAGCTTAAGGAAACAATATCTGTAGCATTTGGAAAGTTGGGACCGACGGGATTCCAAACAAGAGAAAAGGGGGAGGAAAGCCGGATGGTGCGGCATATGGAATACAGTTACTCTCCAAATCTTTGCCACGGATGACTTTAATAAATATTAATGCGGGATGGCTGGGTTCTGGGGGATGCCTTCTGTAGACATCCAGAAGGTGACGTTTGGAGAGCTTTCCAGCCCTAATTTGGGAATGGGGGAGGAAGAGGAGGAGGGATGTTTCTCATTTCTCTGTTCTTACAGGCATCAAGGCGGGTTTGCAAATTCTAGACAGTGATGTTACCCGAACGCACCTCTGGTTTGTTCATTAGGTTAGGAGAAGTAGGGCAAGGTGAAATCTACACACGAGAAATCTCGGTCTCTTTTCTTCCATGTGGCTATTCTAAGTTGCTGCTTCAAGGAGTTAGTTGCCCCATGTTTTTATTTTATCTAGTTCCCCGTCTCCAGCCTGTAAAGGAGCATGCCGGCTTGCACGGGAGCTAAATGTTTAGCATGTAAAAATACAACTGGAAAGGATTTCCTGCCTCCGGGCTGCTCCTTCTGCGCAGG
>NW_015169176.1:450802-464149 GCF_001447785.1 Gekko japonicus
GCTCCCTCGCTTTCCCTCCCTGTCTGTAGGAATTGTTTCGCTGTCTACTTTCATTACTCGTTCCGCCATTCGCTCTGCTCCTGCTCTCGATTTTGTGCATGAACTCCCGTGCAGCCAGGTGTGCAGGCTCATTTTCAGCCAGCACTTCCACCAGGGTGCATCCCACCCAGGGCTGTACTGTCCGTAAGGCTGACTAGGCCGAAGCCCAGGGGCTCTGCAGGGACTAGGGGGGCCCATCCATTATTATTTTTTTGCTGAGGCACTGTTATTTTCTTTTCATAGACAGCCTGTAATATATAACCTCTATTAATAAAATAATTAATTGCTTAGCTGTTGTAGATTTTCCGGGCTGTATGGCCGTGGTCTTGGCACTGTAGGACCTGACGTTTCGCCAGCAGCTGTGACTGGCATCCTCAGAGGTATAACACAGAAAGATGGAGTACTCTCTGTGTCAAGGCAAGAGTACTCCATCTTTCTGTGTTATACCTCTGAGGATGCCAGTCGCAGCTGCTGGCGAAACGTCAGGTCCTACAGTGCCAAGACCACGGCTATACAGCCCGGAAAATCTACAACAGCTAAGCAATTAATTATTTTATTAATAGAGGTTATATATTACAGGCTGTCTATGAAAAGAAAATAACAGTGCCTCAGCAAAAAAATAATAATGGATGGGCCCCCCTAGTCCCTGCAGAGCCCCTGGGCTTCGGCCTAGTCAGCCTTACGGACAGTACAGCCCTGGGTGGGATGCACCCTGGTGGAAGTGCTGGCTGAAAATGAGCCTGCACACCTGGCTGCACGGGAGTTCATGCACAAAATCGAGAGCAGGAGCAGAGCGAATGGCGGAACGAGTAATGAAAGTAGACAGCGAAACAATTCCTACAGACAGGGAGGGAAAGACAGGTGCCACCTGGAGGTTGGCAACCCTAATCCTACCCCTTCCTACCACTTCGCTGAGCAGATATGGAAGCCTTTATCCAAAGTCAAGTGACTCTTCCTCCAGCAGAAGAGCCACTCGAGTTGGAGCAAGGCTCCTTCGGCTGAAGGCAGGCTTCAGATTTTGTTCAGTTGAGGGGTAGGATGGGCCAGGATCCAGCCCACTACGTACAACAGAAACAGAGTGAAGGGTTCACGTGGCCACCGCTCACTAATGAGCAGGAATCACTTGTCTCCCTTTTTGTTGCCTAAATTTTGGTTCCACCACTGACATTTCTAAAGACCTCTCGCATAGCATGAAGTAAAAGCGCAGCCCCTGTTGTCACCCAAATCGTCCCTCACGTCAGGGCTGGTGTTTGCAGAGCACCCTCTAAATGATGTTCCCTGGGCTTGTGGCGGAATTACTGGAGAAGGCTGTATTTTGCAGAGGACTGTGGGGCCTCAGGTTATTGTCAATTACTCACGGCCATGGGAGTTAGGGAGCTCACGGCTGGCTCTGCCTCCAGCCCCAGCACGTGCAAAGGGCCCGGCTGCTGGTCGAAAGGACGAAGTGAGCAAGAGTGGGTGGGGAAGGGCCTCTGTGGAGTCACATCCAACTCATGGCGACCCCTGTGGCGTTTTCAAGGCAAGAGGCCCCGCCCTACCCTTCCCTGCTGTATTCACAAACACTTCCTACATTCAGTGCCAGATCATTCTCTTTTCAAAGGCTGCAATCATGTTTATGATGCTTTATGATGGAATTGTGAAAGTCTCTGTCAGTTAATATCGTTTAGCTAATTAAATTAGTCACTGTGCCCCCTCTTTGCACCGCCCCCAACGAAAAAAGGTCTAGCTACAGGGTTGGGTAACACTGGGGGTAAGCTGTTTTAAGATATGTAGGCAAACTGCAATTTGTGATGCAAATTAGTTTAACATTTTCAGACTTTCACGCACACGCACACTGCATTTTGACAGAAGACTTGGTGGCAGCTGAGAGCTTCACTAAAAATGCAGTTGGCAATCAACCTTATGCTTCCTTTTTCATGTGGAGTGAAGCCTCTCTTTTGAACATCCCACAAAACCTGTTCACTATTTAGCAGGCAGTTTCTCACCTTTGCAGTGGCGGCAGTCAGCAGGGGAGCAGGCTGGGTGGCTGCTGGTTGTGCGGCCTTCCTTAGTATGCCCCTGGGTCATCCTGGCACATACAAGCCTTTGTGTTTGTGTGGTTGGCAACGTTCAGCAGTGTCTCTCCCTTTCTTCGTCTTCCCTTGCTCTTCAGGGCATGGAAACTGTGTTTTCTGAAGTCCTGTGTTTTCTGAAGTCGTGCATTTTCGTGGCTAAGAAAGCCTTTGCTGATTTAATTTCAGGTCAATAGTTGGAACTGTTGTCCGTCCCGTGTCCCCCCGCCCCGAACTGAATCACTTACCAATGCTCACCCAATGCATTTAAGGTGAAATTGACCAAGACTTTCAGTAACTAAGAAATTCTTGGTCAATTTCATTTTCAATAGGGTGAGTGAGTGCTGGTAGAATATTGGTTTGGAGGACTGCAGAAATGAATCCAAGAATCTGAAATGAAATTGACCAAGGTTCGCTTAGCTACTGAAGTGCACACCTTGGGGGGAAATAGAACCAAGGACAGTTCCAGGCTATGGACAGCTCGTCTGTAATCCTGAAACAACCCATTTTGTAAATCGCTATTTTTCCCCTTTGGGTATCATTTTAGGTAGGCATTGCATTGCAAAACATCATATGCTTATGCAATTCCAGGCATTTTGGAACAGATCCTTTTGAAAAACAGACGTTATCTTGAGTGTTCAGGGACACAGCAGTCCAAAAGAGAGCGAACAGGTATCCTTCACAGTTTAGGAACTCTTTAATCTAACTACTTATTCTGATGTTCAAAGTTCAGTGTTTCTACAAACTGGGATTTCTTTCTGACCCATGGACCAGAATTCGAAACAAGGATTAAACAGTGGTGTAGATCCCGGTTTGTGGGCAAGAATCAAATCACTGATTTGTTAAACAGCTAAAATCCAAACATAACAACAAACTGTAGTTAGGATGAAGATTTTTAAGATCAGGGAGTCTTCAGTCTCACTGTGGCTTTGGAGAGGCAAGTGGGCCCAAGGACTTCAGTTGTGTTCAAAATGCCAACAAATAATGGTTTGTTCAAGGCACCTGGATACAGACATAACCCCAAATGCTGAGAGCTCAACAGACTCTAGTTTAAAATCTAACATAATAAATAAATGCCTTACAGATCTTAGGATAGCAGATGATAATTCCAAACGTTAATAAAACAATGAGCTGACTCAAAAGAGGAGCAATCTTTAATCTAAAACAAAAGTTATCTAGATAAATTGAGTAGTGAATTAATTGCAGAAAAGGGAGGGGGGAGATAATTCAGAACTCTGGGAGAACAATGGGGACTTATTCTCGATCACAGGCAGTGTCAAAAGGTTGGTTTTAATATTATGTATGAACCAAAAGGATAGATTGTCATGGCGGATTAATAAACGCTGTCCATCCAGTTCAAAGAAATTGACCATCCCAAGTGATTGCTTTTTTTTTTCCTCGCAAAGAGACTCATTATTTTGTTCAAGACCCAAGTCCTGCTAAGATGCTGAAACCATTCTGATGTGTTAGGCAGAGGGAGGGAGGGGGTTGTATAATCCTTTCTGCTTGCTTGAAAGGGAGAGATTTTTTTAAAGCATTGTTGAAGGCAATCCACTGTTTGCTTTTGTAATTTATCTCAAGGTAGGGTTGCAGGTCTTAGGACTTCGCCAATCTGGTGCGCATTTAGGACAATTAAGGGGTCAAATTAACACAAACAAATTATTGGATTAGTGGGACGGTCCACAAGCCACCCAGAGAGAATGGGGCAGAGGCACCAGTGATCTCTTTTGTAGCAGACAAAAAGAAGAGGGGGGAACCCCCAAAACGCATGCCCCCCCCTCAGGCTCTTGGATCAGAAGTTTACTGAGCTTGACATTCTGAAAGAGAGTAGCCCATGTGCTCAGGGTTTAGATATTTCCACACTGGATAAATTTGTGTCAGAATATGCTACATAATCCATTCATCTCTATGTTTCACATAGTATGGCACCTCTAACTCGAAGGCCAGGTTTATGGTTCATTAAGCCAGTCAATAGGGGTGTCTACTGATTGTTCTTGCCCAGAACTCCCATTTGCATTTTATTTTGCTTCATTGAGAAAAGTTTCCTGTCCAAATCTAATCCATAAGCAACTCCTGTCAACAAATAGCTACTGCGTTAGTAGGAAATGCTAAAATATTAGTATAATAAAGTTACCAGTCTGTTGTCCCTGAAGCTTCATTGTTGTTTCAGTCAAGATGGAATCACTGAAATTTAAATATATTTGCAGTGTTATTAGCTAAACACCACGATCTGTGGAGTTTTCCCACTTTCCTTCTTTCTCAAAGTGTGAAAGATGGTGAGATTACAGAGCCATTTAATTGTCTGACTTTACTTTTCAGTAAAAGTGTCCGGAACAGCTAACCAGAGAAGCCGGGGTCATCAGTAACTCTAATGCCCGAGTCTGTCTTGTATAAAGACCAGGAAGGATGGGGTGATTATTCTTTCTAGTTAACTTTATTCAAGGATGTTTTCCTGACCCATGGGAAACGCATTCCGTTGACATCAACGCAACTATTAATCAACACTTATAGCAGTAATCAGTGAGTGAAAAATGATGACCAGAAACTGAAAATGCACTAGCAAAACTGCCTTTGAGGATTTTTCCCCCAGTCAAGATCATGCCCTTGCATTTTTAGAAGGGATAATGCTTACACAGTTATGATGATGTATTCTAAAATACAGGGGGTTGGGGAGGGGGAGTGCATATCCATTGCCTCTCTTAAAAGTGCAGTGGCAATCGCGAAATAATTGAGATCATGATGGCCGATGACATAGACAACAAGGTGTTTTGTGCAGTAACTGGTGACCCCAGGTTGATTTTGTGGTGTTTACAAATGAACCCCAATGAAATCTTAATTGTATTTGGCAATAGAATGTAGTATGTGTCACAATACACACTGCAAACCAGGGGAAAGCTACTTAAGGTAGCTCAAGAAACTGCCAGTAAAAGCATAGAGCTCCCAACGATTCCTAGAGCAACCCTATG
Organism: Gekko japonicus; assembly: GCF_001447785.1. Classification (NCBI taxonomy): domain Eukaryota; kingdom Metazoa; phylum Chordata; class Lepidosauria; order Squamata; family Gekkonidae; genus Gekko; species Gekko japonicus. The sequence goes on from NW_015169176.1 coordinate 455,859, forward strand.
TCTTGTTTTTTAGCCAGAAGTGACACAGTAGCGCTGTATGTGATGCTACGGAGTTTTTTTCCTCCCACCGCCTCTCTGAGTGGGAGAACAGGACACCTACTCTTTATAGGCAAAACTCACTCTCCGTTTTTTCTGTCCTCACCAATGCTCCCTCTAAGCTTGTGAGCAAAACTTCTACTGTGTGAGCTACTGGCATTAAAGTTGTGAGCAAGGGATTTGGCTACTGCATAAATCAGTTTGCTCTGGATCCATCCTCCCTCGGCTAAGACTAAAATGTGTGAGCCAGAGGCTATGAAACTGTGAGCTAGCTCACACTAACTCAGCTTAGGGGGAACACTCTTCACCCAACCCCCAAGCAGCCATTCTGTATTTTTTCTTTTCCTTGGGAGAGGTCTCCATTCATATCAGTGACACACCCTCCCTTCTCCTTCCTGTCTCCTTGCCCTGTGGATCATACCCTTCTCCATAAGCCTTCCATCTCCTGATTTATTATTTATTTATTTATTCCATTTGTATCCCGCCCTCCCCGTGAGCAAGCTCAGGGTGGCTTACATTAGTTGGTACAAGGTACCATATAATCCACATAAAACATTTTAAAATAATCAGGTAATCATAAAGTGCTAGTAATAATAATCATTCCATCATTAATTGAGATGGCGTGCTGTATGATGTAACAAGCAGACAATTTCCGACTCAGTGATCTTCTGGCGTCACACGATGGTATGACTCGATCTCAAAGCTGGGGCCAGCCCATAACCACAGATGTTGGTGGTAGTGGTGAGGGTGGCTCCTAATTGAAAGCCTGGTGGAAGAGCTACGTCTTGCAGTTCCTGTTCTCTAGCCTTCCCACTTAGAACTGTGGACCCACCCCCCTCTGCAGAGCCCTTGGAGGCAGTCGTAGAACACACAGTCCTGTCGCAAGCCCATCTGGCCACCAGTGTCTTGTGTCTATACCTTAATAAAAACTGCCACTGCCTAGTGTCGGGCTGTCTCAGTGGCAGTCTCTGAAGAAGAGAAGAGATTGGATTTATACCCTGCCCTTCAGTCGGAGTCTCAGAGCAGCTTACAAACTCCTTTCCCTTCCCCTCCCCACAACAGACACCCTGTGAGGTTGGTGGGGCTGAGAGAGCTCTGAGAGAACTGCCCTTTCAAGGACAGCTCTTGTCAGAACTATGGCTTGCCCAAGGTCATCCAACAGGTGCGAGCAGAGGAGTGGGGAATCAAACCCGGTTCTCCCAGATTAGAGTTCACACACTTAACCACTACACCAAACTGGCTCTCTGCTTGTGGAATGGCTTTCCAGAAATTTTTAGAAGTTCACTCACGTTTGTGATATTTATGGAAAACTGTATTGTTTGGGGGTGTATTCTGAAAGAGGCTAACGGCACTGTCATAGCTATGTTGCTTTGTTCTTCATTAGCATTTTTGGCTGTTTTATCATGATGTCTGGTAGTTTTCAACTCTTTGTGGTAAGCTACCTTGGGTCCCGTCAGGAGAAAGTCAGGTTGCAGGCATTTTAAACAAAACAAAATACAGGATGGCAGCACATCCAGCTGTAACAGAGTCATATCCAGCTCCATAATCAGGAATTTGGGTGGTGCTAATTAAATTAAATTAACCCATTCCTTCTCCCCCCGCAAGAGGGTCCCACCTCCCAGCACCCCCCTTGTCAATGTGACCACCCACACCTGTCTAGCGGGGAAAGGGCAAGGAGGGAGGACCTCTCTTTCTCTCTGACTCATGCAGGTGTACTTCTCTCCGCTCCCATCCCGCATGCTTCTCTCCACTCCCAAAGCGAAGGAGACCTCTCACCACCCGCCCGTCCCACGTGCAGAGACCCACCCCTCAACGGCGCACACCTGTCTGGAAGACCCCATTCCCTCCCCACCTCCGCCACCTGCCATGCACCCCACGGTGCACAAGCTGAGCTTTGGGGAGGAGGGCAGCACACCGCTTGCCCCAGGCTTCTTCCCCCTCTCAGCCATGCCCCCTCCTGTCCGAGTGCTCCACCAAGTATTCCTCCCTTCCCCCCCCCCACCAGGCTTCCCAGGAGCTCTGCCATGACCACGCAGCTACACTGTGCAGGCTGCGCCAGCTAATCTGAGGAGGAAGAAAGGAATCAAGGCTATGGCCCTGGGTTAGTCACGTGTGCTTCAGGCCGGCACAGTGGCGGTGTGGCTACTGCTGAAGAAATGCCCACCAAAATTAGGAATTAAAGGGGGAGATTGGGGTGGAGGCATTGAAAATTCGATAGGTGCACCACCCATGCACCCCATCGCTGGCTACAGCCCTGGTTGTATCTTATACAAGCTGGGACCTTGATGAGAGAAGTCTTTGAACGTGAGAAACTATGACTTAGGCCCGTGGAGCTGAAACTGTATTCCCTCCTGCCCAGTTTTAGAATGTGTTCTGCCTGGACCACAGTCCAAAGAGGGAGTCTGGCGCTTCTTATTCCACCAAGTCACTGTGACCAAGACAAGGATGTGTGCATTGTAGTGTTCTTCACATTGCTTTGGCTCCTCCTCCCAGGGCTTCTGCAAAGACCCCCCTGCTTCTTTTGAACTATTTCCTCCCCAGTGGCTCTCTGTGTCAGTCACTAGAAACTGGTAAAGCATATCCCAGAAAGACAAAGCCACCCTCCCCAGTTTCATTTTATTTGTCTGCCTTCGGTTTGGGAGGGAAGATAGCACTGCCAACCAGTCGATCGTTTGTGTTTTCGTTTTCACCAATCTGGCATAAGGCCTCAGATCTGCTGCAGTATCCTTGGGAACATAGATAAGACATCCAGTAAGGGGATCCAGTGGGCACGCTCAGTGCTTTGCACAGTTAAAGACATGCTGCTCACACTTCAGGGCCCAAGATATGCAGGCTCATTGGAGTTACACAATGTATTGAACTGAAATAGATTTTGAGGGTGGACTCTACTGTGTTATACCCCACTGAGGTCTCTCCCCAGACTCCACTCCAGGTCCCCAGGAATTTCCAAATCCAGAGTTGACAGCCCTATAAAGTCATATGTTTTGTGCATAACTGAGGAGTCCCCGAATGCGTAGAAAACCTCTGCCTTGTTTGTGGGTGGCCTGATTTTGCTGCTTTCATTGTAATGGGGGGAGGCTACTTTGCTGTTAGGCATATCGTGTTAGTCACATTTTGTACGTGTGTGTGTGATTACATCTTTTATATATTTGAAGTGACTAAAATATTTTTTCCATTTGGAGCCATTTCCTCTCTCAGTATTGCTCACTAGCCACTTTTCCATTGTGCCCAGTGGAGAGCTTTATTTAGAGCTGTCAGATTATTTTAGCTGATTAATCGTCTTGAAACTGCTGGATTAGATGTTGCTGTATTTGCATATTGCCAAAAGGGCAGTACGGGCATCTCTTTGAACCAAAGTGTGAGTTCAAATATAAGATCATAAGAAGGGCCCTGCTGGATCAGAGCCGTGGTACATCTAGCTCAGCATCCTGCCTCACACACTGGAAGGCTAACAAAAAGGGCACAGAGGCTGAGGACTTCAAAAAAAATGAGCCCTGCTGGATCAGACCAATGGTCCATCTAGTCCAGCATCCTGTCTCACACAGTGGCGAACCAGTTCCTCTGGAGGGCCAGGGCAGCTACAGGGCACAGAGGCCGAGGCCTTCCTAAGAATACAAGAAGAGCCCTGCTGGATCAGACCAGTGGCCCATCTAGTCCAGCCTCCTGTCTCACTCAGTGGCCAACCAGTTCCTCTGGAGGGCCAACAACAACAATTGTTGTTGCTGTTGCTGTTGTTATTGTTGTTGTTATTTATTAGACTTATTAATCATCCCATCTCGAATAGCGCCGGGCTCTGGGCAATTTATAACATGACATTAAGTCTTAGAAACAATTTAAAACATCAAATATCATAAGATTAATAACATTAAAGCCAATTTAAAAGGTTAAGACGCTGAGCTGCAGACCGGAATGTCAGTAGCTTGGGAGTTTGAGACCCTAGAGCCGCGTGACGGAGTGAGCTTCCATCTCTGGCCCCAGCTGCTGCCAACCTAGCAGTTTGAAAGCAAGAGATCGAAAGAAGATAAATAGGTACCGCTATGGTGGGAAGGTAACAAATTTCAAATTCAAGATGGTGTCACTAATAACTGTACAATTTAAGACTGGAGTGCTGAAAGATTTTTGGTCACTTCCTAGTTCCTTTTGATTTATTTTATTGGGTGGGTGGATGGGACACAGGGCACAAAGGCTGAGGCCTTCCCCTGACGTTGCCTCCTGGAGTCCTGGCTCTGGGATTCAGAGGTTTAGTGCGTCTGAACATGGAAGTTCCCTTGAGTCACCAGGGCTAGTAGGCACTGATAGACCTATCCTCCATATAAACTTCCACTCTTGGTTGTAAGGAAAGGCTGTATGCATGTAACCATTTTGTCATTCTGGCCTGCAGTTTACCACTCTAGGGCCCCGGTCACACGGCAAAGTTGCCGTGGGAGAGGCATGGATGGTGGGCGGATTATCCGGGCGCGATCACACCCCAACATCCGGGAAGTGGAGCGCACCCGTGGCTTACCGCCGACAATACGCCTTTAAAAACTAGTACCTCCAAGGTACTAGTAAACGTTTGCCACGGGCTGCCTCCAGATGCCGGTGGTGTGATCGCGCCGAGTGCGGCATTCCCCTCCGGTCCCTCGTTTACCCGCCTGCGCCAAGGGAAGGACCCGTGGTGTGCCGCCGGCATGTCTGATTGCATAATTGCGGATCAAACTGCGCCGGGGCAATTAGCCTCGCCTCCCCCCCGCAATATCCGGCCCGTGTGACCGGGGCCCATGAAGGGGGGAAAAACCCACAAGGATAATTTTGTTTGTAGGGGCCCCACCCCCACACTTAATCAACTCTAGCTTTAGTCGATTCATCTACCAATTAAGAGCGCAAACCTAGTTTTGTGTAACTCAGATTGAAGAAGCTTCAGACTCAGCTCCCACAAAAGGATCCATCTTCCCAACTTTGTGTGTCTCGGAAAGGAAAGGACGAGCGGTTGTGTGCGGCAGGGGAGAGGGAAAGGTGTACCATCCAAACAATGGCACAGCAGTGTTGATGGGTTCGCATAACCCCGGCTTCATCTTCCAGAGATGGCTCCTGTCATTAAAATCAATGCAACTTAATTAAAGCAAATTATAGACAGATACGTCTATAAATAAGATATTAAAGTGTGCTGCTGAATATGATAATTGCTGCGTATTTAGTAATCAGTGTGTGTGTTCTGCTTTTGCCAAGAGGGATTTCATTCAGGGGAATCAATGGAGCTTTATTAAAAACCATCCAAATTAGAGGCAGAAAATGATGAGTGTTATAATAATGCAAAATCACTGTTTCAACTTTGATCGCGAGAAGCAAGAAAGCAAAACTGCACCCCTCCTCCGGGTAAAGAAAACATCGGCACTGGGTTTTTTTCCTTTTTTAAAAAAAAATATGGACACAGAATGTTTGAAATTTTAATTTGCACCTTTTTGATTAAATGAAAAGGCAGATGGGCGAATCTTGAAGGGTTTAGTAAATAATGTGTCACGGAATCTGAAGATTTTTGGGGGGGGAGCATCGATGCAGTCTGCCTTCTTCTGCACGTTTTCCTCACTGGTACAAAGAAGGAAAAGGTGTTTTCTGCTCAAAAAGAGGGCTGTGTTTTGGGGGGGCCTGCAGGGGGGGTGTTAATCACTGCTGTTGTGCAGTTGGCTGAAATACGTACAATAAAAACAGAGTCTATTTTGCCGTTTGCACGAAGTAACTTGGCTCTCGGTTGTCTCACCTATGAGCGGTTTGGCTCTGCTTCACGGCTTCCGTTTTTCCCTCCTCCCCGATATATCTGAAGTGGAAACTACGAATTCAGAGGAGCGGTAGAGATCAAACTGCCAATTCCACATGCTTCCGTGGTTCTTTTTATGCGTTTTTTTCTCTCCTTTCCCCCCTTTTCAGCCCTTGATCAAAAGTATGGATGGGCCATTGGGGGGAAACAGGAGAGGAGAAGGGAGGTCGGGAGGCCTTTGGTGGCCCGGCTCCTTAACACAATGAGGCGGGGAGAAGGAAACCATGGCAGCAGCGTGGATGGAAAGGGCATCCTCATTGTGTCTGAGAAAGGTAAAAGAGATACGGGAAGTGAGGCAGGCAGCAACACCTAAGAGTTGCTAATGTCACCTTTCAGCAGTGGGAAGGCGGCACTGACATAAAAGAGCAACCAGGGACTCTTTTAGATGAGCATCAAGTCTTTTAAGGGGACCGCAGAGCTAGAAAAAGACGGCATTCCCTCACAGCTGCTGCAGTCCTGCATGCAGTTAAATTGTCAATGAAAGGGGTAGGGCTTAAGCAACTTGACTCTGTACAGGGTGTCAGTCAAGGTTGGTCGGTCTAAGAATCTTGATTCAGGATTTGTTCTTCGCAGATAACGTTTCTCATCACGACCTTGCCAAGGTGCCTCTGAGCCCTTCCAAACTGGTGCCACAAAGTACAAGAAAGGCAGGAGATGACTAGGTTTTTATACCCCGCCCTTCACTACCAGAAGGAGTCTCAGAACGGCTTACAGTCTCCTTCCCTTGTGAGGCAGGTGGGGCTGAGAGAGTCCTGGGAGATCTGTGACTGGCCCAGGGTCACCCAACAGGCCTCATGTAGAATGAATGTTGCAGGAATGTAATTCTCCTGTATGGGAAAACGAGGGGCTTCAGTGGGGTATAATGCCCTAGAGTCCACCTTCCAAAGTGGCCATTTTCTCCAGACCAGTTGTGATCCCAGGATATCTCCAGCTACCACCAACCCTAACTGGAGGCCAGGCCAGCTTGGCCAGTTTCCTATGCCTTGTGACAAGGGAACGGAGATGAACTCCTTAGAATTCATTTTAAGACTATAAGCAGGGCCCTGCTGGATCAGACCAGTGGTCTACCTGATCCAGCTTCCTGTTTCGTACAGTGGCCAACCAGTTGCCTTTGAGGGCCAAACAAACATGGCAGAGTGGCCAAGGCCTTTCCCTGATGTTGCCTCCAAACACTGAGTTTCAGAGATTTAGTGCTTCTAAACTCAGCATTTCCCTTTACTTTACCATGGCAAATAGGTATTAATACACCTATCCTCCATGAATGTATACAACCTGCTTTTAAAGCTACCTGTGGTTGTGGCCATCACTGTGTCCACCGGTAGTGAATCCAACAATTTAATTACTTTATTGAGTAAAGTATTTTCTTTCGTCTGTCCTGTACCTGTACTCCATCAATTTCATAGGGTGCCCTCAAGTTCTAGTATTATGGGAGAGGGAGAAAAATTCTCACTTCTTTCCCCTCTCCTCCTCTGTTGACTTACTCACCCAACCCCCATTTGGCACATTTTAGGTTATAATAAGACCTGCATGGGCACAGGAGCCATCATCTAACTGGCCATGGGGGCTGTCCCCACCCACAAATACATGCGTACAATCCATCTATCCTGGCTACGTCTGCACCACTGGCCACCAACAGGTCTGGAGACCAACACTCCCTCTAAGCTGTGAAGTCTTGTGAGCAAAAATTCTACTTTGTGAGCTACTGTAGGACAAGGGGAAAATGAATGTGATTTCTGAATGTGGGGTCTGACATTTCCTCTGACATGTTTACATATTGACAGCTGTCACTGTGCCTTCAAAAGTTTAATTATAATAGATCCAGATCTTGGTATGTAGCCTAGAATCTTTTGATTGGAGAAACTTATAGCAGAACATATATTTTATATCTGCATCTCTGCATATAAGAAGCCTCTGTAGAAGGAATTAAGATACAACAAGAAGAGGGACCCGCGATACTCGCAGGGGAGGCCTCTTCAGGGCTGAGGAAGCGGGAGAGGCGTGCATACGTGAAGCTGGGCTGCCGCACAAGGGTAAAAGCACTCCCGTGTGTGAGGGAGCCGGCACGGCGGACCGCCGGGAGATGGGGGGTGCCAGGCGCAGAGAAGGCAGCTGCGGAGGGAAGGGAGAGAGCCGCGGCGCAATGGGCGGGCACAGGGACTCCGCCATGCCAGCCAGCCCCCCAACCCAGCCGGCGAGCGGGCACTGGGGCAGCAGCAGCAGACGGGTGGCCCAGCGTTGGCTGCAGGTGGGGGGGGACAGCAGTGGCGGGAGGCTCCACTACTGCCTGCTTTTCCGCAGCGCCAAGCCGCCGCCACAGCCCAACTACACACTTTGGGGGGGATTTGAACAAACAAACCTTCTCCCCCCCCCCAGCAGCAACAGCGAGGCCAGTGCAGCTGCAGGCCCGCCAAGCCCCCCCCCCGGAATGGCTGTGAGGCACCATTCCCAATGCGTTCCCTGC
>NW_015169176.1:464287-522377 GCF_001447785.1 Gekko japonicus
GAAGGACCCAATGTTCTCGAATGTTCCCAGTCTTCTGAAGACAAGGTAAACAAGTGTAATTACCGACACCACTGAGAGATGCACTGAGTCAAATTATGCTTGTATGATGTTAACTGCTTGGTACCAGTTAGAGATTCTTTAATGTGTAAACTATATGTGATGTCATTTGGGGTATAAGACCTACTGCCCTGCCTGGTTATGGGAGAATACAGTTTTGGAATTACTGAGTGCAAAGGCACTCAGCCCTGTATTCCCTGTTTCAATGCATTAAACAGATATTCATCTAACTCGTTGGACTCCGACTGTATCACTATCGATTTGTGTATCACTACTGGCATTAAAGTTGTGAGTGAGCAATTTGGCTTCTGCATAAATTATTTTTATTTTATTTATTTGTTTGTTAGACTTTTGCCCCGCCCTCCCGCCGAAGCGTTTAGTTTGCCCTGGAGCCATCCTTTCTGAGCTAAGACAAAAATGGGTGAGCCGGAGGCTAAAAAACTGTGAGCTAGCTCACACTGACTCAGCTTAGAAGGAACACTGCTGGGGACTCGCCCATGCTGCAGAAACATACTTTTCACCCCAGTCTAGCGAGGGGCAGGTCGCTGTGGATCACTTTGCTAAATCTACTCCGCATGTGCAAAACCCGCATCACTTTCTGGGATTCCACATGGGACTGTTCAACACTTGGTGTGCCCCCCAGCTTAAATAGTTGGTTGGTTCTTTTACTTCCAGGGAGCAGAACCGAGTTCCCATCCCACCTCAGTTCCTTGGTGAATGGTGCTGCTGAAGCCGACACCCAGGCCTGTAGCCAGAAAATTTTTATTGCTGGGGGGGGGGGGGACAAGTACATTGTTATTTATTTACTTTATTAGGAATGAGCTGTGATATAGCACAAAGTCTCCACAAGGGATCATTCTATAAGGAAGGCTAAACAATGATCCATTTTGAAAAAAACCCAAACATCCCCTTCCTTTATTTCCACATGATGAACAGAGTCTTGTAAATGCGTGAAGACCCCCACCCCCATATTGTCCCACTTCCACTTTCCTGGGTTGCAGTGTGCCAGATGGGAATCCGCCCCCCCCGGTGTATCTCCATAAAAGTGTCTGTTTCTTCCTCTGAGCATAAAACGAGGCTTGGCTAACAGAGATCACACAGGAAGGTGCATTTTCTTGGACGGGTGGCCCCTTTGATTCACAACACCATTTTCGACTGAACTCAACCCCCACCCATGCAAAGAGCCCCAAGCCCTGCTCTGGTTGGGCTCCACATATAACTTGCTATAGGAAGACTGGAATGCCCTATGGAATGCCAACTTCCAGCTGAGTGCAGCAAATGGGAATGCGCCCCCCCCCCCAATAATGTATCACTATAAAAGTGTGTGTTTCCTCCTCTGAGCTTTGCTAGCAGAGATCACAGAAGAAGGTACTTTTTTTTGGATGGATGGCACCTTTGATTTTAAACACCATCATCTTCCATTGAACTCACACACACACCCAAAAAAGCCCTAAACCCTGCTCTGGTTTGGCTCCACATAACTTGCTATAAGGACTTCAGGACAGCGACAGGCTCTCAGGCTGGAATGCAATAGGGTTGCCAACCTACAGGTGGTACCTGGGGATCTCCCAGAATTGCAAGCAATCACCATACTAGAGAGATCACTTCCCCTGGAGAAAATGGCTACTTCAGAGGACAGACACTATGGTGCTATACCTGATTAATGTCCCTCCCCCACCTCCTCCAGCCTCCGTCTTCAAATCTCCAGGAATTTCCCAACCCTAGAGAGTATGCATGCATACACTTTTCCTTCACAGCTACAGCCTGCCTGGCATGTAGGGGAAGGGCAGCTCTTTTGCTTCATGCAGTTGGGAAGAGAAGCTGGGGAGGTCCCCCAGATACAGAGACTGACACCCCCCCTTCCCCCAGCACCAATTCATTACCACCATTTTTCAGAGATCTTAAAATGCTGTGATGCCCTGATCCAATGTGGGCTTGCGGTACAGAATTCTTCCCCACCACCACCACCCCAAGTGTTTTCAAGGGCCAAAAACAGCTGCATGCATACAAGCACACGCTGTAAAATGGTCACAAGTCCACTTGTGAGAGGCAAAACACAGAGGAGGAGGCTGCCACCCACCCCCTCTGATTCCAACCACCTTTGAACACTCCCCACCCAGGCTAGAATAGAGCTCCCCCCAAAGCTTCTACCTTAATGTGCTACAGTGCTGCAGATCAGAGGAATACATTACTGGCATGAGATAGTAAGCTAAGGCGGGGAAAGGATTGTGTCACATGCTTCAGAGCACAGCCGAATCAACTACTTTGTGCAGGAAGCAAAGTGCAAAGAGAAGGAGGCAGGAGGAGGGAAGGAAAGAGACTCCCTCATTGGCAAAGCCTGGGAGTGAGGAGGGAAGGAGAATTTCTCTCTTATTGGCAAAAACTGGGAAGGAGGCGGGAGAAGGGAAGGAGGATCTCTCCCTCATTGGCAAAGCCTGGGAGGGAGGAGGGAAGGAGAATGATGTTCTAAGCCGCTTTGGGTCCCCACTGAGGAGAAAAGTGTGGTATAAATACACAAATAATAGAGAGGGATTCCCTTAAATAACTGAACTCATCTGACAGACAAGCCTGGACAATCACTCAAACTTGGTGTATATGTATTTTTGAGAACTATTTATATATTGAAGAGTGGGAGGAAAATTATGTTTGACTGTAGGCTGTAGGAGCACGAGAATCATGGAAATACTCAATACCTGCTTGACCAGGAACAGCAAACTAATAATGTGCAGTAGGAAAAGAGTTATACTAAAAATTATGTTCAAAGTTGCTAGTAGCATTTTGCAAAACAGAACTGTCATTTGACAGCGATTACTTCCAAGGCTAGCAAGTATAAGTCATCCATCATTGTGTAAAAACATTGAAAACAACTGAGAACTTGTTGTGGTGTAAGTAAAGCTAGCTCACCCAGTCAGCCAAGCAAGGACAATGTGCTTACGTTACATGTGTACCTTGTAATAACCTGAACCAGTGTTCCCTCTAAGCTGAGTTAGTGTGAGCTAGCTCACATTTTTTTACCCTCTGGCTCACTCATTTTTGTCTTAGCTCAGGAAGGATAGCTCCAGATCAAACTAATTTATGCAGTAGCCAAATCACCTACTCACAACTTTAATGCTAGTAGCTCACAAAGTAGATTTTTTGCTCACAGGGCTCCATAGCTTAGAGGGAACATTGACCTGAACCGTCCGATTTCTGATTGTTTCTTTTGGTGGGAAAAATTAATAATAATAATAATAATAATAATAATAATAATAATAATAATAATAATAATAATAATAATAATAATAATAATAATAATAATAATAATAATAATAATAATAATAATAATAATAATAATAATAATAATAATATCATCCCCCCTGCCATTTATGTTTGTGTATTTTCTCTGAGATACGGTTGCCATAGAAACTGACGGTGAATACAGTTTACAAAATTTGGCTTCACGTGGCTGATGGATTATTTGCTCGGTGCAAACTGGCCAATAAGCTCAAAGAGCAAACCAAGGTCCTGGGCCTTTCATGAAAGGCTCAGCTAAGCCCGGCTTCTCCTCACCATCTGTCTAGATGCAAGTCAAGATGCTCCCTCTGCAAATCAAAAGGAAAAGGAGGTACATCTGACTGGATAAAACCGCAAGGAGCAACAACAACAAAATGTCATTTATGGAACTGGAAGCTGCTGTCTTAATTAGACAGCCACTGAATGATGAGAACAGCGTAAAGCGAATCGCTTTGTTTATGGCCACATGCTAATCATTGACTTCTATATGGGGCAACTCTTAACACCAACCCAGGTTCCTGTTCAGTGAGGAGTTCAGGCATATCGGAAACTTGGTGTTTTTAAAAGATTTCACTCCTGCCCTGAACTGGACAGCCCAGGCAAGCCCGATCTCATCAGATCTCAGAAGTTAAGCAGGGTAGACCCTGGCGAGTAATTGGATGGGAGACCTTCAAGGAATACTGGAAGCAGGGGCAGGCTTTATTCAGCTACCTCTCTGAATATTCTCCTGGCCCCCAGTAGGGGGGCAGTCACCAGAGGTCGCCATGACTTCCAGGTGCCCACACACACACCCATGCATATATGAAAAATACCAAAAAAAACCCACAATCACTCCTCTCACCACCTCCAGCATGGGAACCAATTAGCTGAGCCATTCATATGGCTGCCAGCCTCTAGATAGGGTCTGGAAATCTTCCAGAATTACAACTGATCTCCAGGCAGCAGAGATCATTTCCCCTGGAGAAAATGGCCGCTCTGCAGGGTGGACTCTATGGTAGTAAATCTTGCTAAGGTCTCTCCCCTCCCCAAACCCCGCCCATCCTAAATTTTCAGGAATTCTCAACCCTAGTCATTCATAAGTGGCTACTTAGTCAATGAGCAAACAATAATCTATATATGAAAATAAAATGAATTTCAAATAGGGGAGACTGTAACACCCACCAGTTCAGCTGATGGTCCTGTTTACCAGTCACAAACAGGGAGCTGATTTTTCATTGATTGATTTGGCTGTTCACTGATGTATTCATGGCTGCTTGGCAGATTGTGTCACTGCATTCCTTCCTATCCAGGCAGTACGGCACACACACATGCGTGTTTCCACACAGCTGAGTGGAGTTCTGTTTCTTCCCCCACCATGGTTCTGCTACTCTACTCAAAAGGACACTGTTTAAATAGGTTGATTCCCTCCCTCTCCTGTGCCATTGGAGGGCTTTTCACAGGATTTTGATTTAAATCAGCAATTGCTACTGTGTTATTGTGGAACAATATTATAATGATTTATTGTTGCAATAGACTAGCTTCTCTGAATGCCCAGCTTTCGTTAAAGGGGGGGGGGAAGTCTATCCTTTTTCATTGTGGAGATATATGAAGAAAGATGCATCACACATCTATGTCAAGGGCTACTGAATTTTTTCAATGAAAGCTGGGAATTCAAAGAAATTAGTATACCATGGCAATAAATTGTTTAATGTTATTGCACCTTAGCACAATAGCGATTACTGATTGACACGTACCCAACACAACAATTGCTTCGCTGGTAGGGAGATTATCATCTGTAGGGGACTGAGGCGAGGAAACTGCAGTGTGGATATTCTATTGCCACTAAAAATGCCTCTTCACAGACTTACTCAGAGAATTATCACTGTTTGGAAACAGTCATGAATCATACAGATCAGTCTCAAGTGTTTATTTAGTATTTATTTAAGTAAATCTTGACAATACTAATGGATGTTTGGAATGGCAGCATTTTCACACATGCAGAATTTTGAAAAACAAAGCAGTGGCAGTCATTTTGAGTCATTCAGTGCCAAACGAAAGCACAGAGCCAGTGGTTGGCTCACATCTGATAGTCAAAGCAGAACAAAGAAAGTTTGACTGTTGGACATGTATCAGGAGAAATCTGCAGCATCCCTAGCACTACCATGAAATGTGCTGCCTCTGAAATTACTGGATGTATACAGACCAAACAAGGCATAGAAGTTAAATATTATGATGACATGCCATTAAATATGCCAAAGTTAAGACTGCCGGGAGAAGGGGAACTAGTGGCACCGAAATTCTAAGGTGCTGGATTCTCCTGGAAGCTGAGTGCCCATGAGGGATAGTTGAAATTTTTTGTTGTTGTTCAGTCGCACAGTCAAGTCCGACTCTTCGTGACCCCATGGACCAGCTCCCGCCAGGCCCTCCTGTCTTCCGTCATCCTCTGAATTTGGCTCAATTTCATGTTCATTGCATCTATGACACTGTCTAACCATCTCATCCTTTGCCGTCCCCGTCTTCTTTGACCTTCAATCTTTCCCAGCATCAGGGTCTTCTCCAGTGAGTGCTCCCTTCTCATTTGGTGGCCAAAGTATTTGAGCTTCAGTTTCATTATCTGGCCTTCCAGGGAACAGTCAGGGTTGATTTCTTTTAGGATTGACTGATTTGATCTCCTTGCAGTCCAAGGGACTCTCAAGAGTCTTCTCCAGCACCATAGTTCAAAAGAATCTATTCTTCGGCGCTCGGACATCCTTATAGTCCAACTCTCGCAGCCATACATGACTACTGGGAATACCACTGCTCTGACCATGTGCACTTTTGTTGGCAGGGTGATGTCTCTACTTTTTATCATGCTGTTTAGGTTCGCCATCGCTTTCCTCCCAAGGACCAGGGGTCTTTTAATTTCATGGCTGCTGTCACAGTCTGTGGTGATCTGGGATCCCAGGAACGTGAAGTCTCAGAAACTAAGCAAGGTTGGCCCTGACTAGAATTTGGATGGGAAACCACCAAGGAATACCAGGGTCACGATGCAGAGGCAGACAACGGCCAACCGCCTCTGAACGTCTCTTGCCTTAAAAACCCTATGAGATCCCCTTAAGTCAGCTGTGACTTGACGGCACTTTCCACCACCAGTCCATCTTCTCGTGTGTGATTACCTGAATGTGAGCTTCCCAGCAGTCCTACCCACTTTGTACTGCCTTAAACAAAATTACAAAGCCATATTGTCCCATTTTAACTACTGAAGGCCCCCTTCCATTACAACATTGTTGTGCCTTCGCTGTTTGATGCTTGGTCTAGTTTACAAAAAGGTCCTTTTCAAGTTGTGGCATGCTTCTGAACACACAGCATCAAAATACATTAGGGACACGGATGGACTTGATGTCCCTTCCCCATTGCTCCCCTCTCCGTGTAAGCTGAAAGCAGCCACGTTTCATTTTCTTCGGTTTTGCCTTCATCTATTTTTAGGTGTCTCAAATTATCATCCTTCTCACAAGCTTTATCTCCCTCCCACCAAAAATATTGTAGTGCTATTCCATGGAGTATTTTCTTGAGAAAACAAAACAAAACATAAAATTCCTTTTGAAAATGGGCCTTAGCTCCAAAAGATGCCAGACATTAGGCCGAAATATCATGTAGGGTTAACAACTACAGGCTGGGAAATTCCCGGTGACCTGGAGATGGTGGTCCAGGAAGGTGGAGTTTGGGGAGGCAAAGGAGTGATGAGGGGATGTTAAAAATACCCTCTCCCCTCACTCTGTGGCTCTGATCCAGACACATGCCTCTACAGCAACTGCTTTTGGGGGTTAAATTACATGATCTGTTGCTTGGCCTTTTCACAGCACTACAGAAGAAACATTAAAAAATCTTTAAAACTTACATGAACACTCTTAAATGAATTCCAGATAAAACTGTTCTTGCAAAACCAACTCCCTAGGCAGAGCTGTGGACAGCCCAACACACATATCAATCTGCTTTACATTGGCCCCGTTCACACTTACCTATTTGGTCCGGGAGCGGGACAGTTCGGGGGCGGTTCAAACCGGCGCGATCACACCGCAACGGTGGGTGGGTGGGTGGGTGGATGGGTGGACGGACGGACGGACGGACGGACGGACGGACGAACAGGATACCAGCAAGGGGGGACATCTTGTTTTCCCTCCCCCACTATTTCCTTTCCCTTCCCTGAAAGCTCCCATAGCCTCTCCTCTTTTCCTGCTTCCTTCTCTCCTTCCCACCCACCAGCCACCACCTTTATCTTCCCTCCCATCTTCAGTTATATTTATTATTTATTTATTTTATTTACAGCCAGTCTTTCCCCACAAGGGGAACCCAAAGCAGCTCACATCATTCTCCTCTCCTCCATCTCATCCTGATGAGGTGGCTGCCATGGAATAGCAGCAAGTAGCTGGGCCTGCCAGTGGCTGCTGCCAGGACTGGCCCCAGTGAGTGCTCCCTCAGAGGCCAAAACTGTCCTAGAAGCGGCTCTGCCCTTTTCTTGTCTGTAATTGACAGAAACCAAGACTGGCAATGCTGTTGCAGCTGCCTAGCAATCGCCACTGAGGGCATCTGTTTCTTAAAATTACAGCAGCTGCTTTCATCGTTTTTTGGGGGTAGGGGTTAACCCCCTTTTTAAGATTTCAGATTTTTCTGTAAACCTGGGGTTTTTCTCAGGTCTGTGGAAAGATATGTTTTGTCTCTTCAGGGCTCCAGTCTCTGGATTTAAGTATCCACAGATGGGGCCACCTTGAGAATCATATATAGAATTGTTCAGCTCTGCAAACAAACTAATAATCTAATAAAGAAACCAGTTATGCTGAAATATTTGAACTGAAGTTGAAGTAGCATCAAGATGGAAAACGTCAAGAGACAGATGAGAAGAAGAAGTATATGAGTAATACAGTATGTGACTGATCCTGCCACAACAGGCTGTGCAGTAGTATTTTTTTGTTTTGTTTCTGGTATCTCGCAGGGAAAAAAAGTTATCTTGATAGGAATGAAAGAGCTGCAGGGGAGAGAGACCAGGGGCCCTGGGTCCCTCTTGACATTTTTATTTACGTTATTTATAGTCTGTCTTTCTCACAGGGACTCAGGGCTAATTACACACAGCGAGTCAGTGCCATCAACAAAATGGGGCGTTCGACAATCAGTGTATTAGGATATTAGAAGTCTGGAACCGCCAGAAAGAACTGAAGCATCGCAAAAGCATTACCATTATACACATTAAAACGGTACAAAAATTACATAACAGCATCCTGCTTACAATAAGCTATACACAGCAGTATAGACCACAAGTCCCAGTCATTTATCCAAGTAAGTTTATGAACCATTTTGTACAGTACATTTTGTACTGTTACTTGCACCGAAAAGCCCTCTTGAATAGCTCAGTTTTGCATCGTTTGCAGAAGGCCAGGATAGCAGGAGCTTTCCTCCTGACCTCCTCGGGAAGGCTGTTCCACAAGGTAGGAGTGTGGAGAAAGCACAGGTGCGGGCAGTTGTTGACTTGGCCCATTTGAGAGTTTGCACCTGCAAAAGCCCCTGCTGACATGAACGAAGTTGTCATGGTGGAGCACCTCTATGGCTCCCGAACAGTTCACAGAGAGGTGCGCCACATCTGCCTTGTCCCTAACAATGCAAAGGACAGGGGTCTTCCAATACAGGAAGTTAATGGGGAAACATATCTCTTTTTAAAATAGATTTTTTTTCCCTGAGCAACAAAATTCTGACCATTTTTCTCCCTTTGATACACTGAATTCAGTGAACCTGGCTCCCAAACCAACAGAAGCTGGCTCAAATAGCAGACGCTATTTAGGAATAAAGTATGGGAAGACATGGATGAAGTTTCTAAAAAGAAACTGAAAGGAGATGTATAAATGATTAAATGAAGCAGACAGACCAAAAGTTCATATGCATAGTAAAATAAAACAAAAGAACTTTGAGAATTTTTTTTTTTTGCTTGAGACTTACTACTTAGTGGCTTTGGTGTCTGCTCATCAACCTAGGTAACCTTGCAATCAGTTCTTGCGATCACTACTCAAATCAGTATCACTGACTAAACAGGGAATGATACAGCCTAGTCAACATCAATCATATAAATATTGCATGTGACAGCCCAGAAACGAAGAAGAGATGAAAGGTGAACAGTTTCATACTTTAGATGTGGAGGATAAAATGGAGGAGAGCAAAATGATGTAAGCCCCTTTGGAGAAAGGCAGGGTAGAAATGAAATAAATGAATACCTTCAATAAATTAGAAAAAGGTTTATAATGCAAGACAAGAACTGGGTATAGCAGGGAATTCACGAAATACATAAAATGAAAATTCTGCTCTGCGGAACTCGTCAACTCTAGAAACTACCCAAACTAAAAGCTGAATAGAATCTGCATAGAGTTACGTAGAAGCAAGAGCAAAGAAGATGGCATTTGGACTAAATACCAGTCTAGATCTAGCTGCAAAACAGTTTCCATCTCTGCCTGCCAACCCAGCATTCTGCTACAGTTGACACCAGTGCTCCTTGCACTGGATTCCCTAAAGCAGTCAGTACTGACCAAAGAGTGGAGGCAGTGCCAGAGGCAAGAGGGCCAGAACAACTGGTCTGATTTGCTATAACTTCTCCAGCCAGGATTAGTAACTACTAGGGGTCTTTGCAGCAGTCCAGGCTAGTGCAGTCTTGTCAGATCTCGGAAGCTAAGTAGGGTCGGCCTTGGTTTGTACAACAACAAACAAATACCTTTTATTGGCATAAACCCTTGGTTTGTATTTGGATGGGAGACCACCAAGGAAGTCCTGGGTTGCTACATGGAGGCAATGGCCAACCACCTTTGAATATCTCTTTCCTTGAAAACCCTACAGGGTCTACTTGAAAGTAAGTCCCATTTTATTCACTGGGGCTCACTTCCAGGAAAGTGTTATGAGGATGGCAGCCTTTGAGTATTAGTTTAGCTGATCAGAAGCCAGGTCTATTTGGGGGGTGTTAAAATCATTCTGCAATAAAAATTTCCATTTCCTAAAAAGACAACAGTGATGTTTCAACACCATGCGATACTAACAATAAACAGCAACATGGTGATAGACTGGAGGCACACATAAACACACAGGAAGCTGCCTGACTCTGAATCAGACCCTGGGTCCATCAAGGTCAGTACTGTCAACTCAGACTGGCAGCAGCTCTCCAGGGTCTCAGGCAGAAGAGGTCTTCCACATCACCTGCCGCCTAGTCTTTTTAACTGGAGATGCCGGGGATTGAACCTGGGACCTTCTGCATGCGAAGTGTTGGATTCTCTGGAGTTGGTGCTGCCAGGGAACCACGGAAAAATAGCAGAGTGCTCAAAGGCTTTAGCGCAGCAGAGCTTGGGGCTAGGGGTGGCAACAGACTTACAAAGTCACACAGAGTCAGCAGTCAGTTCTAAAACTAATAAGTAACTTTTTAATTAAAGGAAATACATGCTTGAGAGTGCAGGTAAGAGATAGATATAGGTTACCTGCTCTAACGAACTAGATGGTGTTGGACGCTGGACGCATGGCCAGCCTCCATGGTGCGAGATGGCGAGACCAAGCACCTTCTTTGTGTGCCTGCGAGAGAGAAGGGAGTGACAGAGCGGGAGCAGAAGAAATTGCCCCTAAGAGTAGCATCCTACTTCACAGGAAAGGATCAGATAGAAGGAAGGAAAGGATGCTCTGTGTGTCCTGACCTCTCTATCGGCCTAAACTCTTTGGTGCCATCTTCTCAAGTTTGAGACAGGAGACAGCGCCAAGTCCTCCAAGCAGAGGGTCTTCCACTGAGACACAGGCCCTCCCCAGGCAGATATCAAACTGGTAAAATGGGGGAAGGGACAACCAGGTCATGCTGTGGTTTTATGTCTACGAGCACCAAACTGAGAGGGAAAGTGGTCAGGCACAGTGCACAAGATGCAAGTGACTCCCCCAAGAGCTAGTGGAATCAGAGAGAAATCTCTATGGCACATTCCATAATTCAATCTAGGAGAAATGGAGCATAATCAGAGGGAGAAAGAGAGATGTGAAGGTGTAAATGCAAGCTATGGCCCTGTCAAATGCGATAACTGTGCGGTGCTTTCGCTGAGGCCCCTAATAAGTGCAGGTGATAGTCGTGCTGCAGACAATCTCTCACAGCCTGACAATTCTCTCTATGAGATCTGCCCAGGAAAAAACAATCGCCGCCCAGACTCACAGATTTATGAGAGAAGGAACCTGCAGCTAGACAGAAAATGCTGCATATCAACTGAGGAGGAGAGCAGAAGCAACAGGACGGAGCAACCACATTGCAGCCGGGAAGGCCGGCTCTCTGGCCAGAGGAACTCGAAAGCCTCTCTCGGGCTTAACCCTAAATTCAGAAGGACCATTCTGCCTTCTCTGAGTGAAACTGAGTTCAGTACTTAAGTACAGAAGGATCAATGGGACCGTAACTAGGCACATTTAACTGTCTCTTGGTTTATTTATTTTCCTCCATCGTCCTTCCTGCCTTTCTCCCCAGTGGGACCCAAAGTTATTCTCCTCTGCTCCGTTTTATCTTCACAAACATCCTGTGCAGTAGGTTAGACTGAGAGTGGCCCAGAGTCACCCAGCAAGCGTCCATGGCAGAGTGGGTATTCAAAGCTGGACATCCCAGATCCTAAGTCTAACCACCGATGGTGGTGGAAAGTGCCCTTGAGTTGCAGCCGACTTATGGTGGCCCCATGCGGTTTTCGAGGCAAGAGATGGTCAGAGATGGTTGGCCTTGACCCTGCTATGCCTTGGAGGTCTCCCATCCAAATACCAATCAGGGCCAACCCTGCTTAGCTTCCGAGATCTGGCGAGATCGGGCTAGCCTGGGCTGTCTGGGTTAGGGGAGTCCAACCACTACACCACTAAAATAAGCTTTGGTGATCATGTTACTTGCAAGAAAAACCCAGATTGTTATTGGATCAGTTCAGATATGTGGGCATGTTTGGCTTGGTGTACTGACTCCTGGGAGGAGCATCTGGCTGGTTGGTGATATCTGCAGGCCTGTAGGCACCCTGAGACATGCTTTGGAGAGTGGACTCGTACACTGATGAAGTCCCTTCCCAGGTGCCATCCCCACATTTCCAGGAATTTCCCAACCCAACGTTGTCAACCCTAGCCTAAGGCAGTTCATCTGACACAGTTGTTTTATAATATAGCTTAATTCCTTTTTTCCCTAAAGAGTCATAAAGATGCAGTCCTTTCTAAATTTTGTCTGCCTCCTGAACCCGGCACACCCGCTCTTTGGCAGGGGTGTGTGCAGAATACTCATGTTATGTGTATAAGGATTTGCAGATTGCAGCACTGATCTGTCCCCCGGGGAGAGGAAGAACAAGTAGAGTGACCCACTTCAAGGCGGGGCCTGGAGTTCTCCCAGAATTACAGCTGGTGTCCAGGCTACAGAGACGGGTTTCCCTGGAGGAAATGATCGCTTTGGAGGGTGGACTCTGTGGCATTACATCTAGGGTTGCCAAGTCGTTGCAGTCGCCGCAGTGGGGGACTCCCGGGCAGCGACTGGAGCATGCGCGCGCCGCACGCACGTCACCCAGAAGTGATGTTAGGATGCCGGGCACGCTGGGGGCGGGGCCACGACCCTCGGAGGGAAAACCATAGACTTGGCAGCCCTAATTACATCCCCAGTATGCTCCTTCCACTCCCCCAACTCTACAGTTACGGCCCTCAAACTCCCAAGATAGAGTTGGCAACCCCGGGCATTTCATGTCCTCTTGTAAGACAACCACTCATAGAAGGGGGAGGGGAGGGACATGCTCATAGGCTCCCTGCTTTTCTGCACCTTGTGTGGTTATCCTTTTTGGAGGGGAACCGCAGTGCTAATTCTGCTCCTGTTAGAAGAATGCCTCCTGCTCTGCCTGCTGCAGGATTCTCTCCCTCCTTCAAACTTACATTGTACCTCCCAAGAAGAGATGTCAACCTCCGGGTAGGGGCCTGGGGATCTCCCAGAATTGAAGCTGATCTCCAGACAACAGAGATCAGCTCCCCTGCAGAAAACGGCTGCTTTGGAGGCCGGATTCTAGGACATTGTGCCCCCCACTGAAGTTTCTCCCTTCTTCAAACCCTGCCCTTCCCAGGTTCCACCCCCAAATGTCCAGGAAGTGCCCAATCTGGAGTTGGGGACCCTGCTCCGAGGGATCTTGCCTATGTCTCTCCCCCTGCCGTTCCCCAGTGGGCCTGCCCCACAATTTAAGTATCTGTGATTTATTCTAATAACATCTCTGATAGCTTGCCTTTAACTGCTGTTTTTGTCCAAGGGACGTATCCAAGACGTGTAAACACGGCTCCCTGAAGCTCGTGCCACAGTCTTCCAAGCGTTTAAATACACTCAGCAAAACTAACAGTATTGCGTGTAAATTACAAGAGTGGCAGAAGTGTTCTGTAACCTGTAGAACGTCAGGGAGGTGTTAATTTTAGACTGTGCGCACATTATGTATTGGAGCGAGAGAGTAAAGGAAACAAACACGATATATAAATCAGTTTGCAGAGAGGCTGCCACGATTTATCCTCCTCCTTTTTTTTTCCAATTGAATTGCTAACAATGTTGTGAAAAGACATTAAATCCTCCCCTCTTCCATTAATCTACATTTAGAAGGAGGGAGGAGGGGGGGAAAGGTTTTTAAATAGCCTTTTAGTGTTTCACTTTATAAAACTGCTGATTCTAGCAGCGTCAGGGCAGAGCAACATACCAATATAAGAAAGAGGGATTACCGTCCCAGCAAGCCCCGTGTTTGTTGAACTGTAGCCTTGAATGGTGGCCTCATTTGAATTGTAGCCCCCTCTGTCTTTTTGGCCATCCGCAGGTTTGGCCTCAATTTAGGCCCCAGGCTGAACTAGAATTAAGGAAGTGTTGTCTGTGGTTTGGCAGGAGGTCTGACTTGTGGGATTTACGACCTGGCTGGGTTTGGGATCAGCCAGTAGACTGGAACCAGACACTGATATGGCTTTGTGCTCCATATGGTCTGCCAGAACATCTGAATTGGCAAACCAGAATTACAACTGCAGCTCGCTCGCTCTCGGGCACCTGCTGCACTGTATTACACAGATGCTGATCATATGGAAACGTAAAGTGGACATACACGCGTATGCCTGTGCATTCAGAGACTCAAGGCCTTTGTTTTGATTGAAATTAATTTAGTGCAGCCCACAGGTTGCTGTGATATGAGGGAGGGAGGGAGGGAGGGAGGGAGGGAGGAAGGAAGGAAGGAAGGAAGACTTTGTTTTGATTGAAATTAATTTAGTGCAACCCACGGGTTGCTGTGATATCAGGATGGAAGGAAGGAAGGAAGCCCCTTGTGAGTTGAAGCTCTTCTAAGTTCAGTGATCAGTGCCCTGCCTTCACTTCACACTTCCATGATAGAATTTCTTAGTGAAGCCTGTTGCTGTAGCATTATATCTTTACAGCAAGCTTAGTTCATTCTTCAGTTTTGCAGCTTCTTGGATGTGTTGGGGAGGGGGGAAGCAAAATGGAGGTATTTGTTTGTATTTATAATAATTATAAAAGTAGATGATAAAAAAGAGGAGTAGTAATCTATGTAAAAGACTTTCTGCACCCGGAATTATTTTATAGGTCAAAAGACGGAAGAATAGATGCAGTTACAATAATGATAATAATAAATATATACGCTCCTAACCCAAACCAAGAATTTTTTTTTTAATACAAATATGCAACATACTGGCTAAGAAGAATGTTGAAGATATATGTATATTGGGTGACTTCAATGCAGTTTTTGATTCGAAAATTGATAGAAAAACTCAGGGGAAGAATATTAAAACGGGAAAGACCTTACCTAAAGTCTTCTTGCAAGTAGCAGATGAATACACCTTGATAGATGCTTGGAGGACCAAAAACTTAGATGGAAAAAACTATACCTTTTACTCATCTAGACATAAATCCTGGTCCAGGATAGATATGGCCTGGATAACATCTCCAATCATAAGAGAACTTAAAGAAATAGAAATATTACCACATACGTTTGCTGATCACAATCCAGAAAGATTGTGGAAAATTTCTATAAAAATTTATATCCACATAAAATGCAGGTTAACCAACAAATAGAATTTTTTATCGCAAAATAACCATAAGAAATTCAATGAAGAACAAAAGAAAATTTTTAATGATCCTATATCACCATGTGAAATTACAGAGGCAATTAAAAAACAGGAAAAAAAGAAATCCCCAGGTCCAGACGGCTTTCCAGCGGAAATTTACCTAGAATTTGAGGAGCAGATATTTATACCATATAAAGACTTATTACAAAATATAATTAAAGAAGGAAAGATTCCGAGCTCATGGAATGAAGCCCTCGTCACATTAATTCATAAATCAAAAACAGATGAAAAAGAGATTAAAAAACTATCGTCTCATTTCATTGTTGAATTCTGACTATAAAAGTTTTGCAAATATACTTGCATCAAGATTTTAAAAAGTACTATCGCAAATAATTCATCAAGATCAAGCGGGTTTTCTCCCAAAAAGGCAGATTAAAAATAATATAAGAACCATTATTAATGTTTTAGAATATTATGAAATACACTCAGAGAAACAACTAGCTTTAGTTTTTCTGGACGCTGAAAAGGCATTTGACAACATCTCTTGGGAATTTATGATCCAAAAGCTGGAAGTCTGGGACTGTGGACCTTATCCCCATTTTTTATTTTTTTTCATGTTAGAGTCACTAAATGATATGGTGAGAGCTAATGAACAGATAAGAGGATTGAAAGTAAAAGGGGAGGAGTTTAAACTACAAGCATTTACTGATAACCTAGTTTTTATACTAGATGATCCTTTATCATCTATCTCATTACTACTGAATACAATTCAAAAATATGGGGACGCAGCCGGAATTAAAATAAACATTAAAAAAACCAAAAATATCAACAAAAAACTGTTCCCAAGAAGAAACAGGAGATCTATAATATTTCAAAAATAGAAATTACAGATAAAATAGATTATTTAGGTATAACAATGACAAACAGGAACGAACAGTGCTCTAATGGAAAACAATTATATAAAACTTATAGAAGAAATTAAAAGAGATCTACTGAAGTGGAAAGATATTCAACTCTCATTACTGGGCAGAATAGCTACTATAAAAATTAATATATTGCCTTGCTTCTTATTTCTAGCCCAAAATACACCAATCTTGAAGAAAAAACATCAATTTGTGGAA
This sequence comes from Gekko japonicus, assembly GCF_001447785.1. Classification (NCBI taxonomy): domain Eukaryota; kingdom Metazoa; phylum Chordata; class Lepidosauria; order Squamata; family Gekkonidae; genus Gekko; species Gekko japonicus. The sequence continues at coordinate 480,778 of NW_015169176.1, forward strand.
CTTGATAAATTTATTTGGTACCCAAAAAAAAGCACGAATCAAATGGAAATCATTACAAGATAAAAAAAGAGGCAGGTTTGGGCTACCTAACTGGGAGTTGTATTATCAAGCTGTGGCAGCAGTATGGATAAAAGAATGGATAATACTAGAAGATGCAAGAACATTAAATCTGGAAGGGCATGATCTCAGTATGGGATGGCATGCTTATCTTTGGTACAATAAAGAAAAAATACATTCCAACTTTCATCAGCATATTTTGAGAAGTGCACTGATAAAATGTTGGCAAAATCTAAAAGAAAATTAATACATGAAAAACCCCAGATGGGTATCCCCTCTAGAAGCATTTATCAAACCCACCTTATTGTCTGAAAACAAGAAGGTGCCATATGAAAATCGACTAGATAAAAATAATAAACTAAAAAGTCTAGAAAAGTTACAGTCACTAAACATAAACTTGACTTGGTGGGAAAACACGCAATTAAAATCTGTATATAGTAAAGATAAAACCTTAGGCTTCTATGTATCAAACAACAAATTAGGTAAAATCTGGCTTTCATCCAGTGATAAGTTAATTCAAAAGATATATAAGTTTCTGTTGGAGAACTATATGCAGGATGAGATTGTTAAGAAGAAGAGAAGAAAAGATTGGATTTATACCCTGCCCTTCACTACCCAAAGGAGTCTCAGAGCGGCTTACAAACTCCTTTCCCTCCCCCTCCCCACAACAGACACCCTGTGAGGTAGGCGGGGCTGAGAGAGCTCTTGACAGAAACTGCTCTTTTTCAAGGACAGCTGTGCAAGAGCTTATGACGGGCCCAAGGTCACATCAGCAGGTGCAAGTGGAGGAGTGGGGAATCAAACCCGGTTCTCCCAGATTAGAGTCCACGCACTTAAACACTATACCAAAATTAAATCCTCTATGGTAACGTGGATGCAAGATATAGGTTATAATACTGACATTGATGAGTGGGCTAAAATATGGAAAATAATGAGAGTTCTCAAATCAACATCCTTTAAAGAAAATATTTACAAAATGTTTCATAGGTGGTACTGGTCACCTGAGAAAATTGCTAAATGTTCGGTTACAATCTCTAAAAATTGTTGGAAATGTAAAAATAACATAGAATCCTGTTTTCATATGTGGTGGAAATGTGAAAAAATGCAAAAATTTTGGAGAGCTGTAAAAAAGATAATATTAGAAATATTGAATGTTAATCTTAGTTTACTACCTGAAATATATTTACTAAATATAATTCCAGATTGTTATAAGCCAGAAGAAAGATACTTGTTAACTTATATCCTAACATCAAGAATATTACTAGCCCGATATTGGAAAAACGAGACACTACCCTCTAGACAGGATATAGCTTTGAAACTGCTGGACACTGCAGAAATGGACATATTAACTATGTTAATTCATGGGAAAGATGAAACCCTATTCCCAAAAAATGGTTAAGGGTGTATAAATGTTGGGAAAATAACTTTATGTAAAAGACTCCGAAAATATGAAGAAAGTGTCAAATATGTGGCTGTATAAAATGACAAATGTCATAAATAAATTATTTTTAAAAAATAATAATAATAAATTCCTTGAACACAGTAAGAGTACCAAGATCAGGAAATCATTCACATTTTTTGTTAATTATTATTTATTCATTCCTTTAGGCATCTTTCAGATGCTTTACAGTCCTTAAGTTCTTCCTTTGAACAGTAGCCACAAAAACATTCCCATTCTATGGATTAGAAGACTATGACTGGGAGAATCACTTGCACAATGAATCCATGAAGTCAACCAAAGTCTGAATACAGGAGTAGAGATGGGCACCAACCGGCTCACGAGCCAACATTCTGCATGAACTTGGGCTGGTTAGGAGCCCCTGAACTAATGTTCGGGGAAGATGCCTTCCTCGAACAGTTACTCGACTTTTGTCCAGTTCAGTTCATCTGTTTGGGGGCATTTAAACCTAACAGTTGAGTGGTGCTGCCAGCCATTTCAATCTAACAGCTGACAGGCAGACGCATCCTGCTTGTAGGTGGAAATGGCTGGGAGCCATTTTAAATGTCAGTTTCGCTTCACCCGACTTCAAAGTGAGGGGAAGCAAAACCAACCAGTGAAATGGCTGTCAGCCATTTAAACCTAACAGTGGGGTGGGTCTTCCCGTCAGCTGTTAGGTTGAATGGCTACAAGCCATTAAAAGTGGATGGAAGTGAACTGGACAAGTTAAGTGGCTGCCAGCCATTTAACCCTTCCTGGGCTATGGAGATCCCCTTACTCCCGGCCACAGCTTGCCTCAGCCAGGAGAAAGGGGAAACCTGGTTCAGTTTGGGGTCTTTTGGTTTGGTTTGGGGTTCAGTTCGGGGGCTGCCCCAAATCAGGCTTTTTAGGTTCGTGCCCATCCCTGTACAGGAGTCTTGGTCTGAGCATAATAGGTATTAAGCGTTGCTTTGACTTCATCCAATACAGTTCCTATTTTCTTTTCTTTTTTAAGGACATAAAGTGTCTTTGAAATTATGCCATCTTCCATCTTAATTTGCATTGTGTCTTATTGTCCACCCCTATTTATACCCCATTCCTACATTGTCCCCAGTGGTTTCCCATCCAGGTTTCTTCCTCCACTTACTTAGCTGTAGCAGCGCTCTTGTGACTGGTACTCTGATACCAAATGAGCCCCCTCTCCCGGCTTCCGTTAGGAACTCCAGCGAAACACAAAGCAGCCTTTTGATATAAAATTCTTTTCTTTTTTAAAAATGTTATTAATAGTGGGTGAGATTAAGCATAGATTCCTCTTGAGCCCCGGCATTTCTCTTTTGTTGATTTTGGCATGCTTGGAGCATCATTTGTTCTCTGATTATCATTTTGAGAAACACTGTCAGTAACTGGGTTGAATAATTGATCTTTATCTCTAATTATGCTTTTCTCCACAGGTGTCTGGAAAAGGTCCAGATGGGGCTTCACACCATCTCCAGTTTGAAGGCATAGAAAGACAATATGCCTCCTTACCCAGGTAAGGGTTTTTTTGTGTTGTTTTTTACACTTTACACTGAGACAAAGATCCTCCCCCCTCGCTTTTACACTGTTTTGCGAAATCTGCATCAAACAGACATCTGGCAATGAAATGAGAGATTATGTTGCAATCTTGTCATGCTGCCCTTCTGCTGATGATTTAGTGCCATCTTTATAGCTGTGTTAATAATTTAGACAGCCAATTCTGGAGAAAAAAAATAAAATAATAAAGTCTGTCTCAATGAATGTGTCAGCGAGAGTCATGATACGGAGAGAAAGAACCCGGCATTGAAGAAGCTTCATCCGTCAGAGTTATAGCAGGGCAGAGACTGTTTGGGGGCTTCCCATGACAGACCACTGCAGTGAGGAAGTTCCCAGTGTGACAGTCGTGGCTAAGTTTATGGTAGGGTTGCCATTCCCCAGTTGGGAGCAGGAGATCCCATGGTTTGGGGGGCCAGCAGTAGGAAACCCCACCCCCAAACAGCCACGGAAGTGACATCAGCATGTCAGGACCGTTGCGTGGTGACGCTCTTGTTTTTGGGCAATTCTCTATTATTTGAAGCTGATCTTAACATAGAGTCGTGGCACTCCCGGAAAGTTCCCTCCCACCCCTCGCCAGCACAGCATTCAGACCTGGCAACCCTAGTTCACGGCTCCAGCACATCTTGAATGAAACTTGATTCTCACAATCATCTTTCGGTACACTTTGTGTGCCTCACAGCCACATACCATTGGGAGAGCGTGCGGGCAGTCTTAGCTATGGCTGGGGCCCTGGTAAAAAGTTGAGGATGGGGCCCGAGAATCACGGCCATCTCTGCCAAGTAAGGGGCAGCTCTTGCTCCACGTGAGGCGGGGAGGAGCTTTTGCTGGAAGCCAGTTGCCTGAGCCTCAGATGAAACAGGCACAAACAGCCACTGCTGAGCCAACTGTCCAAGCCCTGGATTGGGGGGGGGGGGTTTACAAATGGCTATTGCTAAAGTGGGAGGCCTGGGCCCAAAACAGGATGGGTGCAAGTGATGTCAGGAGGAGCGTGATCTTTTTCCTTTCCCCCTCTGTCAAGTGGGCAGGGCTGTGGGCTGTTGGGGGCCCCCACGCCTGGTGCCCAGGGCAGTGGCCCCTGATATTAAAGCAGCTATCTGTTGAAGTCCCCACTTTCTAATGTGAAGTTGTTGCCTTTGGTAGGTTGTGAGTACGGACAATGCATCGTTGGCAAAACCATGACAGTGACTTTCTGTTACTGCTCATGAGCAGTGATACCAATATGTACACACATCTAGAAGTATTTTTGCAGGGTGAGACACTTCAGCATTTTTAGAATATTTCTTGAAGCACTACGAAAGCTAACGATGCAAAATCCTATCAGATCAGATTTGGGTATTGAATCAGTTGCGTATCCCTCGGGCTGCTTTATTAAATCAAATCCCAATCCATGGAATTTCTGATAGACTGTCCAACCAGGTTTGCATTTCTTGCTCCTTTTTTCTCCTTCGTAAGAAGATCTGTGTACAGTACATACATCCTGGCAAACCATTTTGTTGTGGTCAGATGCCAAAGTCAAGGACAGGTAAGCAACTTCACAGTGAATATCCAAAGTCTAGTGAATATCAGCATTCATCCATGAACATCAACAATTCCAGGCAAGTTATCAAAAAACTCAGGGATACACCTGTGAGTGTTGACATTCATCTAGATAAAGTTGTCAGCATTCATTGGTGTATGTCCAGACCATGAAGAAATATATTTTTATTGTCAGACATTCACTAACTCAATTTGGTATTGTCACCAAACATTGAATATTCACTGTAACGTGTGCGCTGTTTAACGTCTATTCACTCATGGTTTTGTAATGATAGTAACTAACTGATGTCAAGTCACAATGGACTTCATGGTGTTTTCAAGGCAAGAAATCAGCAGACCTGCTCTTGCCATTTCCTTCCTCTTCATGGCAACTCTGGTCTACCTGGCTGACCCTGCTTGGTTTCCAAGCTCTAACAAGCTTGGGCTAGTCTAGGCTATTAAGGCTGCTAGTTTTGTAATAGGGAATCTGTAATAGGAAACAGAAACACAAAGGACTAGTCTTCAAGTCTGGACAGTTCTCCAAGATATAATTGACTATCACATGAATATATAAAGAAAGCTGCTTTACCCGAGCCAGGCTATTGGTCCATCAAAGTCAATACTGTCTACTCTAACTGGAGGCAGTTCTCCAGGGTCTCAAGTAGAGGCCTTGCACATCACCTACTACCTGATCCTGTTGACTGGAAATGCTGGGGCTGAATGTGGGACCTTCTGCGTGCAAAGCAGATGCTCTGTCACTGAGCCACAGTCCTTAAGGGAACATTGTTTCACGAGGGGACTAGAATCCACATCTGCAGATGTTATGGCAGGAGGCCTCCCACTGAAAGCACTCGTTGCCTACCACCTCTCCAAGTGGAGTTGGAAGATTTTTTAAAAGTCAGCATCTGCACTGTGACATCACTTCCAGGGAAAACCCAGAAGTGATGCCAGGTAGCTCTAGGAATCACCAGAAAAACGGGCTTTTGCTCTTCACCCTCTTCAGCCTCCTCAGATTTGACTGACTACAAGGAAGGTTCCAAAACATTCTTCAACTCTGAGGGCTGCCTTGGAAACACCTGCGAAGAATCAAAAAGACCAAGCTTCTGTCTCCTCAGCGCCACCCGTCTCATCCTCTTACTTGGGATTCACTGTTTCCTTGGTGCTGGCTGGTTTCCCCTCCTTGGATCCGATCACCAATTCCACTGGAACCAGTTAAAGCTGAAAGCAGGCCCAGAACACCCTCGCCCTCGATTGGACCCCAAACATCCCCGTCTACCTTGGATGAAGTCATTGAGTTTCTTGCTTCGGATCCATCAGCATTGGTTCCATCCATGATGCCACAATTCCAATGGTGTCTCCAACCAAGGACCTGAGAACAGAACATGGCCCATGGCCAAAGCTTTTGGAATTAGATGTGACCTCCACAGATCCAAAAGCATCTGATCCGATTCTTAAGGTCCTCTATTCACAGAACATGGGGGCAGTAGCCCTTCTGATGCTTCAGGGCCTACTAGACATAGCAACAAGAATTTGGTCCAAACCAGCATCCATCCCGACCTCAGCGAAGAAACTGGAAAATCTTTATTACATGAAGGAGAAGGGATATGAATTCTTGATGCAGCATTCTTCAGTTAGTTCCTTTGTGACGGAGGTCCTGCCTTCCATGCAGAAGGCTGGGGCCCATGCGTCCCCCCCGGTTAAAGAAGGACACAAACTGGATGCTCTGGGCTGGAAAATCTACACCTCAGGGGCTATGGGGCTAAGAGTGGCCAGCTTTATGGTCATCATGGGATGGCATCAGATGCTGCTTTGGGAGAAAGTGGAACAATATCTGGACTTTCTCCCAGAAGATATAAAGGCGTCGGCCAAAGTACTGTCCACTGAAGGGATGAAGCTCGGGAAACAGCAGCTTAATGCATCCAGGCCCTCATTCGACTGCTGCACTAGGACCATGACATCTAGCGTGGTCCCAAGGCAACATTCCTGGCTGCGATCTTCCACCCTGCCTTCAGACACCAAGGCAAGAGTAGAAGACATGCCTTTCAAAGGAAAGGAGCTCTTCAGTAGCCAGAGGGATTCAACAGCCAAATTTCTGGGCATCACTCCTGCCTCTCCCTCCACGGGAAAGCTGAGGTATTTTCCGAGGCACTCCTTCCAGTATTTAAGGCCCTACCGATACCAGCTGGCACAACAGCAGTACCAGCCATTTCAGTCTTCCTATTCCCAGCAGCAGTCCAGCAGAAAACAGCGTGGGAAGCAGTCTAGCCTTACCAGAGAACAATCTAATAGAGGAAAATCCCTAACATGACTAACCAACCTTCCAGTTTTTGACAACCGTTTGTCCCAGTTTGTTCATAGTTAGTGTTCCGTTACTAAAGACTGTTGGGTTCTATCCATTGTCAGTCATGGTTATTTTGGGGAGTTTATTTCTACTCCGCCCTTTAACTCTCCAAATGCCTCCCCTACTGAAAGCGGAGGTGGAAGCCCTTCTGTATAAAGGAGCCATTAGAGAAATCCCTGCCTCAGTGGATTCTATTTTTTTATTAGTTTTTATTGAATGTTAAGTATCAAAACAGGAACAGCAAGAATGTAAATGAATAGGCATAAATATAGGAACTATGAAACAAATACAGTTTGTTATTTATTTATTTTATTTATTTATTTATTTGTGGGATTTCTACCCCACTTTCCCTCTGCGGCGGCTCATATAGCAAAGAACTTCATAATACTTTTGTGGTACAGAATAACTTGAGAACATATCATCATTAAATACTGATGCAAGAAAAGGGAACCATTTCAAATGAAAATCAGAATGTTTAGGTGTTAAATTAATATAGGCAACTTTATCAGAAATTTTGTCCATTACATATAAATCCCAAATCTTGAGGATTCTAAAGGGTTCTTTTCCAGATATCTTCATATCAGGAGGGGGGCGGTTATGACCCGTATTCGATATCCAAGCACTTAACAAATCCCTGAAGGTCACCAAGTTGAGGATGGTGTCGCTCCACGACATTCTCCCCCTTCGATATGTGGGCATGTAGTTTGCAGTCCTAGACTTCAAGGATATATATTTCCACATAGCCATTCACAAGGAATATAGAAAGTTCCTTAGATTCCAGTGTGTCACCTCCTGTTTTGAATATTGTGTTTTACCCTTTGGACTAGCCACTGCCCCAAGGGTGCTTACCAAATGCATGTCCATAGTGGTTTCCCATCTTCAGTTGAAGGGCTGCATAGTCTGTCCTTACCTCAATGACTGGTGGATCATAGCAACTCAGAGAGAGAGCTCCTGTCTTCCATGGACATCATCCTCCAGACCCTGTCATGGTTGAGCCTAATTAATGGTTTAGAGAAGTCCCACCTATCTCATTCTCAACAGGTTGAGTACATAGGTACAACCCTGGACGCGGGGCAAGGAAAGGGCTTCCTGTCCCTAAAACAGATCAGGGCTCCACAGTCCTTAGTGGCACATTTTACTTCCAGCTGCTTTCAGAAGGTGGTACACATTCAGGAGAAGGAGAAGAAGAAGAAGAGATTGGATTTATACCCCGCCCTTCACTTGGAGCCTCAGAGCGGCTTACAAACTCCTTTCCCTTCCCCTCCCCACAACAGACACCCTGTGAGGTGGATGGGGCTGAGAGAACTCTTGACAGAAACTGCTCTTTTCAAGGACAGCTGTGCCAGAACTATGGCTTGCCCAAGGTCACATCAGCAGGTGCAAGTGGAGGAGTGGGGAATCAAACCCGGTTCTCCCAGATTAGAGTCTGCGCACTTAACCACAACACCAAACTGGCTCTCCGAAACTGGCTCTTCGGAAACTACTTGGTATGATGGCTGCAACCACGTCCATGGTCCCCTGTGCTAGGCTCCATATGACAGACCTCCAGAACTGGTTTATCAGGATTTTTAGGATCAATGTGGATCTACAAGCATGAAAACTCTCCATCCCTTGATCAGTAGTTCATTCCCTTCTCAGGTGGTCCAGTGAAGACAAACCTATCTAGAGGGGTGGATTTTGGGCCCAGTGACTTCGATGTTCAGGGCTTTTCCACTGTCTTCCTCTCTGGCTGGGGGGCACAATGTGCAGAGTTCTCTGTGAGTGGGTTCTGGTCGTCAAGGGAATCCTCTTTCTACATTAACCTACTAGAGACCAGCGCAATCAGATTTGCCCTCAAATCTTTTTCAGCTCTCTTTGCAAGAAAAGAGAATCCTTGTGGCAACAGACAACATGACAGACAAATATTACACACACAAACAAAGGGGCATGGGATCCCTGTCCCTCTGCAAGGAGGCCACACTTGTGTGGCACAAGATTATTCACCTGAACACCTCCCTTCAGACCACCCTTGTTATAGGAATCCAGAATGGCAGAGCAGATCAACTAAGCAGGCAATTAAGCCCCAACCAGTGGTCTTTAAACCCACACTACCAGCAGCCAATGTTTCAGGAGTGGAGTCGTCCCACAGTAGACCTCTTTGTGTCCTCATTAAACACCAAATGCCCCCAGTTCTGCTTGAGAGCAGCCTGAGCACCTGGGTCCATCGAGGATGCATTTGGGTGCAGTTTTTCTATGCATTCCCCCCTCCACCACAGGGTGATATTGAAACTCAGGATGGAAAGACCACAGGGCATCCACATCATCCCATTCTGGTCCCAAAGAATCTGGATCCCTGTGCCGTGGGAACTGTCTCAGGGGATGTTCTTCACACTGCCATCAGAATCCAACCTCCTCCAGTGAGGCCCACTAGTATACCATGATGTGGCATCCCTGCACCTGATGGGTGGCTGGCTGTTCCGCTGAGGACAACATCTTCAGCTAGGGTCAGACATCCTACAAGTGGTACTTAAGACATCTACTTGCAGGGCTTAACTCTTCAGAATGAGACAACTTTTCCTACTGGGTATCCAGGAATGGTTGGAACCCATACTCATGCCCCTTATCAGTCACATTTGACTACCTGCTGGCCCTGAAGGACAGAGGTCTATCAGTTGCCTCTATTAAGGTGCACCTGTCTGCAATTTCAGCCAGCCACAACAGGGTTGTAGATGGTTGTGCAGTATTCTACAATCTCTGCTCCAGGAAATTCCTTAAGGGGCTCCTTAATTTATTCCGACTGTCCAGTGTACCTACTCCATGAGGGAGCCTTCCCCTGGGATTAACTGCCCTTCTGCAGAAGCCATTTGAGCCCCTGGCTACAGCTGATAGTCACCTTTGTGTCCTACAAAACAGCATTTTTGGTTGCAATCACATCAGCCCACAGGGTTAGTGAACTAGGGACCCTGTGGCGTGATCCCCCATGCCTCAGATTTCATAGTGACAAGGTGATCCTTAGGTCTAGTCTCTCCTTCCTCCCCAAGGTGGTCTCCCGATTCCATATGTCTCAGGACATTGCATTACCGGTATTCTTTCCCAACCCCTCCTCGCCTTCCAAACAAGCACTACACACTCTAGAGTCTAGATGGTTGGAGATGTCTTTTGTTTTAGTTGGATCGTACCAAAGACTTTTGCAAATACTCCTATTTGTCTGCTTTTTGGGACACAATAAGGTAGAGCAGCCTCATCTCAGACAGTATGCAGGTGATATGTGGTCTTGGCATTTAGGTTAGCTTAGGACACAGCCTCAGTGGCTTGCCCATTCCCTCTCAAAGCTCATTCAACCAGGGCACAGGGTTCCTCAGCAGCCTTCAGCAACAAGGTCTCCATGACGGACATATTCAGGGCAGCAACTTGGGTCGAATCCATCCTCATTCGTGAAACACCAAGCTATCGATATGGACTCCAGGAAGGGGCAGCTGTGGGAAGAGCAGTACTGCGCTCACTATTCCACTGAACAGCCCACGCTCTCCTCCTCGGTCAGTAAGCTTGCTATCCTCCCATGTGGGACCGCACAGCAGCCACGAAGACAAAACCATAGTTGCTCTTCCCTGTAACTGATGTTCGTCGAGTGGTCTTCTGTCCAGGCACACATCCCTCCCTCCATTTCCCACTGTGAGCTACTCAGACCCTCACATCCCTCCCTCCATTTCCCGCTGTGAGCTACTCAGACCCTCACAACGGCGAGAGGAAGACAGAGGGAAGACCGCTCCCCTTCTCCCCGTCATGTGCCAGTTTGGGTGGGAATTGCTGGCTCTGGATGGGAGGGGGGAGCGCTCTCTGCAACTAGAAAGCTCTAGAACCTGAGGGGAAATCCTCTCTGCGGCCGGTCTGCACAGTGTGTCTGCACAGAAGACCGCTTGACAGGCATCAGTTACAGGTTAGTAAAACTGTTTTGTTTCAAAAGGGATTGTACACGGCCACAGTCTTATTTAGTTCACAACTAATGTGGTTTGTTAGTTTACTAGCAGAAGAGTTTTCTTTCATAAAATCGTACTTCATTTCCCCATGGTTTCCCCTCATGCCTCCGGTGCAGCAGGATATTTTCAAGGTCTGTCTGATATTATTGTCCGCCACTGTCACTTCGACCATGGCGCTCCCCCGGCTGATTGTGCACTCTAACCATTTTTAGTATATTTCAGGTTTCATAAAGGAGCAGCTTGAAAAGCAGTGCCCAATATACCGTCTGTGCCCCATTCCTTCCTCATCTGGTGTCCTCTTATTGCATCTGCCCTTATTCGTTTCAGCTCCCTACTTAACAGATCTATTCCATTCTGTCTCTCTCCTCTTCTCGTACAAGTCTCTTCTAGGCCTTGCAATTGCTGCTGTCTTCCATCTCATCTCTGAATCTCCTCTATTTCTTTTGTATCTACTCTGTAATAGATCATCAGAACTGAATACAGTACCCAGCTGTGCATGTACTATTGATTTATATGACAGTGGAGGTTTTTCAATATTGTTTTCTATTCAGTTCTTCTCCATCCCAACATCTTGTTTACTGCTTTGGCTGAGGCTTCTGCTGAACATTTAGCAGACTTGAACTGTCCACATGAAAGAAAAGGTCTACTGTCTTAATTCATACTATGTGTATTAGGCTATTAATTTACCATCCTTCCTATATTGTGGTTTTGTCTGTATTTGGGATAGTTACCTTGAAAGGATTTAAGTAACCACAACGTTTCATAGCCTTTACTCTTATGAGAGCCAAAAGGGTTTAAGTTCTGCTCAGTGTCTCTCCGTTGGAAGGTTAAGATGCATATCTTCCTGTAGCTCGTATCAGAATATCTGTGTCCTTTTAAATTAAAAATGCACATCAGTAATGTCAAAATCATCATATTTTGTATAAGAGTGTTACGCACTGTATTTCTGAATGTTGACGTTTCAGAAACAATGACAAAAACTGTTGTTACGAAATGTAATAATATGTAATAGTTAAGTGATTGTGTCGTGGCAGATCAAAAACTGGGGAAAGAACAGCAGTTTAAGGTTTGAACATGGTGGGAGAGATACAGTGTTAGGAACACAGAGAACTGAACACTCCCAAGGAAGTGGTGTTAAGTATCCAAGCATTATTCTTCACTACCCCAGGCCGTCCCGTGAGCCACGCTGCACACACCAGAGGCCATCATGAAGTGGGAACTGACTGCAGGTTTTCCAGGGTCTCTTACACCACGCAGCTCTGACACCTACAGGACACATGCTTCTATGCCATCCAAGGTGAATGGAGGCAAGACAAGTTAAGAACATATACTACTGGGGAACAATGCTCCCTCTAAGCTGTGGAGTCTTGTGAGCAAAAGTTCTACTTTATGAGCTACTGGTATTAAAGCTGTGAGCGAGCGATTTGGCTAGTGGATAAATTAGCCATCCTTCCTGAGCTCAGACAAAAATGTGTGAGCCGGAGGCTAAAAAAACTGTGAGCTAGCTCACACCAACTCAGCTCAGAGGGAACACTGCTGGGGAAGGGCCGCAGCTCAGTGGTGGAGCATCCGCATGATGTGCAGGAGGCTCCAGGCTCAATCCAGTTAAAAGGACCAGGCAGTAGGTGATGGGAAGGACCTCTGCCCAAAAGCCTGGAGAGCAAATGCCATTCTGAGTAGCCAAGTACTGACTTCGATGGACCAGGGGGGTCTGAGTCAGGATGAGGCCGCTTTATGTGTTCAGTGGGTGTTCCAGGGCAGGGTTCCGTTTGGGATCCGTTGGGCAAGGAGGTTCGACCCCGTCTTCACATATACAATGATTTGTTAAAGGCTTTCAGACCTGAAGCAGGCGTCACATAGTTGCACAAGAGGCTGAGCTACAAGTTAAGAAGGCCCAGAGCCCGGCTTGATGTGTTACCCTCAGCAGTACTTTATGGTAGATATAACCGGACGCCCACGCACCAGAGAATTTGCTCCTGCTTGTTAGAACAGGTGGAGTCGGCCGCCCATATTTTACTCCATTGTCCTATGTATGACGTAGAGAGACAGCAGCTGTTGATAACCCTTCTCTCACGGTTCAAACCCTTGGCTAACTATCTTACATATGCCGAGGAATACTTGATGAAGTTCTTACGGGCCGATAATTATGATTCTGTCTAACGCAATGTTGCTAAATATTGTTACTTGGTAATTAAAAAACGCAGAATGTACTGTAACTTGACCCATTAACGATGGAATTGACTGGTTTGACATTTTAGAAATTATGGTTGTAAGGATCCTATGTTGTAGACTCTGTGTTGTACTATTTCGGTTTATTGTGCTGGTCTTATGACTGTTCTTAATAAATGTCTAGTTAGGAAGGCCCCAGCCCAAATCTCACCTCGTCCTTAAAACGTGCACATATATATATATGCAGTATGTTGAACTCTCACGTGATGATGACTCAGTTATAAGTCCCGTGGGTCAGAAAGTTAAGTTCTCAGGGACATCAAGATGCCAGCAGGGACAGTCCCAGACTTCTCACTTGGAAACATTTCTAAAGAGTCTGGCACCAGTGTGGGTGACTCATTGCTAAAACGCTCACCATATGGAAGGTGGAAGGCTTCCAGTGAGGATTGTGCTGTTTAATCTCATAAATTCCTAATTACTGACAAAATGGAAGGAGAAGATTGGAGTGTTTGCCTACACCTGTGCAACAACAACACCACCACCCCGCACACACCCCACGCACCATGGCATGTATTATTTCACTGATCCGGGAGTTTGCTATGAAAAGCACTCACAGACACCTTCACGCTTACACAGGAGTTCTACATGGTTCCTACAGCATGTATGTAAAATGTGATTTAAAGGTGAGGGGCTGTGGCTTAGTTGTACAGCATTGACTTGGCATGCAGAAGGTCCCAGGTTCAATCCCCGGCATCTTCAGCTAAATGACATAATGCTGAGATGGTCAAGTGGATTGTACCATTTTAGAAGGCAGGTGATAATTATATTGTTAAGAGCCGGGGAGGGGCTGTGGCTCAGTAGCAGAGCATCTGCTTGGCATACAGAAGGTCCCAGGTTCAATCCCCAGCATCTCCAGCTAAAAAGACCAGGTAGTCGGTGATATGGAAGACCGCTGCCTGAGACCCCGGAGAGCTGCTGCCAGTCTGAGTAGACAGTAGTGACTTTGATGGACCGATGGTCTGATTCAGGATAAGGCAGCTTTGTGTGCAGACATCCTTGGTTTCAACTGTATGTATCTATCATTCACAGTTCTCGTACATACCAGGGTAGCATCAGTATACCTGTGGCAAACTTTGCTATAGACCTGTGTTTACTGATGGAGCAAATCTTAGAACTCATTAAGGCTAACTTGATATTTTCCCCCCCCCTTTTAAAATGAAAATAGCAGAAAATAAATGGAGGCATTTTATCAATGCCCTTTTCAAAAATGGAACCAAGCATCCCGCTCTCTGTATGTTGTTACAAAAGATGTGAGAGGGAATAACCAATCAACTCCATGACCTTTTTTAAAAAAACAAAAACAAATCGAACATTAATTTAAGTTTACACTCATCCTTTGGCAACCCCGGATGGGAAACTTTCTGCTCCATCAGATCGTAGGTTTCCCCAAGGGCTCAAGAGTGGTAGATACCCATTCTCCTACCGGATTGCATTATTTAGTCTCCAGGAGGAGGAGGAGAAAAGCAAAGGCTGAGGATTTGCAGGAGAGATATAGGCTTCTCCATACTTAGCAGTTGCTCTTGGGCTGTGCAGCTAGCCCCTACTGAAGAGCATTAAGGAACAATGTTAAAGCTTCTCACACAGGAAGAAAATACCTTGATTCTTGCTAAACCTGCAGTATTATTTTGGCACAAGAGCTTGACTGTAATGCAAGGTACCGTAAAAATATTTGGAAGTCTCCCCCCCCCCCAAAAAAAAATTAAACCACCCCAAGCTTGTGTTCAGGTTGCATCAGTAACATATAAATCGAATATAGAAACATAGAGCTCATCTAGTCCAGTCTTCTGCCCAATGCAGGAAATTCAGATGAGATTCAGAAAATACTTCAGATGAGAGAGTTTACATGTTCCTGGTGAAACCAGAAAACAGCTCCTCGGTTGAAACTGACCCGTTTGCTCAGAGCCTCCCTCCCCCTTGCCACTTGGTTTTATAATGGACTGCTTTAATGCCAGTATAGGATTTTGCCAGGAGCCACCCAAGCCTCGAAGCGTGGGGAAAATGAAGTGTGGGTGAGGAAAGTTGGTTCCGTTTCTCCTTTCCGACTCAGAAACAGACTCTTAACTGGAAGCAGAGGTCGGTTGCCAGGACCTTTAATGATCAGTATTAATATGATGTATCTCCTGAGACTCGGCCACCTTTCTAGCGAGAAATGCTGATTCAAAAAACAAGGAAATCAATGCTTCGATTCTTCTAAGTCCTTGTGTTGATTCAAGAACAACATTTTATAGCATAAAGGACACCAGGATAAAACATGGAAGACAAGGCTAAAGAACAAATGTTTGTTGTACGGATTGTTTGGGGGCTAGGGCCCCTACCACGGGGGGGGGGGTCTGTGTGGACCAACCCTCTCGTCCTCAGAAGCTCAGTTGGCCTTAATGGACCTTAAAGGAGAACTTCTAAGTAATAGTGCTCCAGATAGTTTGCGCAGGAATAGCTCGTGGCATTGACATTCAGGGTACGTCACGTTGTTCTGCTTTCCCCATGCCACGAAAGAAGGGAGGTTTGGTGAATGTCGCAAGGGAACACAGGCTCCCCTGCGGCATAATTTGTTACTGTAATTTAGAGAGGGGGAGTTAGTAATAACTTTAGACAAGGGGGGGGGAGTCAATATTATAATCCAGCTGCTGCATTTGCATACATTCAACATCCTTGCCAAACCTCACATTAATTCATGTCCGTTATCACCCGGAGATTTGTTAGATTCACGGTCTACCCCGCACACACACGAGCTCGCACACACCACCCAATGAGTCTCTCTCACGCTATTGTGCAAAATTAATCTGCTCAGGAGAAGGCATTTGTCTTCTGGAGTCACCTTCCCGTTTTGAATACCCCCCTTGAGATTGAAGCAAGATGCAGAGTTTGCAATTACTTTTCCTCCCAAGGTTACATGCAGATGTAGACTTGGGGTGAAAACCACTGGCTCTGTGTATTTCTTTCTTATCCCCTAGCCGCCCATTCTGTTTTACATCTTCCTTAGCAGTATATGTAAGACTGAGCGATTTTATTTTACTTTGCGGGGCAGAGGACTTGACAAATAACCGGCATAACAAATTCATAATTGTTAATATATATATATATATATGTATATATACACAGAGAGTAGATGCTGGCTAGCCAGTCTCGGCTGGAAATTGTGGTGCTCATGAGTATTGAGAGATTAAAGTCTCTCATCTGTCCCCTGATCCTCATATTGATCTCCCAGTCCTGAGTATCTCTGCTTACTGAAGTCAGATACTGGTTGGAGAGAGACCCAATCTTTGCTTAATGTGCCTTTGGGGGACCCTCGCAAATGAAATGCACCACGTTACGGGCAACAGCAGAGACGAGGGGGAAATCAAGTAAAATCTCTTCCTTCTCTGCCAGTGCAAGGTGCCAACGAAAGAGGGAGGAGGAGGGGATTTCACCTAATTTTCTGCCCTCACTGCAGATTCCCACACAGAAGAAGAAGAAGAAGAAGAAGAAGAAGAAGAAGAAGAAGAAGAAGAAGAAGAAGAAGAAGAAGAAGAAGAAGAAGAAGAAGAAGAAGAAGATTAATGTCCTTCATAAACTTTCCCTTCCCCTCCCCCACAACAGACACCCTGTGAGGTAGGTGGGGCTGAGGGCAGTGTTCCCTCTAAGCTGAATTAGTGTGAAAGTGTTCCCTCTAAGCTGAGTTACTGTGAGCTAGCTCACAGTTTTTTAGCCTCCGGTTCACACATTTTTGTCTTAGCTCAGGAAGGAGGGCTCCAGAGCAAACTAATTTATGCAGCAGCCAAATCATTCGCTCACAACTTTTAATGCCAGGAGCTCACAAAGTAGAATTTTTGCTCACAGGACTCTACAGCTTAGAGGGGGCATTGGCTGAGAGAACTCTGAGAGAAACTGCTCTTTCAAGAACAGCTCTGACAGAACTATGGCTTGCCCAAGGTCATCCAGCAGATGCAAGTGGAGGAGTGGGGGATCAAACCTGGTTCTCCCAGATTAGAGTCCGCGCACTTAACCACTACATCAAACTGTGTGTAACACAGTCATTCCCAGCCCTCAATGTTCTCTCTAAGCTGTGGAGTCCTTTGAGCAAAAGTTCTACTTTGTGAGCTACTGACATTAAAGTTGGGAGTGAGC
This sequence comes from Gekko japonicus, assembly GCF_001447785.1. Classification (NCBI taxonomy): domain Eukaryota; kingdom Metazoa; phylum Chordata; class Lepidosauria; order Squamata; family Gekkonidae; genus Gekko; species Gekko japonicus. The sequence goes on from NW_015169176.1 coordinate 497,969, forward strand.
GATTTGGCTGCTGCATAAATTAGTTTGCTCTGGAGCCCTCCTTCCTGAGCTAAGACAAAAATGTGTGAACCGGAGGCTAAAAAACTGTGAGCTAGCTCACAGTAACTCAGCTTAGAGGGAACACTGCTCTGGATAAACAGTAGGCTGCTTTGGGGAGGGAGAAAGTGGGGAAAGTTCTTTTCAGTCTGTACCTTCTAACATCTGAGCAGTGGTGGGGTGGCTGTTGTGACAAAGCCATCTAATTAAGAAAATGGTATAATTATGCAGACTGAACCATCTGAGTTCACTCAGCTCACGCGAAGAGCTACTCTTTGCTCCAAGCTAGCAATCAGGACAAATGATGAACTGGCAGGTGTATGATGGAGAGACATAAGGCCTGAGATGGAAAGAGAATAATTGGTGTTGAGAGAAGAGAAATGTGGGTTTCCAGCAGCAGAACTGTACCAGTCCTGCTAGGAGTACAAGCTTCAGAGAACTGGAAGTAATTAATCAAGACCTGTTCTGGATTCAGAGAGTAAGGCCATTACATTAAGAAGTACCTGGAAAACTGGAGTTGTTGCCAAGATCCAGTCATAGTTCACACTTCAGCATAAGACAGAACCATAAATGGTTCCAGTATATATTGTACTGAAGAGGCAGAGTTAATGTAGAATCTGACCAGCCCAGATTGTACTTTCAAGCATAGGAACTGAATTTCAAGCACAGGAAAAGCCGTGCCTGGTTTTAAGCATGGCATGCACAAATGGCCTGGGATTAACTTGGGTAGCCTTCACCGTCTCATCTCTACCACAGTTCCTCATTTGTAAAAACAAGGAGTGGACCGATGGGACCCTTGCACAGGGCCACTGGAAGAAAATAAAATCTCTGTACCCCTAAGCCACAGGGGCGGGGCAAGTGGCCTTTCCATAAGGAAGATATGAATTCATTCACTGGAAAATCCTTCATTTTGGATGTGGCTGATGCAAAATAGATATGAGCAAATGTTTAAGCAACTGTTTAGCTATGGGGCTGTTTCATCACCAGGGTGGTTTTCTATTGTGATGAAGGTACTAATAGGATGGCTTGTGACATTGTCCTTCCTAGGAGAGTCTAGACTGGAGAGGGCAATCTGTTTATTCTCCATTGCTAGCTGTGGTTTCCCTTTCGTGCCCAGTCTTCACTGAAGATTAAACTCCCCTGCCGCGTTCTCATACATAACCCCCAGGACTCTCTGCCCTCCCTGAATTCTTTTACTTTAATTTTTCTGCTTTGAGAACCAATCCCTCCCTCATCCGAAAAAGCAAACTGAGATGTGGTGTGCACAGACTCTGATCTGGGAGAACCGGGTTTGATTCCCCACTCCTCCACTTGCAGCTGCTGGTGTAACCTTGGGTCAGTCATAAGTTCTTTCAAAGTTGTTCTCTCAAGGGCAGTTCTCTAGAGAGCTCTCTCAGCCCCACCTACCTCACAGCATCTGTTGTGGGGAAGGGAAGGGAAAGGAGTTTGTAAGCCGCTCTGAGACTCTGAGTGAAGGGTGGGGTATAAATCCAATCTCTTCTCTTCCATGAGCATGCCTAATGCTGCATAGGAATAAAACAATGCCTTTTAAATACTTTAAAAAAAAAACCCCTCCACATATTTTCAAAAAAAACCCTAGCCCCCCCCCCCCTCCTGCTTAAAAGGCAGACAATTCTCTTCTGTTATACTGATTACTGCAAGGGACTGGCCGGTTTTATCATCAGCAAATGAAAAAAAAGTAATTGACTAGTGTTCACCAAAGTCTTGCTTCAAGAAACTGCTTGTTCTGAAAGTGTCCTGCCCTGGAACCATGTTTTTTTCTTGGTTTTTTTTAACAGGTTTAAAATAAATCAGGGTGTTTTTGTCGGGGGGGGGAGTGGAAGGAACAGACTGTAAATGGTCTGTTTCAAATAGAGGATGACATCATGTAGAAACAGGGGGGGAAGCTCACCTGTTGGGTGGTTAAAATGTGGGAAATCTTTAGTGTAAAAGCAACCTGGTGTTTCCATATCAACATCACTGTTTACCTCAGGTCAGAACCAGAAATGCATCACTTTTCATTGCTGTCTCAAGCAGTGCCCCAATGACCCCCCCCCCCAATTTCTGTCTGTGCAATCCTGTAAGTGCAGTTTTTCAATCAAGATTCATTATGCAGGATACTTAATATCAAATAAAGTATTTCCTTATGAAGCACTCTTACGGAAACTACTTATTCCCTGAATCATCTTGTCTTTTCAGATCTCATGAAGTCAGGGCAATGATAGATTAACTGTGTTTTAAGAGTGAATAACCCTTTAAACTCGGAGTGTTCGCTTGTCAGGGTCCTTTTAAAAGAAAGTTGCCGGGGGGGGGGGGAATAGCCTTTGATAAGAAGTCCATTATAATTCCAAGTTAGCCACCCAACATTGTTGTGGAAAGCATGGAGAAGATAACAGCCCATCAGCAGCAGGAGGACAGAAAGTTACAACAAGTGATGTCAGGGAGAATGAATTAAGAGCTGGCACAGAGTACAAGCTCAGCGTGAGACTTTTTCTGAATGTGTAACCAATGGGAGGACTTCTGGGGAGGTGCTTTTCCTTAAAAGGACTGAAGTTCCGGTCTTAACTTACATTCAAGTTTGGAATGGCAAAATATAATTAAGCGTTGTATAGATAACTTATTATCGCTGTGATTTCTTGTAAGGTAACTAGGAGCTGCGGTGGCTCAAGTGGTTAAGACGCTGAACTGCAGGCTGTGGCAGGTCGGTAGTTCAGCAGTTCGAGACCCGGGTGCCGCATGACGGAGTGAGTTCCCGTCTCTAGTTCCAGCTCCTGCCAACCTAGCAGTTCGAAAGCAAGAAATTGCAAGTAGATAAATAGGGACCACTTCAGTGGGAAGGGAACAGCGTTCCGTGCACCTTGGTGTTTAGTCATGCCGGCCACGTGACCACAGAAATGTCTTCAGACAGTGCTGGCTCTTTGGCTTTGAAATGGAGATGAGCACCGCAACCCTAGAGTCGGATTCGACTGGCTTTCGAGCAAGGGAACTGTTACCTTTAACTCGAGTTACTAACTCTGAGATGGGAAATTCCTCGGGTGGATACTGAGGAGGGTGAAGTAGGGGAGGGGAGGGACAGGACCTCAGCAAGCTTTAATGCCACAGAGTACCCTCCAAAGCAGCTGTTTTCTCCAGAGGAACTGATCTCTGTACTCTGGCAGTAATTTGTAATTCCAGGGGATCTCCAGCCCCCATCAGGAGGTTGGCAAATATAGGAAAGGATCTGGTGCCTTCTAGAGGGGAAAGCACCGGGAGTGTTGTGTGTGCAGTTCTGGAGACCTTGCTTCAAAAAGGATGCGGACAGAGTGGAGCGGGTGCAGAGGAGAGCGGTGAGGTTGATCGATCGGGGGTCTGGAGACCAAGCCCTGTGAGGAAAGGCTGAGGGACTTGGGAGTGTTTGGTCTGGAGAAGAGGAGGCTGAGGGGGGACATGATGGCTCTCTTGAAGTATGTGAAGGGATGTCACTGAGAGGAGGGCAGGGAGCAGTTCCTGTCGGCAGCAGAAGATAGGACTCACAAGAATGGGTTTAAATTAAGGGCGGGAAGGTACCGGCTGGATCTTAGGAAAAACGTTTTTACAGTCAAGAGTTCTGCAACAGTGGAATCAGCTGCCTAGGGAGGTGGTGAGCTCTCCGTCACTGGAAGTCTTTAAGCAGCAGCTGGACAAACCCTTGTCAGAGATGCTCTAGGCTGATCCTGCACTGAGGCAGGGGGTTGGACTAGATGGCCTGCAGGGCCCCTTCCAACTCAGTGTGATTTCCCAGAGGGGAACCATTCTGCATGCAAAAAGTCCCCACCCACCTGCTCTAACTGAAGTATGGAAGGGGACCTATCTGCACAGGAACTCTGTGTGCAACTTAGGGTATTCTGCAGTGGAGCAAAAAACAGGTGTGACTCCATGTAGGGCACTCCCAGTTGCCTGGGTGTGCTCTTGGAGGGGGCGTGCCTTTTAACGGCAGTCGTACAGGACCCATTGGAGCAAACCTACTGCTCTGGTAACTTTTCTCCCTCTAGCACTGCAGCAGCAACCAGGGCTGGTTCTAGATTGGGGAGGGGGAGGCTAAGCAGAGTGTTCTTGAGCCTCCTTCCATCTTTTGCTCACCACCACACAAAGCCCACAGTCAGACTACGTGCTCCCTGTGCTCCTTTCCTCACTGTACTTCAGTGCTTGACGCTTTGTTTTCCCCAAATCCAAACTACCTTGGGGTGGAACAAGAGTACTCCAAAGTCCCAAAGGGCAGCCAGGTGAGATAAGTGGTAAAGCTGGGACTGGGCCACTCACTCACCTGGTCTGTCACCGAACCACTCTTGCTTAAGATGTAAAGAGGTAGACATACACATAAACCCACCCCGTACACAAGGATAGATATCCTGGCCAGTGTTCCCTCTGAGTTAGTGTGTGAGCTACCTCACAGTTTCTTAGCCTCTGGCTCACACATTTTTTGTCTTAGCTCAGGAAGGATGGCTCCAGAGCAAACTAATTTATGCAGTAGCCAAATTGCTCACCCACAACTTTAGCTCACAACGTAGAATTTTTGCTCACAAGACTCCACAGCTTAGAGGGAGCTATGTCTCATTTGGCCTAGGGAGTCAGATACTCAGATGACACACAGAATGAGAGACTGATAGGTGCAGTGGATATCTTGTACGTATCTTACGTACAAGAACACCGTGACAAAGAACATAAATACAAAATGCAAAAGAAGTTGATTTTCCTAATGAGGAGAAATAACTTGTGCTACCTTAAAGTGGAGTAGAACAAGCCTTGTGTAATTAACAAGTCGATGTTGTTTTTTTCTTTAAGTGAAATTAAGTCTTTTATACTGAAAGGCCTTCTTCCTCAGGAAGTCAAGAAGGTCAGGAGGTCAAGGCACCAAGTCCTGGAGTGCAGCTGGTCAACCACATCAATAATCTCCAAGGGAGTAACTACAGAAATTTCAACAGACATTCCCCCACCCCGGCACTGCAAAAAAACAAAACAAAAAAACAACCACTCCTTGGTATCAATGAGGATATTTTGTTTTATAAAAAAAATCACTCTAAAACCTTTAAAAGCTCGTTGTCCCAGAAGAATTCTTTGGAGATGTAGACTAAGATCAGGAAGGCACAACAGGCAGAGTCTGATGTTTCTCTTTGGTTCTCTGCTTTTCCCTAAAAAAGATCTGATAGAGATGGAGCGGTTTAAAAGTCAATTAGTTCCTTGAAGCTCAACAGCTGAGTAAATAGAAATGGGAATAAATTTCAAAAATTGTTCCTTAAGTGACATGTTTGTGCAAAGCATAAGTCTCAGGCAAAGACTTTTCATATACGGCGACATGAAGTCCCCACTGCTCAGTACAAACCATAAATACAGGTGGGGGGGGGAACCCTGAAGAGAGCCAGGAAATATTATTCACTCAAGACAAGATTCGACAGTCCATGTACGTAGTGAAATTATATAAATACATTAAACTGTTATAAAAGGAATGAGAACCAACCGTGGAAGAGCTGGAACAAAATAAATTTGAGGGGGGGAAATATGAGAGAAAAATTCGTACAATATTTGCAGGTGGTTTTTGGTTGAGACAAAGGATCAGTGGAAAAAAGATGTAGTTGCCAATGTAAAAAGAGAGAGGTCAATTAAAAGGGGGGGGGCTGTGACCTGTAGAATGCATCAACAGAGAGTCATGCTCGGAAGAACCTAGTGAATAGTGTGTGCTACAATATGCATTGTCAACACAAACGTTGAAATTGCCCAGGAGACCTGCAGGTCGAAGGGGCCCAGCTGGCTGGATTTATATATAAAAAATGGCCCAGGCTAGTCAGCTCTTGGAAGCTAAGCAGGGTCGACCCTAGTTAGTACTTGGATGGCGGAACCACCAGGGAAGTCCAGGTTTGCTACACAGAGGCAGGCAACAGCGAAACACCTCTCTTTTGCCTGGAAATCCCTACAGGGTTTACAATAAGTCACCTGCAACTTGATGGCACTTTCCACTTCCGTAAAATTAGAGGCTGAGTAGAGGTCTAGCAGGCTATAACCAGACTGGTATAATAACTAGTCAGTAGACAGTGTTTGCAGTGTCCATCGCATACAGCTGGTGGGGAGCGATTCACCTAGAAGCACCAGCTGGTACCTCCAGCGCCTCCCACACATTGTTCACTAGACCAAAAGCCTGCCAGTGGTCTGTGTACTCCCCACAAGTGATCAGATGGAGGCTTTGAAACCCAGAACCTATTGTGCTCCTGTTCTGCGATCTCCCTCCTTTTTCCATACAAAAGGAAAGGCTGCCTAGGCTGGATGGAAGCAAATCTTGTGAGTATCCTGTTCTGTTGTTAGTAAAAACCAGAATGGGTTGAGAGAAATATGGTGGGAAGGGTGGCATCTACACCCATGCATGAGTGACAAAGGGGAAATTTTCTCCAACACAAGCCACGCATAGGTCCTTTCCGCACTTGGATCTCATCCCTGGTTTTATCAAAGTTCAGCTCATGACACAATACCTTGCATTTACCCCTGGTTATAACAGCATCCGTTTATCCCAGGACAAGTGTGGGGCGAAACAGGGGTGACCTCAGTGTAATGTGGAAACAAAAAATGCCCCGAGTTAATTACAGGGGTGAACTTGTGTGTAGTGTAGACTTGTATGTTCAAGGACAGGGTTGAGCCAGGATTTAAGGACCATAGAGAAGAGAGTGGGGCTGGGAGGCCATGCAAGAGAGACCAATAGATGTCGTGAAGGAGAGATAGTGGAAGGAACCAATATGTGTCTGTGTTTGTACGTACAAGAGAGGGCACCCGCACACCCGTTAATCAGATGCTTGGTATATGTGTGTCTGTGAGGGCGACAGATGCAGAGCAGTGGGGGGGCTGGTTGCATTGGCTAGCAGCTGAGAGCAGAGCACTTTCTTCCTGCTCTCCCGGACCCTGTGCAGCACCTCCATGTCCCAACCATTGAGCTAGCAGGCACCGGAGCACATGGCCCCACCACTGATTCAGGGCTTGGCCTCCCTGAATGACACGATTAGCTTCTGCAATGTGAAATAAAACAGATTTTCACCTAGAACAACCATGTTTGTCTGTCTATCTAGATATACATATATTTAAAAATCACTTTTTAGCAAAGAAGGCTGTGTGATATCAGACTCAGACATGGTCAAAGGATCGGATCCAACCAGTTCAAATCTGTCTTTTAAAAAACGGCATGAGCTGCAGGAGGAAGCCATAAGAATGGTAGTCAGATAAGAGGACAGCTTTCTCTTTCACCATGGCTTCTGTGGTGTCCCCCCCCCCCCCTATGAAGCCCCTGGTTTTTGTCAGTTTCACAGAAACAGCGGACTCTGGCCTGGACCGAAATGCTGGGCTGTGGATGGGGCCCTGAGCACCGTGCCTGTGTGCCTGGTGTTCTGTTACACTGACCTTTTTAGCCTCTGCCCTTCCAAACAGTACTGAAATTAATAAAAGCTTAAGAGCCTGTCATGAGAGAAGCAATCTGTTCTTGTACTGGAAATCTTTACTACATGCCCTGTAAGTCAAGTTAAAATGCAGCTCAACCCCTGATGTCCTTGCAAGGTTCTTTCTTGCTGCTAACTTTCATCCGTGTGAGTAGACCTGGCCCCACGGAGCCAGCATTCGCTTCTTGTTTTTTCTCGAAAAGGGAACCAACGCACGCGATCCTGTGCTGTCCTTGAGTACTGGTTACTTTTTTTAAAGGGTTAAAATCTCCCCTGAACTATTTCATAAAAGGGGAAAGGGAAGTCAGGAACACCCTGATTCAAGAGGAGTCCAGGAAGCACAGATTTAACTGGCAGAGAGGTTGATAGAGAGGTGAGAAGCAATGTTAAACGGGGAGCTATTATTCAGGTCAGCATCCTCAGCTCACAAAAGTAATTGATACCCAGTGCTTTTCTGCAACAGCTGAGAAAACAGCAGTACATGCTCTACATGACATAACAGCCGGAGGAAGTGAGAGAACGGCGGGTGTCACACTTTAAGGGAAGCGAGTTCCCGACCAGTTTTGTTCCACTTCAAAGTTAATTTGGTATAGAGAATGGGGGCTGCATGTTCAGCTATCTTTTAGGCCATGTTTGAGAAATTGATGACACAGCACCGTCAGAGGAGCCAAAGAGGAAAAAGCAAGCGTCTGTTCCTTCGAAGCAGCTCTTCAGATAGAGGGTCTGGGGGAGCCGGCAGGGAACTGTGGGTGTATTGTAAGATATTAAATTGCCAGAGTCGTCCATAAGTCGGTTGTGACTCGAGGGCACATGTCGCTCTCTATACATAAGGTGCTGCTGAACTGGGAATTTTGTTTGGCCACTACAGACTAGTTTGGCTAACTCATCTAAAACTATCCACCAAAATGTCATTCTTCCCTTTGAGTTGTGAAGGAGATGGTCGGGGGATTGCCGTTGCCAATTTTGCCGCAGTCCTCCTCTTCTTAAGAGACTTCCAGAGGCATCACTCTTTAATGTGTACAAAATCTATTTATGTCTTTACAAAACAGGAGGACGGTTTTGCTAAGGCCGGGAACAGAAAAGCGCAGTTAAATAACAAGCTTTGGACTCAGCTGCGCATCAGTATCCAGCATCGACATCACATCTTAAAATGTTAAGTGGCAAAAGGCATTACAGAAAATCTTATTACGTGCAAACAAAGATACGAAACGTAAAGAGGAAAACAGAATTGGGCCTTAAGTTCATGTTTTATTAAATGTTGCCATTAATTTATACGATACAGTGTAAAAACCATGAAGCATGAAAAACTTCGTAAAGAAGGGGGAAGCCGTGTAACGTACATATAAAACAAACCATTTGCTTAATTGGAAGGAAAATCATACAAGGATCTGTATCAGCTTAATACTGAAAGGGCTTTGGATCTTAAGAACAACAGAACAGCCATGCAGGACCAGCCCAGGGGTCCATCTTAATCCACCATAGGGCTGCCAGTGCCAGCTTGTGAAATTTCTGGATATTTTGGGGTGTGCCTGCCATGTCCCTCAGGGTAAGTTCAAGTCACAACTGGACCACAGTGATTAACCAAAGCCTTGGGTAAGCATGTCCTTGACTGCTCAGACTTGAAAAAGAATGAATGAATGAGTTGTAACCAATGCTCCCTCTAAGCTGTGGAGTCCTGTGAGCAAAAATTCTACTTTGTGAGCTACTGGCATTAAAGTTGTGAGCGAGCGATTTGGCTACTGCATTAATTAGCTTGCTCCGGAGCCGTCCTTCCTGAGCTAAGACAAAAATGCGTGAGCTGGAGGCTAAAACACTAACTCAGCTTAGAGGGAACACTGGGTAACTATATTACAATTTATTTGTAAAACAGCTCCATGTATAAGAAAGTGACCTGATGAAGCATTGGGGGAAACGGAATACTTACCTAGGAAATCCGTCATTGTTCGTTGTTTGGAAGCAGCAGCGGCAGCACTGCATGACGTGAAATAAAGGCACAAAAGAAGAAGCAAGTTTGTGGACTGTATCTGTAGTAGAATCGTGGTTGTTTTTTCCACAGTGAACTTTGGTGGGATGTCCTACAGGGTAGCTGATATCTGTAGTTGTGATTCCAGGAGAACTCCAGGCTCCACCTGGAAGTTGGCAACACTGGTCTAGCACAGTAGCCAGTCAGGTGCCCTTGGAATGCTAACAGGATGGGCACAGAGACCAAAGACTCCCCCTGCTGTTGTGCCCAGCACTTGCTTCTGAACAGGGAAGCTCCAGTTCTGTGGAAGTCCTTTATGGGATCTCTCTCCCATCGATTCGCCTAATCCCCTCCTAAAGCCAACTAATCTAGTGGTCAGCACCGTGTCATTTGGCAGTGGATTCCACAATGCGGATTTTTCCTGGTGTGAAGAAGTGCCTCCTTTTGTTAGTGCTCTCTCCACACCACGCATCATTTTATAGACCTCTTATTGTGTCCCGTGCCATGCCATCCTAATCAGAGTTACACCCTTCTAAGGCTATGCTTCCTCATCTGTGAGCTGGCCAGAAGCTTCATATGCGCATGCGTGACGACATATTTGTACAAGAATGCACTGATGTACCCCACAAACATCCCTCTGTCTTTGTGTGTCTGTCGCTCTCACACGCATGCATACACACACTTCAGGCCTCAATCACAGCTTGATACATGTGTCATGTACACTGTACGGAAATGCCTCTGTACTGGTGCATGAGGAAGCATTTAGACCTTCCACTTGGGGAAGGGGGTAGATCCCAGGACCACATACCACAGTTATATCTGCATACGAGGCTATGCATGAGAGTCTGATTTCAAACTTTAGTTCAAGTCTCAGGTTAGTTTTTCTTAATGTACTCTCCCTGACAATGTTCATCTGACGTACGTTGTCACTTGGCAGGACATAGAATAAATAAATGGAAGTACAGCAAAGAGGGTTGTGCATATAACAACACAGTCAAAAACTGTAACACTGTACCCAAAAATACTTGACTCATGATTCAAAACATTCTTATATTAACAGTGTAGTACTCCAAATGACCATTCAGATGCATTCCAAAGACACCAGTGTAAACAGTCCAATACAGTTCAACAGATTCCTAACAATAAATGTCCACAAAACTAAGAGGAGTAACAGCTGATAGATGTCCATAAAACACAGTTGCTAAGAGGTGTGGCGATGGACCGCCCAGGTTACCATCAGTGTTCCCTCTAAGCTGAGTTATTGTGAGCTAGCTCACAGTTTTTTAGCCTCCGGCTCACACATTTTTGTCTGAGCTCAGGAAGGATGGCTCCAGAGCAAACGTAATTTATGCGACAGCCAGATCGCTTGCTCACAGCTTTAATGCCAGTAGCTCACAAAGTAGGATTTTTGCTCACAAGACTCCACAGCTTACAGGGAGCATTGGTTCCCATCCGTTTCCTTTCAGGACTTCGTCAGGCCACCTCCAGTGATGAAGCACCAAGCTCTACATAGTTCTCTTGACTGTATACAGCAGTCTATATCTATTCCAACCGGCTTGAATAATAGAGGCAGGAGCATCAATGAAGGTGGATTCAGGCTTTGTCCTCACTGGTTCCTCAAAGCAGTACTCTCTCGATCTTTTTCAACGTGATGAAATACGCAGATCGCCCAGTGCTGCCAGATCTTTACACAGGCAGAAGACGACGTGGACGGTTAAGTTCGCGTTTCATTAACAAACTGGGAAAGAATGTGTTGCAATTTATAAAATGCACAAGGCAGGGAGATAAATAGCGAGAGGCATTGTTGAGGCCGGTTGATTTCAAAAGCACAGTTAGGTAAGTGGACTTTTTTGGAGCCGTGTCAGCAGTAATGGAACAGGGCCACTTCTCTTTCCTTTGAAACCGTCTCGCCATCAAGAGCACCATTCAGCATTATCTCCCACTTATTTCAACAGGAGAGTTCAGCAAATATTTAAATCTCTTCCAATAGAGTAGGAGCAGAAAGTGCTTAACCCTGGCTGGATTAGGCCCTCAGAGTGCACTTTAAGCCAGGTTCTTAGGTCTTTTCCAAATATTCAAGAAGCAATGCTTGCTGTATTTCTTCTGGACTCGTCTTCCCATTTGTGACATCTGTGCTGGAAAAGAATTGGAGGACCAGAGGCAGGCCTCAGTCTGCCAAAGACCTGTGTTTTAGCAAAGAAAAGTCTCTAGACCAGCGTGGTGCAGTGGTTAGCGTCGGACTAGGATGTGGGAGGGCCAGGTTCCAATCCCCCTTTCTGACCCGGAAACTTGGGTGGGTGATCTTGGGCCAATCATACACTCCTCTCAGCCTGAGCTACCTCACAAGGTGGTTGTGAGAATAAAATGGATGAGAGAATGAAGGGAGCTACTTTTGGTCCCCACTAGGGAGAAGGGCAGGGTATAAGTGAAATAAATGAATAAATTGGTGGGCATATTCTTCCAGAACCTAGCACTCTTGCCTAGAGGGCAGACATGAAAAGAGGTGCTTGCTGTTTGGGATACAGAGATGCACCGAAGCAGGCCGGTCTGAGAAGCTCCTGATTGGTCAGTGCTAATCAGCACAGCCAAGCCTGCTTTTTGGATTGGCTATTATGCATTCAGATAGTGTCGTTTGCATTTGTTTGGGGGGGGAGGTAGCTGTAGCAGTGCAGTTCTGTCCAGTTACTCCAGTTGAAAGCACCACCTCCTCCCTTATGAATCTACCTATCCACTCTGGCCTTCTCTGGAGGCCCTGCTGTGGAAGCCCGTGCCGCCTGAAGCTAAACGGGCGGCAAACCGAGGCAGGGCCTTCTCAGTCACGGCACCAAGAGAGATTCATCCTCCTCCCTCTGTCGTTGTCTTCCACCATTGGGTGGATGCCTGATGCTTGCTGCCCTGGGGGCTCTCCTTGGGTGGAAAGGTGGCATAGAAATATACTAAATAAAAATAAATACATGGGACAAGACTGGAATATCTCAGCATAGGACTATAGTGTGGTGTAGTGGTTAAGTGTGCATACTCTAATCTGGGAGAACCGGGTTTGATTCCCCACTCCTCCACTTGCAGCTGCTGGATGACCTTGGGCAAGCCATAGTTCTGACAAGAGCTGGCCTTGAAAGGGTAGTTTTCTCAGAGCTCTCTCTGCCCCACCTATCTCACAGGGTGTCTGTTGTGGGAAGGGGAAGGGAAAGGAGTTTGTAAACCACTCCGAGTGAAGGGCAGGGTATAAATCCAATCTCTTCTTCTTCCTATTAGAAAGGTAATTCATAATCCTTGGGTCGTGAGATGCCCAGGAGACAGGCAGGCATATCAATATTTTAAATAAATCTACAAACAGGATTCAAATTCTCTATGAAGGCAGGGGAGGGGCTCACGTTATAGAAAAGAACCATTGAAACATTGATTGCACTTCAACATGCAGAAGGTAGGAGAATCTAGATGTTTGCCAGCCGCATAAATCCAGTGGTCCAAGCAACAGAGAGCCAAGTAACTTTCTTAAAGGGTACTCTATCTAAGCTGTGGAGTCTTCTGAGCAGAAATTCTACTTTGTGAGCTACTGGCATTAAAGTTGTGAGTGTGCGATTTGGCTGCTGCATAAATTAGTTTGTTCTGGAGCCCTCCTTCCTGAGCTAAACCAAAAATCTGTGAGCTGGAGGTTAAAAAACTGAGCTAGCTCACACTAACTCATCTTAGAGGGAACACTGGCCTGGGTTACATTTTGTCTGATACGAGAGACATCAGAGTCGATGCCTAGAAGTAGGTCAGAAGGGTTGCGTTTCTGCACCATCAGAGGTGGACAGTTGTGAGTTTCTGCTGTCACTGGGAAGCAGAGAACCTCTAGCCGCTTGCCTAGTTGTGCAGAATTATGGTTTGATGGCCAAAGAGGGAGCTGCATGCCACAATCATATCTTATCGGTGCAGTTGATTCCCCTGGACTGCAGTTATTAATATTGGGTATGCCATTTGCTAATTTGTGCCATCTGTTTTCTTTAACAGATTAAACCCTATAAATATCACTGAATTACTAAAGACGGATGTGCTTCTGCCCCTCCTTGTCTGGATTTGATTTGATTTGACGGAGCAATCTGTGCTTCAGTTGCTCTAGTTACAAACGTTTTTTAATGGCCTGACAACAAGAGTCTGCTTAGATAGATAGAAAGAAAAAAGATACCCTGCAAAAAGTTGGTTATTTTGTCCTGACCTGAATAGACCAGGCAAGCCCGACCTTGTCAGATCTTGGAAGCTAAGCAGGGTCAACTCTGGCAAGTACTTGGGTGGGAGACCTCCTTGGAATACCAGCAGTCGGGAGGGCAGGGGCAGGCTTCATTCAGCCACCTCTCAGAATATCCTCCAGGCCCCCAGTAGGGGTCAGTCACCAGAGGTCGGAATGACTTACAGGTGCACACACACACATATAAAAATACCCCAAAAAGGTTATTTTGACCACCCCTTGTGTCACGACTCAGGTGGGGTGTCACCTGACGCTGCCACCACTCTGGATTTAGGTTCCCTTGAGAAGGCCCAGAGTACCCTCCCAAGACCTTCAGACCTCCCTTTTGGCCGAATAATAGGTGTGAGGACCAGGCAGAGTAAAACAAGGAAAAGGTTTATTTTATAAGAGGTCAAACAACAAGGTGCAGAATAAGAAAAAGAAAAGAAATCAAATGCCCTAATGCGTCTAAATATACTTTCCCTAGCTCACTATCTCAAGTGACCTTACACTACTCACCCCTCCCTCAGGATGAGGGTCTCTCCCCTGCAGCAGCCTTCCTTCTGGCTCTGCCCTCTGGAAGAAAGAACAGCTCTTCCTGCTGCTCCAGAACATTTATTTCCAGCCCTCCTCTTTTCCTATTGGTCCATTTTGGCTCCAAAACCTCCCAGGGGCTTCTGGGAGTTGTAGGCCCAGCCTCACCTACTGCTAGCCAGGCTCCTTGGGCCTAGTAGGCCTCTGGTGGCACAGCCCAGATCATGACACCTTGGTCGCAACCTTAGGGTCTGGTTCTTGTTGGAATGGACTTCTCTTGAAATGTTGGCAAAGTTGGGCATTGGAGACTTGAAGGAACGTGACCTCCTCAAGAATGTGCAAGGGTGGTTTTGTTTTGTTTGGGGAGGGGGTTTTGCCTGGAGTTGAAATTGCTGTTATTTCCCAAAACGACTTTGTATATATGAAACACGTTTATATGAGCTCAAAGGTAGGAATGCCTAACGACATGAACCATAGAAGCATGAATCCTTGTGTTTACTACTAGTCTAAGGACAGAGCTCCACGCTTTAGACTGAAGGAACAGCAGGGATTGAAATATCTAAATAAACCCAGGGGAAAGCTTTATTGTAGAAAGAATGGGAACTTCCTTTGTAGCTTTAGGTTAAAAAAAATTGCCACTGCAAGATGAAAACAATCAAAGGCATATTTCAGTCCGTTCAATTGAGTTACCATATCTAGAAATAAAAAGTGGAAGGAAAACACAAAGTGTTCTGTTTCAATATCTTGGCTTTTTATTGAGGTGTGATTCTTTTCTTTTTATCACCTGGATTGTAGCTCCTGGAGGTAAAGCCTTGGCAGTAGTGGAGGGGGGGGGGGACCACTGAAGAATGCTTTGATTTAGTTGAAAGATGATTTAAAACATAAAAGCTCCCTAATAGCATTAATAACCTGTTCTTACAGTGTTTTATGCAGCCTCAAAATATCAGGTTGTGTATTAATAATAATCCAGTATTTGAAAAGCTAGAACCTCTGCACCAGTTGTTATTACTTAAGGAGACTCTCCCTAATGGATTCTATTATTTGCTGAAAATCATTTTAACAACGCAGCTGACTGTTCATTGTGCCTTGAATTCGTTTCATGTGTAAAATTAGAGCTGATTAAAATATGGTTTTATATGGCTTCCAAAGAGCTTTACAGGCTTTGGATACTTGGGCTGCAGGGAACATGCAAGCGAGAAGAAGAATTATTACGTGCCTTGCCATGACTCTTATGTAGTTCTGAACCTTAGAACGCTCCACGACCACTGCCTTTGGGTTTCAGAGGAGGAATTTTCACTGCAGTCAGCAAAACAAAACATAACCATATCATTGACCATCCTTTTTATTTAGAATAGGAATGTTGCGTTCAGCCACATCTGTGAGTAAAGGTGATCGTATATAATTGTGGGAAATGCCTCCGGAATACAGATTTTAAAAATCCACGCAACGGGGCCATGTTCAGATAGTAGGGATTTTTCTACAGACCCTGGGATAGACCCCCCCCCCAGGTTTGCACGAAAATCCAAAAAAGGTGAGGCAGGCTTAAAATCACCCTAAAATAAGATGTTGCAAGCTTACGGATGCCACTGAGAGGTTGCCCGGCAACCCCAGCAAGATCGAAGATTTTGGGCCTGCAAAGGGACTGAACGCCAAGACTAGAAGGGAAGAATGAAGTGAAAGCTGTAGGAGGGGCGAAGCAATGAGTATGAGCAGGAAAGGGCTGAAAAGTGGCCGGGGGGCAGGGAAAGGGGGTGAAAAGCAGAACGGGTGTGAGAAAAGGTTGTGAAAATCCAGCCAGCCCCTATCACACTTGGGTGGCAAGGGAAGGCCAAACGTGGGCTGCAAGGCCTGTCCAGGGATGCTTTGTGCTTTAATCCCTTTGCCACTGCCTTCAGCCAGCTGACAGAGAGGTGGGAAGGCCCCCAACCTGCCCATCATCCGGCTGATGTCACCAGCAAGGGAGTTGGAGTGCAGAGTACCCAGGACTGGGTTTCTGCTACAAGCTAAAGCCTCACTTGGTCATTTCTGGTCACCAATATCTCAAAAAGGGGTATTGCAGAGCTGGGAGAAGTGCAGAGGAGGGCAACCAAGAGGATTAAGGATTAGGTTTCTCTTAGAGACCCTTTCTTCTATATCGGGGGTCGCCAACCATTTCTTTCATGAGAGATACCCTTGGTCCATCACATCTCCAGAGTCTCAGACTGAGGTCTTTCACCACACATACTACCCAGTCCTTTTAACTGGAGGTCCCATGGATTGGACCCAGGATTTTCTGCATGCCAAGCCAAGGCTCTTCCACTGACCCACGGCCCCTCCCCGTGCACTAGGAAGAACACCAGGAATGAAGCTGTCAGCTAAGCAGCATAGAGAACAATCCTATGAAATAAAACCTTTTTAAAAAAAAATACCTACAGCAGATCTTTTCTTGGATCTCCTAGGGCATGCATCAGGTCCTCTGCAGCAGCTTGCAAGCTGGCGGTAGCTCACAAGCGGCTTGTTGGAGACCCCCTTCTAGACTGATCAGAAAGGTCAGTTCAGCAGCTCACAAGGTGCTCCAGCCACTCATCTGAGTCTTTTCTAAAATCCTCAGCCCAAGCTGATCTGAGGGATACAAGGCCAGAGAGAGAGAGAGAGAGTCCAAAGCCCCATCCAGAGCTCTCCTTTTAATAGGACAAAAGGAGTTGGTAGCACAAAAGGCATGACTACTTAAGCTTGAGTTGGGGGCTGGTGGTGCCAAGAGGTTAATGACTCGCAAAGTATTATGCGGTGTCGAATAATGTGTAACATGGAGAAGGACACATGTTGTTAATTTAAGTAGCGAGCCATTACAATCTGTTTAAGACCCCTTTCGGTTTTGAAAAGGTCACAAAATAGCGGCTTGTTGCTCGAAAGGTTCTTTAATTCCGCACACACCCTCCTAGAGGAGAGATGCGATTTGCTCGAGATGACCTGAATATAAAAGAGAGCCCGTAGGGTAAAGGAGGTCATCCGAGCGATCGCTTTCTCTCTCCCGCTTCGTCCACAATCTATTGTGTCAGGAATGAAAACCTGAATCTGTTCCACTGCTCTTTAGATCAGGACTGAAAGTTGGCCACCCTGGTGTCCAGCTTAAGTATGGGGTTGGGGGGGTCTTAAACAAAAGACTTACAGCCGGTCCGTGTGCTTATGCTGGGCCCCATTGTGGTGGGTATTCTGTTCTTCAGTGATCGAAAGAGCAGTGAATACAGCTTTCACGAACCAGGGGTTCTCTCTTTCAACTTTCTGGTCTTTGTCCTGTGCTTCTTGGGGGGGGGGGGTTCAGGAGGATGCTGTTTGAGCTTTGTAAACAGTTTCTGGGCTTACAGCCTGATCCTATGCGGGTTTACGTTAAAATTCCAACTTTGTTCAATGTGACTTCCATCCAAAGAAATATGCAGCAGGTAGCAGACTTAACACTGCTATCCCAAGCAGAATTATATTCTTCCTGTTGACTTAAATGACTTAGACGGGTATTTGGAAGGGCGACCTCCAAGGAATACCAGGGGCATGATGCAGAGGCAGGGAATGGCAAACCACCCCTGAAATGTCTCTTGCCTTAAAAACGAGTCTAGCTCGCCACCTAGTGGTACATAACACTAAAAGAGCTACAACTGCTGTCTGCCAGACAATCTTAGAATCTCCTGGCTATACTACACACACAGCAATATGATAATTAATTAATTACTTAGAAGGGTGTAACTATGTTTAGGAAGGCATTATGAGACATCTTCCCACCCTACCATCTTTACATCTGATTCCACTTGCCCTAGTAATTTGTCTTGGGGGAGGGGGTTCCAATCACATCACAGCCGACTTATGGTGGCCCCATAGGGTTTTCAAGGCAAGAGATGTTCAGAGGGTGTAGCCACCCTCAACCTCTTTGCTGGTCTCCCATCCAAGTACTAACCAGGGCTGACCCTGCTTAGTTTCCAAGATCAGACGAGATCAGGCTAGCCTGGGCTATCCAGGTCAGGGTGTTTTTTAAAGTTTCACCTAATTGTGGCAAAACTTTCTGCAATTATTATCCACTTGCACAAGGTTTCTTCCAGCTTCCATATGGGAAAGGCCATTCCATATTCCCCTGTAGCAAGTCTGGAATTGAGGAAGCAAGGAGTCTGCAGCATTTGACGTAAGGCACCCTAGGTAATCATTACACAATGTCAGGACACCAATAGGTTACAATTCAATCCAGGAACTGTCTATGCAGTTCTTTAATGCATGTCCCCCTGGGATACAAGTACTTGATTTTCCAGCTGAAAACACATTTGATTTAATATCAAGACTACTCCTTGAGTACACTAACTTGTTAGCTCTAGCAGCAAACTGGTTATAAAGTACTATGCCTGATACATACCAAAGACACAAGGACTCTTTTCTGGACTGAAGGAGTAACTCCTTGCGACCACATGCAAAAGAGGACGGAGCACCCATATATTTCAAAATAATGTGTGTAAACAAGAGCATCTCTTTCCTAGAAGAGAGACAGGAGGACTGACTGAACTGAGTTCCACAGCCCTTAACATCAAGAGTTGTATCTAGAGGTTGTCAGAGAGCCATTGGATCAGTGATTGGTTCTTTTGTTTTCAGTTGGATGGCTCTCATTTCCTGCTTCTTGCTCCCAGCATGCCATGGGTGCACCCTGTGTTAGCCAAGCCCTCAGCAAAGCATTCTATACAGGACATTAGGGTTGCCAAGTCGATCTTCGCCGGGAGCAGGGGGCTCCCGGCCGGCGTCTGGTGCGCACGTGTGCAAAGCGCACGCCGCATGCACGTCACCCAGAAGTGACGTGATGACGCCAGACACGCTGGGGGTGGGACCACGGCCATACAAGGGAAAACCATAGAGTTTTCCCTCGGATGGCCGTGGCCCCGCCCCCAGCGTGCCCGGCATGGTCACGTCACTTCCAGGTGACGCGCACGTTGGGGAGGAGTTCCCCCGGGGCCTGATCCGGCGGCACCAGGGAACGGGCCTCTGGGGCAGGGGTTTCCCCGCCCCCCGGGGGGACTTGGGAAGCCTACAGGACATTGACCAAGAGGCCTTAAGAGCATGGCCTTGTGGATCTTTTTTCTCTCTGTCCCACTTCTGTTTCGTTTTGTTTTTAAACAGTGTGTTTTTAATTGAACTTTATATGTTTAACTATATTTTAAGCGTTGAGATTTTTTAAACGTTTTTATGTTTGCCGCCTTGTGGACCCTAATTGGGGAAGAAAGGCAGCATAAAAATGTTTTCAATGAAATAGAGAAATAAAAAGACAAGTAGAGTCTGTTGGATCAGACCAGCGGTCCATCTAGTCCAGCATTCTGTCATACACAGTGGCCGGCCACTGGCCCTGGATGGGTGCCAACAAACAGGGCATAAAGCCCAAGGCCTCTCTGTTGCTGCCTCCTGGCACTGGGGTTCAGAGGTCTGTTCCCTCCGTATATGATGAACAGTTCTGTTAAACTAGAAAGCTTCCATACAGTTGTGTTAGGTAGTCTTAATAAAATGGCTGGGTTTTAAAAAAAATATTATTATTTTATTTTGCTGGTTGCCTACTTGCCTACCTGATTTTTTTGTCAACTAGAGGCCAAGCTGACACCCTTTGTTCCAACTTTCTACCTTTTGTTGAACAAAGCTTCATACAGTTTGTTCAATAGACAATCAACTTATAAACATGTTTAGTGTACTTATTCACTTATGTTGTTGTATATTGTTCTTTATATATATATATATAACATTTTTATTTTATATATCAGACATACAAAGACAAACATACATAAATACACATATAAGGAATTTTCTTTACATCATTTTGATCTAGTTGATATACTCATACGGTATATAAAAATATTCATTTCTATTTTCACCTTATGGATGACTCAAATACCTTTTACATATAATTAAAAATATAACTTTTATTTTCTTTCTATTCATTTAGATGTCCAAGAGTTTTGAATCTTGTACTCTTCTATCCGTTTATAAAATCTTGACCATGTATCTTCAACCTAACCGGGGGCCGGCCGAACTGCGCATGTCGGAGCATGCGCAGTTCGGCTCCGGGCCGGGGTTGTGCCGGCGCAAAGACGCGCCGGCGATCAAACGCCCGGTTAGAACCGCCTCTTCCAATTGAACCACCTAAGTAGGTGGTTCGGTTTGAGGCGGATTTCTGCAGGGAAGGGAAAGTTCGGCCATGGAAGCAAGACGCTTCCCAGATGTTGTGGTATGATCGCGCCAGTTTGATCCGGCCCTGAACTGTCCCGCTCCCGGCTCAAATCGGCCAGTGTGAACGGGACCTTTGTTGTGCCCTCTCAAAATTGAGGTTAATTTGTCCATCTCTGCTGTTTCCAATATTTTAGTTATATTGTTCTTGATAGTGTGGCTTATTGGACTGCTTCATGTTAACAGACTACATCTGTTGACTATTATATCCTCTAACGGTTCTGGGTTATATAATTTAATGACTCTTGTTGTTTTGTTACATCTCTAGTGCTCGTATTCTGTATTATACCCTTAACTTCAATAAAATCTTTTTTTGAAACTGTAAAAAAAAAAAAAACCAAAAAAACTAGAGACCAAGCTTCCCATTTCAGAGATTTTTAGTTGCCAGTTCTTTCCAGTGTACTCAGTAGAAGTTCCCCTGTACTGACGAGATCACTCGGTTTTCATGGTTTGTAGCAGGAAAGGATGGTGTGTGTGTGTTACCCTGGCAATGAACAGGTGGTGAATTCAGCATTGGTGGGATGACAGCCAAGTGTGGTCATGTGGCAGAGCCAGCTCTCCCTATCCTTCAGCTCTCTTTATCAGGGGCCCGTGCTTGAACTACACAGCCAGCCAATAGTCAAGGAACTTCAGCTCTTTGCAATCCAAAGCAAATATGGGTAGCAGAAGTAAAGCGTTTTCTTTGGTTTTCGTTTTTTCTTTTTCTTTTTTCTTTTTGATCTTTTTTTTCCACCCAGTAACTTAGGTCATCAAATGATCATTATTTTTTATGGATCTGTAAAGCCCAGAGAAGTCAAAGCTATGTAATGCATAATGTTGCCGAGTGGTCTGCTAATCCCACACAACCACAGGCGTGCCTGGACCAGGATGCGAGGTCTGGAAACTGGAAACCCGACACTGCAGGAATTCCAAACACACTCTGCAAACTAAAAACAGCTCTTACCACACTGCATGCGAGACGTGAGAACCTGGGATTGTCTTAGTTTGCATGCTTTAATTTTTTTTTCAGACACACATTGTTGATAAAGAACAGAAGCAGAGAGCACCTTTAATCAGCTCAGCGATAAGTTGGGGGGGGGGAGGTATGCTTGAAGTTAGACTGGCATCACCGGACAGCTGTCTTCTATGGGGTATCGGCAGTAGCAAAGAAGTGCACGGCCTCATAGGCCGCCCTTTTCTTGTTAGCTTTTGGGTTCCAGACGTTTTTTCACTGCAAAAAGCATGAACCCCACACACACACCCCTTCCATAAATGTTGTTTTAAAATTACTCCAACAAAGGCCGTCTGAGGAGTAGCAGGCCTGGGTCGGAGGCTTCCAGGGTTGTAAAATTGATTTTAATGAGCCATGGCCAAGAGGGCATTCCCTGCATGCATGCTAGGGGCTCCCTTTTTTCATACTTCAGGGGCTCCCCGTGGATGTGTTCTTTTGTGTCGGCCCAACTTATCAATGCTACCCCCTGACCCAGAGGAAATCCCCTTTGGGAACCTGGGCCTTCCTCAACATGAGTTCCTGGAAGCCTGGCAGTGTATATACAGAGCTTTCATGACCCACTGGTGAGTCCCGAAACCACTGGTGAGGTATTACAGTTCTACAATTGACTTTTTCTTCAATAGTTTTTCCCACCCGTTCTTTTGTGAACCTTGGCTTATTTGAGTACAAAATACCTGACTTTTTTTTTCCTTGTCTTTTCTTGTACTGAAAATATCTAGGGATTCTGCATTCTACAACTTTTGGAGCGAAAACCTACATTAATTTCTTAAATAAATGCCTATAGCTGTAAAAACTGGCAAAGCAGTTTTGTGTGTTCAGAGCTGAATCCCAGTTAGAGCCAATGTTTCTTCCTAAATCTGGGTGCTGACTCAGCCTGGCACCGGAGGAATGTGTGGTGTAGTTATGAGGCCATTTATATTCCATCAAGAACTGACTGTTGCGCAGAGATAAAATCCATGGTGGTTTTCTGAACAAGGCGGTCATGGTTCTGGTGACAAAGTTTTTAAAAAGGAGAAATAATACTTGTTGAATGTTGAGGATCTCTCATTTTCTGTAAAAAAGCAGCATAGGTGGACAAAAAAATATCTTGAGCTTTGCATGTATTCCTATCTCTTTGTAAAGTTTGCTAAACTTAACTATTATTACTTATCATTTCTGAAACATTCTTTCATTTGCAAAATTGTGGACTGAGTTTACTCTTGCAAGCCCCCCGAGACTTCTGTTTTTACAAACGGGGAAACTCAAAATGAGAGAGAGTGACTTGCTGAGTCTGCACAGGGACACAGGTGGGATGTGACCTTGGATGACCTGCCTTCCAAAGCTCCAGTTTCTGCTAGACCATGTTGGCCGCATGCCACACATAGCTGATATCCGTTGCTCCTCTTCATGCTAAATACATCTGTACAAACACCTTTACTAATGCCGTCAAGTTGCAACCGACTCATGGAGACCCCAGGACTATGGGGTTTTCAAGGCAAGAGATGAGCGGAGGTGGTTCACCGGTGGCTGTCTCCCATCTAAGCACTAACTGTGGCTGTCCCTACTAAGCTTTCAAGCTGAGACAAGATCAGGCTAGGCTGGACTGTTAGGGTGCAGCAAATGGTTTGGTTTAGTTATCTTTCTTAAACTCTTATTTGACGTGTTGTTGCAATTCATTGGAAGTGTCATTCATGTGTGAGTGGTGAATATTGTTGTACAAGTCAAACTGCAACTTATTCTCAGTCTAATTTCTTTTGTAGAGCCCTAACATTTCAAAATCTGGTTCGAATCTATACAAGCACCTCATGCCATTGTTATTCTGCTATCAGGTGGAAACAGAATTGAAACGGCTTCAAGAGGAAATTAGAGAAACATATGGAGCAGAGGCCCATCAGTGACTATTAGTCACAAGGTATAGATAGGAACCCTCAGTCTGGGGCAAGTGATGCACTGTATTCTGGGGGGTTGGGGGGGGGGGCAACAGTGGGAGAGTTTGTAGTGTCCAGCCCCCACTGCTGGACCTCCTGGTGCCATCTGGTATTTTTGGCCACTGTGTGACAGAGCATTGGACTGGATGGGCCATTGGCCTGATCCAACATTGACTTCTCTTATGTTCTTAAACTCTGTAGTTCTGCAAAGCACTTAATATTTTGCTGTATCGTGCCTTGTACCCAGGATGGCAAGTGCAAAAGTTGATCTATGGAAGAATGCTGAGATAAAAAGAAGCAAAGCTGTGAGGGTAGAACTGGGGCAGGGAGGTATTATTAGTATTAGTATTATTATCATCATCAATGTATGGCATTGTGTGTGGTATAGCCAGGAGATCCTAAGATTGTCTGGCAGCCATTAGTTCTAGCTCTTTTACCATTATATGCCACTAGGTGGTGAGCTAGACTTGTTTTGAAGGCAAGAGATGTTTCAGAGGTGGTTTGCCATTGCCTGCCTCTGTGTCACACCCCTGGTATTCCTTGGAGGTCATCCTTCCGAATACTAGCCAAGGCCGACTCTGCTTAGCTTCCAAGCTCTGATGAGATAGGGCTAGCCTGGGCTATCCAGGTCAGGGCTGCAGGGAGGTATATGATTGATGGATGAAGAGGCTGAGCTCCTGAAGTTCTTGCACATTCTCCAGGTAAAGACGTTAGGCTCACTGACTCCCCCTGGAGTCCTCGTTTGCCTCTGCCATTCCAAGATGGTGGCAGTGCAAGCTGGACAGAGAGAACAGCTGCCCTCAGAGGAGCCACTGCTTCCTCCCTTGCCCCTCCCTCCCTCTGCCTTTCCGGATTTTGCAGGCAAGCTACCCTGATATATTCACACAGGTCTATCTGACTTCTCCCTTGTATCCATCGGCCTCTGGTTTGAAAAAGGGGAATGTTGAAGGCCTCACACCCCAAAAGTCCACTTGGGTTGATTTTTCTGCATAAGCTTAAAGACTGAGTGGAACAGACCTGCTGTTTCCCCACTGAGACCTCCTGCTCCAAAACCCTCCTGTGACTCTAAGCACCGTCCATGTCCTGGAATGATCTTTCATAGGAAGGGGAAGATCATTTAGCTGA